>NW_023596576.1:9017616-9071588 GCF_011947565.3 Pollicipes pollicipes
GGATGGGTGCCAGGGCCGCGGCCGGGGTGGGATCGGTGCGGGGGCCGGGATGGGATTTGTGCCGAGGCCGGGGTGGGATCGGTGCCGGGGCCAGGATGGGATCGGTGCCGGGGCCGTGGTGGGATCGGTGCCGGGGCCGTGGTGAGATCGGTGCCGTTGCCGAGATGGGATCGGTGCCGAGGCCGGGGTGGGATAACACTGACCGTAGGGTCGTCACCGTCTTCCGAGTCACCGTAGCTGTCCCCGGAGGCGACGCAGGAACGGCGCGGCCGGGCCTGCCCCGCCGCCGCCTGTAGACCACAGGTCAGTTGGGTCACACGCCGGGACCAGCGATCAACGGGGTCACACGCCGGGACCAGCCGTCAACAGTCAAAGGGAACCAGCAACCAGCATGGTCACGACAGGACCAGCAGTCAGCAGTCCAGCACAGTCACGACAGGACCAGCAGTCAGCAGTCATGATGCCAACAGCCAGTAATCTCAGAGGGACCTATGACCAGTAGGATCATCCGGGAACCAGTGGTCAGCAAGGTCACGGGGGACCAACGACGAGCAGTCACAGGCCGAGGGAGGGGGGGGGGGGGGGTAGCAACCAGCGTCGTCACAGGAGGGCAACAGGTCAGGATGGGGAACAGTTCACAACTACTAGTATGAGAGTCAGGTCATGAGGTCCTAGACAAATACCACAGGAATGAATGGTGCACCCCTCTGTCAGAACTGTGGTACCAACATCTTATATCGCTACATGATACAAGGCAGCGAGATAGTGTGAACACTGGACACGCACATTTAAGTCAGGTACTGCTTCGGCGTCAGAGGGCTGGCTGCTTTTCCTTGGAATTGTCTTTCTTGGTCTTCTGCACTTCAGTTTATCTGAAACAGTGGCATTATGATTACACTAACAATTGACGAAGGCATTATGAAAACGATTACACTCGTTATCACGAGAAAGCAAAATACAATTACTCTGGCATGGGAATGGCATAGGAAGAATCAAAGTCACCTGACTTATCTGGCCATGGAGAGAAAAAAATGCAGCTCTATAAGTAACATCAGGTAGCCGCAGAGAATTTCCCTTACACCGACACCAGCCCGCGAGGTCCCACTTCCACGAGCTCCTCCCAGCCGTCTCACCTGCGGCGCCCAGCTGGCCGGCCTCGGCACCACAACGCGCCGCCAGCGTGGCCGTCACCATGGCGACCAGCTGCTGCGTCATGTCGGCCAACCGGCTCTCGTAGATGACGATGTCGTTGACGAGCGCGGCGCAGCGCGGGCAAACGAGGTCGCCGGGGGCGCGTGCGTCGGGCCAGCCGGCCGGCGCCGCCGCCGCGCGCACCTTGGCCAGGTAGGTGACGTCTGGCCGCGCCGGGCACGCGGCGTGCACGTCCTGACACGTGGCCAGCTCCGGCCCAGCCAGAATGCGGTCACAGACCAGACAGCGCGGCGCGCGCGTGCGCGCCAGCGGCGGCGGCGATGGCGGTGGCCCCATGAGTGAGGCTGACTCCGAGCTGTCTACGGCTGCCATCTCAGATGGTGCCGCCAGGCAGCAGGAGTAGTGAAGGTGCCGGATAGGAGCAGAAGGGCTCAGCTTGGGCTTGCCTGGCAGCTGGGGCGTGACCTGAAGACACAAAATAGCATGATTACTGCCTGCATAACAAAAGCCATGGATGTTCAATATAAATTTCTACTGAAGTACTATGGCAGATTAAGAGATAATAGTGATAACACATTATCAATTTCTCAGTTTCATGGAGACTGCTTGCATCATGCAGCTTCAGCAAACACATATCCTAAAGTTGAGTGTTAGGGGCTAAAACCATTATTATTTACCAACTGGCCTGAAGCGAGAATTCTTATCTTGGTTGGGTTCAGGGGTACATGCAGAATTTTGCTAAGAAGGGGCAACTTTATTCCACAAAAGTAGTCCCAGTTGTCTATAGCAGCTTGCTGCAGCCAAAAATGCAAGACTGTGTCCAAAATCCCTACATTTAGCAGCCTTAAATAATCCAGGGATGGCATTTACTGTGACCTTACTCTCTATGTTTTTTGCTCATAAGGTCAGCAGCAAAACTAAAAAATAACAGAATAAATACTTCCATAATGCCCATTCTTTTCATGTGAAGCCCCATACTTCACATTGCTTCCATCACAAAAGTTGTATTTTCCCGAGAAAATCACTGCAACAAGATTGCCATCTTTGATCCAAAAACAGAATATAATATAATCTGATCTCATAATCCAAAAGCCCCAGGTTAAGGAAGATGCCAAAGGTCAGTTTGAGCTCACCCCCCTCCTGATGTAAGATTAGGCTAGGCTGCAACATCAAAGTTCAGCAAAGCTGGGATAAGGTTGGGGAACATGATGTTTCATGTCAGCCACATTTACAACATCATCTAGGTGGGCATGACAGGTGAGCCAAGATAGACCTATTCAGTGAAACAACAAAAGTTAAGTGGCTTGAGAATCTCTTGCCACAGCACATGTATGTATATGCTGACAGAGATACGAAGCAGTTTGCCACTAGTGCATGTACCAAATACTCTGCAAAGCGTAAGGGAAGGTAGCGAGAAGGAAATGAGAACTCGGGGCACCCAACTGGCATTCCCAAACTGATGATTTGAAGCTGTCAAAAATGCATTTACAGTCGTCCGAATTGGACCCCTAAAGATCCGGCAGATGTTTATACACTAATCGCTTATCTAACTGCTCGTTCTGCACCTGCAAAATTCAAACGACAGGAAATTAGGGCTCGAAATCACACCGTGCACCACACCACACTCACCTCACGCTTTCCAAAACACGACACGCCTCCGCACAAAGAAATACGGTACAAATTCAAGCACTCCCACCGTCCTCTAAATGCAATATGGCAGCTTTCGAAAAGGATATATGACGTCAGGGAACAAAATAAGTTTCGTTTGCTCCATTGGACGATCCAACAATCCTCCCATGCTAATATGCGGACGCAGGGCGCGCGGGGCAGCGGCTCGATCCATTTTGGTATGCTGTTAACCCTATCGTAGGCGCGCTAAGAAATAATCCACGAAGGGGTTCTGGATGCTGTGGTTTCCGGATCAAGTAGCGTATCTCAGTCTACTGTGCTCGTGCGGTTCCAACCGGGTGGCCTTCTGGTTTCGACTTTTTTCTTATTTGGTGGAAGCCTCACTGCGCATCACTCTGAGCCTCGGTCCCGTTGGCTACGACTGCACGGGTGTGACAAAGCGAGTGAGGTGGTTTGAGAGAACTGCAAAGAGAAGGGTGATACTCGGGAGCTGTATTTCACCAGATGTTCCAGTTGGGCAAACGTAATTGTCAGTCTTCTAGAAAATCCTGAGCCAAGAAATGCTACAGACATTTATGTTTCAAAGTTAGCGAGACTTCCTGCATACCATTATCAATCTCTGACTAGGTCAAAATACATCGACCCACGCCCACGTACCTAATATTCTCCCCCATGAATGTCCTGGTAAACAAATCAGGCACATGGCATGAAAAAACGCACATATAAGGCGAATGTAAAACAGTATCCTCGCACCTTACATTATACAAAAAGCTGCAGCAAGCAAAGCAGCCACACGCCGAATCACTCCAACGGCAAAACAGATCTGGCCTACTGCACGGGGCAGCTGCAGAGCAAAGCCGGGGTCTCCGCCCACGGGCGCGACGGCCCTCAGGGTACAGCCAGGTGGGGGCGTCAGTCGCCATCGGGGGGCACGCGCTCGAACCGCAGCACGGAGAGGTGCTCGGGCCCGGCGCGCCGGCTCAGCACCAGCGTCATGCCGAAGCCGAGCCGGCGCATGACGCGCTCCAGGTCGTCCACGTCGTTCTCGCGGATGGCCACCAGGTAGAAGAGGCCGCCGGGCGCCAACAGGTGCGGCAGCTGCGGCAGCAGGCGGTCGGTGACCTCGCGGCCGCGCCGGCCGCCGGCCCAGCTGGCCGCCAGCTGGCCGCTACTGCACACCTCCTCCGTGTCGGTGACCACGTACGGCGGGTTGAAGAGCAGCAGGTCAAGCCGGCCGGCCAGCCGCGGCTCCAGCGCCGCCGCCAGGTCGCAGCGCACCGGCAGCACGGTGACGCCGCTGCGGCGCGCCGTGCGCCAGGTGGCGCGGCAGGCGCTCGCGCTCAGGTCGGAGCCGAAGCAGAGGCAGGTGGGCAGCGCGGCGGCCAGCGCCGTCACCACCACGCCCGAGCCGCAGCCCAGCTCGAGCGCCACCTGCGGCCCGCGCGCGCGCAGCCACGCCAGGTCGGCCTCCAGCGCGTCCAGCAGCAGGAAGCTGTCCTCGGCCGGCTCGTACACGCGGTCGTAGTCGGCGGCCGTCAGGTGCGACATGTCGGGTGTCTGCATGGTGAGGCTCACTGCGGTGCTGCTGCCGCCGGCGGCGGAGGGGCAGCCGCCTTCTGACGCGCAACCTGGCTGCGTATCCGGGCCAGTCGGTCCTGACAGATGGACAGATGGCTTATTGGACGTTCGGTTATCGTCATTGGGTGGTCAGAGTGAAGGGATTATGTGTTCTTCTCAGCTGTGTATTAACAATGTGCATCATCATTATATAAAATTGTTCACCACAGTTCAGCAAGAGCCAAGCCATTTATGACTTGAAGGTTTGCCTGCATTCATTCATAACGCACACATGGGAAGTTAACAAGGTAGTCTAGTGAAGCAGATCAACTTGGAAACACATTTGACCTGGTTGTCAAATCCCAGTGCACTGACCTGGGAAGCGGTGCGCGCACTCCGCCGGGGTCCAGGCTCACCTGAACGGACTGCAGGGTGCTGTTGGTCACAGCCACGCGTCGCTTGACACTGTGCAGACGCTTCACGTGCTCCTCGATGTCTACCGGAGATGGCGCCACAGACGCCAGCTTTGCAAAGTCTTCGGCGATCGACTCAAGCAGTGCGGCCAAAGCCTCCTGGCTGTCTCTGTGGGTGTAAATGGACATGCTTAGGACTGGTATGCTGATGGCTGCAAGGTGCTTGGCTGGCCAGTGCATACTCAACACAAGCACATATATCATAGGAATGGGGCAAATAACTGTTCTGGTATGCAGCCTTCTATGAGATGCTAAAGTGGACTTACTGAAATGGACAACAAATACAAACTAAAATAATTGATCAATAATTAAGCTGCAGGAATACCATTGACAACAATTTTAATGCACTGTGAAACAAGCAATACAAAAAGATGGTCAACACTCTGAAAAGCTCACATCAAACTTACTGTGTTTCTTTAACTCCAGTGTCTATCCTATCAATTACTGGCTTCAGTGAGTTTAGGAATCCCTCTGATAGGGCATCAGTGGTGGGATTTTCACCAAAGTCAGTTCTGTCTTCCACAGAGGTGTTGGAGCTGGCAGTGTCATCCATGACACCCAGCACACATGCCCTGCCTTGGTTGTCTTCAGTTCCCCTGGCTCACTCTGAAATTATAGCTTAATATTACATTCAATAAGTTGCAGCACTAAAAATATGACAGATATGATGCCACAGGCCAGCAAAGTGAAAGCAAAAAGGTTGAGACCATGTGGTGGCCAAATCATGATTAGAGCTCATATGACCATTAACTTCTTCTGCAGGACAATTTTTGGCTTCTGCTTGCATTAGGATGTGGAAATGTGGATGTATCATAGTGAACCAGCTGGCTACAAGGGTTTAAAACAAGACAACTAGCATATCATTGTCATTTCATTGATAACAGGTTATCAAAAAGCACAGGAATTCAGTCCCCCACATGATTGTAAAAGGTCAGACAACACTAAACAAAATGAAAGACTGGTAATCATAATGAAACATATTTGAATCTATGGATCCTCCTTTTTGCAGTGACAAATCACCATAAACACTAGTGCAGGTGATAACAGGTCAAAAATCTTGCCAGGATCACAATGGGGAAAACTTAGGAATAATATGCATCCTGGAACAGCACTGTGAAATCCTGTGCAAATTACTTACATGGCACAGCCTGTAACAGTGCCCTGAATTAGCAAACAATCCTGTTTTTACGCAGTAAGTATGCAAAAGCTGCTCAAACAGCATCAACCTGCTACCCTTTAACCAACATAGGGCAGGACATAAGCCACCCCTGTACCTCATCACCACCCCTTCCATGTTTTAAAAGCCAGGTGACTGTCATGGGTAATGCTGATAAATATATTACAGCATTGACCTGAATCCATATCTGGTTCAAGATATTCCAAGTCATGCAACTTCTGTATATTGGACTGCTTTTGTTTCTCAGAAGTAGAATAAACCATCAACTGATTTATATCATCAAAAATGTTGATGGATCACCATTACATTAATGGATTAGGCATTTAAATTTAGCGCTTTGCAGTCCCTGGCAGCTTTACATAAGGTCTTATCATAACTTAAGCAGGGCACAGCTTACTAGCCTATTTCGGTTAGCACTCTGCCTGCCCCAAACACACTCTTAGCGTGTTTGCCACGATTTGCAAACTAGTTGATTTGCAAAGCAGGCGGGAATTTGGCATCCGCATTTGCAAAGCCATACCTATTAAAACACACTCTTTGCCCTGGGCCAACCATACAAATGCTCTATACATCTCTTCTTTTTAACATAATCCAGTATTTGTAGTACCGATATATGCAAGCACCCCCGCACACACACCCACACCCACAATCGTTACCTAATGGCGATGACAAGCCAAACCCGCGCCGCTGTATTAGCGACTACGGCGCAGAGGTGCGCCGTGATGCAAAGCTTGTCAGTACATCAGCTGATCGTACCAGATGACGCAAAAATTTTACTAGGCTTACATCCAAATTCTACTAGATTGTACTAAGTGGTTTTCCCCGGAGCTTATTATTCGAAAAACACCCGAAAAATATTTTGCTCTGTTATGTTTCAAAGCTTTTTACAATGAGCCCATGCCCAAGCCAGCACTGGAGCATTCGTATTTTCGGAGCCACTCGTTCCGCGGCGCGCACGGTTTGCTCCACAGCTCAGTTCCTCGTACGTACGTCTCGTCGCGATGGAGGAAACACCGGACGAAACGAGCGGCTCTTTACTGTTGTAAATCGCTGCTGCGCACTCATCTTCCATGTGCCCTTGTTGATTCATTGATGTCGGGGTCGGAGAGGCAAGCGGGGGTGCAATTTACCAGTGGGCTTATCCGGAGGAAAATTTATTTGCTGGTGCCCCCCCCCCTCCCCATTTCATGTTGCAAACCTACGCCCCCGGTCGCAACGCTTCTCCCTAGGCCACTCAACGAAACCAGAAAGATATCAGAGTGATAGATGAGGGCAGCTAACTGGTCATAGACAGTTCATCAGCTGGTTGGTGATGGCGCAATCGCCGGGGTAGCTCGAGCGTGGCATACACGGCTGCTCCATCTTGTTGTAATCGATGCTATTGATCAGTCGCTCGTCTCCTCACTTTCAACCACAGTTGGTCTTAAAACAGCTGTAGATGGGTATCGCCGGGCACGGAATTGATTTCGGATGAACCGGAATGTCGGCATTTGACTCTCCACGGTCTTCCCTGCAAGGACAGCCCAACACATGAATCCTACCACCCCCGGTTCGGCATCTCAGCTCAACAACAGAGTTGTGTGGGCCCCAATATGTTCTATTCCGATTGTTCCACGGAACCACTTAAACTCAGCACGCCCAGTGCCACTGAAACTTATTGTTGCTAAGTGCACTTATCTGTTGCTGGAAACTGCACGAGACTGCGATCAGTTGTTAAGGTGTTGACGGAGCTTGAAAGCGTGATGGACGGCTGCTCAGCCTTACAATCCTTTCACTGTTGAAGCAAGCCTCGCTTGGTCTGCGATTGTCGCACGCAAGAGCAAGAACAAAATTCTCGCCAACATAATGTATGCTGTGAAGGTATTTTTAGTGCATCAAGAGGTTCACATATAAGATATAATGCTGGCACCAACTGCAGTCGATTGAATGCCGAGCACGTGACGCGTTTCCCGAGGAATACAGTCTAATTTATTTGAACAGGACAAAAGACATTATTCGTAACTCTGACATGGGTCAAAGGCTAAATGTTTAGTTGATCAAGTTTGAAGAGTGATTGGCTGACACATTTAGAGGAATGGGTTGTTGAGCTATCCGCATCTCAATAGGCGTAGTCGCTGATCACAATCCATACCCAATGGACCAATTTTATTCCCAACCCGATCCAGTCTAATCCATTTGAGGACTGCTCTGCTTCAGCATGGTACACTTCGACATATCACACTTAAGATCGGTTTCAAGAAAAAATAAAACATGCATCGTACACTGGCAGCATTGGCTCCACTCAAACCAGCGCGCGCTCTTCTACTCTAAGTCTGCGCTTATAAATTTGAATTCATCCATGCCTGAGAAAAAATCCAGCGTTACCGCATATAGCTTGCAATCGTCCCGATCAAGTCCAGACCAATCTAGGTATTGATCCCAAGTCCATGTATTTCCGCCATCCGTTGACAGCTCTTTTGTGCAGATGGAGGAGCTCACGACAAAACGAATGGCTGCATGCAGCATGTTTTACAGGACGACCACACAGACGTGAGAATGGCATGACCAATCGAAAAAGGACGCTCAAAAAATGAGCGGGAAGACTCGATTAATTACGGAGAAGATTGCTTCGAGCTTCGAGCGGGTGAGGAGCCCCGGCGCGCATCGCTGCCCACGACTTACTGGCTACCGTGGCCGGCCGAGGAGTGTGGGGAGCACCAGGAAATCTACCTAAAAGTTCGACGGACGTCAGATATGTCCAAGGAGTCAGGGACGTGCCTCCGAGAGAAAAACCCCCAAGATTGACTCGCTTGACTACGCTTTAGCTAAAAAATAATGAGATAGTTAAGAGGGGAGATCATTATATATATATATATATATATATATATATATATATATATATATATATATGTGTGTGTGTGTATTCACATAATACAAGTATATAATAAAACTTCAGCATCCAATCCCAAATAATTTGGCATCTATCTTGCCGAGTTATCATGTATATACCCCGCCCAGGGTCCGTCTGTCTGTCCGTCTGTCTGTTCTATTTTGTGCTGCGTCGTGCCCGGGGCTGAACAACGGGTCGCTGAATGGTAAGATTTGGATGCGACGCGCGGACACACGAGGAGGGTTGCCACCGGAAACTCGCGAGACGCTGCCGTCCGAGTTTCGGGCGTGGCACTTTCCAGAAGCACCGATTTGACTCCATTGGTTTTGCACGGGTGACCTCAAAATATGACCCACGGCAAAGCTTACGAGCGGCTGTTCGAAGCCGGGGCCATATGTCGGTAACAAGGGGTCGGAGAGACATAAAATTCCACTCATCCCGGCGTGCAGTTGGGCGGGGAATCGCCTTGTGTAATGTTTCCGATTGCACGAGCTGCGTGCCATGTACAGAAAAGCGGTGAAGATTGATTTTCGCTTTCAAAAAATTGTCTTCGTTTTGTGCCACGATTTGGCAGCCATAGCGGATTGAGGTGCGAGTGCAATTTCAAAGCGTTGATCGGCGTGTGAGCAATACGAGCTTGTGTGACGCACGACAGCCGCGCCAGCAATTGTTGGGCGCGCCGGGAATGTCTTAATTTAGAAAAAGCAGCCCCCAATGTAACAGGTTGGCGTCGAAGTTGGTAACAAAGTTGTGTGGAAATTTACATAATCGCATGCACTTTTCATTGCTTACATTTTTGCTTGCAAGCTTTGCATTGCTTTTTTGTTTCGCATTGCTTTTGCTTGCTTGCATGCTTGCACTTTGGCGAGCGGCCCACCCGTCTCGTCGGTTTGTACAACCATACCATATCCTCGACTTGATAGGCATACTGACGAGCGCCCTGCGCTTGCCTTTCTCGTCGTTTCCGGGCCACACGCACGATATTATCTTGCACTCGGCACTGAGCTTGACGGAGGGATTCCATCATCTCTTACACGTGCTCCGTCTTGTCACAAGTCGATTGTCCATCACCATGCACAATCTGAACGGGTAGTCTGGCTTGCCGTCCGTAGAACAGGAAGAATGACGGCTCTCTTGTGGTTTCGTTGACGCTTGTGCGATAAGCGAACATAACGAACGGTAGGTGCCTATCCCAGTCTCGCTGATCTTCACGGACATATATCGACAGCATGGCGCACAGGGTGTGGTTGATTCTTTCAGCTAATCCGTTGTCTTGTGCATGGTACGGAGTTGTTCGGGTCTTCTTTATGTTCAGCCTCCTGCAGATCTCCTGGATTACCGTCGCTTCAAAATTTCTTCCATAATCCGAGTGGATCACCTCGGGACATCCGTGGCGACATATAAGCTCTTCCACAAAGATCTTGGCCACGGTGACAGCTGTCTGGTCAGGAAGTGCGAAAGCTTCTGTCCACTTCGAAAACCCGCACGTCACAACCAGCACGTAGCGGTTCCCTCCTTTTGTTCTGGAAAAGGACCCGTTATATCCATTGCAACCCACTGCCACGGACGGTCCGGCACAGGCGTCTCCCCCAAAAAGGCTCTGCCTGGAGCAGGGAGAGTTTTTTTCTTCGCGCAAAATTTGCGTGTTTGGGCCCATGCGCTGACATCCTGAAACGATGAGCTCCAATACAATCTAGCTCTGATTTTTTTCTAGCGTCTTCGTCACCCCAAGATGACCCGCAGAAGAACCGTCGTGACACCTCGCGAGCACATCTTCCACTTGTGCCTTCCGCACAACCACCTGCCGGTGCTCAGCGCCGTTCGGGACGAGCACACGGATCAGCGGTCCCTGGTCATCTATCCGCAATCTGTCCTGTTGAGACATGTAGTGCTTCACCACTGGTGATGCAGACGCAGGACATGGACGCCTCCTTCCATTCAGTTTAATGACCTCCGCCAGGTCCGGTCTTCTTGTTGGGGAAATCTTACTTCAAAGTCACTATCAAGCGTCGTCGCCCGCACCTCTATCGCGCATTGTCCTTGGCCGTCATCTACAGGGCCGCGGGACGGGGCATCTGCATGCGGAAGGCTGGATGCTGGCCGGTACTGGGGCTCATAGTCCAGCGCCTCCAACTCCAGAATCCACCGCGCCAGCTTGCCCTGGGACCTTTGCTCTGTCGGATATGAACCAAAGGATTGTGTTCAGTCCGCAGTATGAAGTGCTGCCCATGCAGATGTACCCGGAACCGACGAATAGCCCAAACGAGAGCGAGACACTCCCGCTCGGTTGCAGAGTATCTCCTCTCTGGCCTTAGTCAGACTGCGACTAACATATGCCACAACACGCTCCCTACCATTTTCCTCTTGAGTCAGCACCGCTCCCAGGCCTACAGCGCTGTCAACATGAACGGCTCCCGGAAGTTCGGGTAGCACAACACCGGAGCAGAGATGAGCTATTCTTTCATCATGGCAAAAGCCGCAGCGCACTCTTCTGTGCATCTGAAGCAACAGGCACCCTCTAGAAGTCGATGCAGAGGTCTTGCCAGGTGGGCAAACCGTGGAATAAAGCGTCGGAAGTACGAGGCTAATCCCAGGAACTCACGCACCCCCGTAATGGACGATGGGGTTGGAAAGTGCTGCACTGCAAACACTTTTGAAGGATCAGGGGACACACCTTTCCCACTGACTACATGCCCGAGGAACTGAACCTGCTTTCGAAACAACCTACGCTTCCCCGGATTCAGCGTGAGATTTGCTGCTCGCAACGCTTCTAAAACAACCTCCGATCTCTCCAAACTTTCACCGAACGTTCTTCCAAAGGTGATCATATCGTCGAGATACACAAGACAGATGTTCCAAAACAGTGCCACCGTCATCAGCTGCTGGAACGACGCTGACGTCCCCTTCAAATCCACGGATGTCACGTTAAATTTGAACAGTCCCTTGTGCGTTGCAAAAGCAGTCTTGTGTTTATCCTTTTCCTTGATCTCCTGCTGCCAATACCCACTTTTCAGATGCATGACATGGCACCACTTGACCGCGGACAGGGCGTCCAAACAGTCATTGATTCGGGGCAGTGGAAAAGCGTCACTCATGGTGTCCGCGTTCAGTCTACGGAAGTCGATGCAAAATCGAATCGTCCCATCATTCTTCTGTACCGGAACTACTTTTGCTGCGTATGGGGACACACTTGGCCTGATGACGTCACGTTCGAGCATGTCGTCCACCATTTCGTCCATTTGCTCCCGCATGCGATGATCCACTCGCGCCGGCCGCATGGACCTCGGCGGCGCATCAACCGTCCGAACTTCATGCCGAACGACGCCTGACCTTCCAAGTGTTCCATCGCTGGGAAAGCGATCCCGATACGCGGTCAGCAGTTCTCTTTTTCCCGATACGCAGTCAGCAGCAGCAGCAGATCCCGATACGCAGTCAGCAGCAGCAGCAGATCCCGATACGCAGTCAGCAGCAGCAGCAGATCCCGATACGCAGTCAGCGGTCTTCTCTTTTCCCCCTTCCAATTCCAAAGCAGACTCTTCAATCAGTTTCTTGACGACGCTGTCACTTGCCTTCGCTTGCTGTCGGTTCTTTTGGGCGACGTTAAAAACATCGTGGGGTGGCGAGGACTCATGCACCGCCGCCACCTGTTCAACACGTCCGACGGTTGTTCCTTTGTATAATTTGACGCTTCCCTCACCTGGATTCACAAACCTGAGGCTCGCCTGATGATTGTCTCCAACGGTGTCCAGAACATGAGCACCTACAACCTGGTGCTTATCTTGAAACGTCCCATCAGGAGTGTACATTACGCATATTCCAGCTGGCTGGTCCAGAGCCGCGTTCCCCTTCGTGGCGATCTCATGTCGACCTGGCACGACGGTATCGCATGACAGTGTTACCCTGCCACAACGAAGAGCTGTCACAGCTCCAGCCTGCATCTCATCACTAATGGAGGCAAGCTTTTCCGAAACCACAGACACCTTTCCAGAGACCCAGTCAATTGAAATGGTGGCCTCCAGCCCTCTCATGATATCGGTGCCCAGCAAACACTGCGTGGTCATTGCTGGCACAACAAACATAGGATGTTGTGAAAGAACAGAGGCGCCTACACGAACATCCGCCAACATCAATGCCTAGAACAACTAGCGTTTACCATCGATTGTAACAGGTTGCTGACGCACCGCGCAGAGTGCTAAATCGCAAACGCCCGGTACTGCCGAGCTTACTAATGTACACTCAGCTCCTGTATCCAGCAATCATGTCACGGGCTGCCACTGTACTGACCTCCCAACACACACAGCCTTTAAATTGTTGTCGGGAACAGTGGTTGCACCCACAACAGCTTCCCCATCGCGCGCACCACTGCACAATCCCTGGACCACATCGTCACTGGGCCTCGCACCTGGGGCCGCAGAGTGGCCCTCTTCTCCGGCTCTCGTTGAAAACCCATTTGAGCTCAGCAGTTACGCGCAAAATGGCCAGGGTGTCCACATCGGTAGCACAGACCACCACGCCCCCGCTTTAGGCCACCACAGTCTCTGGCCGGGTGAGCACGACTGCCACAACGATACCAAGCACGACTAGGAACAGCTATTCCTCCACGACCTCCGTGCCCAGTGCGCCCGCCCCCACGGTAAGCACCTCTATCGCGCTCTCTGTGATGAGCAACCCAAAGGTCAATCTGCCAACGCCCGCCTGAAGTTCTGCCATGGAAGCTGGCACCGCCTTGACCTGGTCGCGGAGCTCCGCCACCTCCTCCGCTACAGCAGACTCCGCCTCCAGCCTCCTCGCCGGCGAAGGAGTCGGAGCCGAATGTGTACCGCGAACCTGCTCAATCCTCCTTGTCCGCCGTTCCAAGTCGGCCAGAGATTCGTCTTCTGGGGCTTGAAACATCAGCTACGTCCTGAGATCATAGTCCAGGCCATTGATGAATTGAGCCTTGACAATCCCTTCTTGAGAGTCAGATGTCCATTCTGGGTAAGCCCGTTCTGCTAGTTGCTGTAATTAAGGCGGATATTCAGCTGCTGACTGTTCCAGCTGGCGTCGGTAAGAGTGCAAATACAGTGCATAGTCAGTTTGCAAGCCAGGTGAGCCAAACTCGGACATCAGCAATTTTCGCAACTCTGTATATGTGCTTTTGCGGTCATCTGGAAAGTGCATGAAGAAATCATATGCCTTGTCGGACAGTGACACCGGCTACTGAATCAGTTTGGTGGTTTCATCAGTGCAGCCATTAACCAGTGCGCAAAGCTCAAACTTGTGGAGAAAACCCGTGATGTTGTCCCTCCAATCAAAAGCTCTTGGTCTAACCACTTTGCCGCTAGATGCCATGACAGGTGACTTTATCTCTTCCTGAATTGTTGGCTTAATGTCCTCTTCAGATGCTGTCTTCGGCATCAGGTCTGGCCACCGCTGTCACCATTGTGACAGCTGCCAAACTGTGGTTTATTCAGGAAGTAGTACGCCTTCGAACTATGCACCCATTCTGCAACACATGCAAAGGACTCATCAGCTGGCAACTATCCATACACCGCATGCAGCCCTGGGAGCTAGCATAAGGGCATGCAGCATGCAGCAACGAGAGCGTCCACTACCACATGCACCAAACAACCACCACGCAAGTCACTACCGCATGCGACACCAACAGTACATGCACAATCACCAAGGCATGCACATGCAACACGTCACAATATGCAATTAAATCGCATTGTATTCACACTACGTACACACGCACACACACACACACACACACACGCACGCATAGGATATTTTTGGCAGAATCCTTTCTTTTATGCATGTTTGCTTGATACTTGATTAAAAATAACTGCTGACTCAGCATTGACGAGCCTTTTGACGCACCGTGCTAGTTTCCGAGCCTTTGACTAGGCATCATCGCATAGATTAAAGATGGTTCGCAAAAAATTACTCATATATTCACCGTTCCTTCCATTCGAACGTTTCGAGATCCTATCTCAACGTCGGAGAAGACTGAATGTCACAAGAAATAAGTTTAAGCTTTCAATGAAAAAAATTGTGCACTTCTGTTGGAAAACATCCTTTGGTATGGAAAACAGAAATGAAGCATGACTTATTGAAGTAATACAAAGTCCTATTTTCTTTTTGATGCATATAAGAAACACTCATAATGGGAACACTACGCACACACAATGAGAACACTATTGCCACAATCACATCAATAGTGCTCACCGCCCACCACCTAATGGCTCAAGAGTTGTACAAGAATTTGTTTGTCTGTTTAGGAACAGAGGGAGTTCGTTAATGGATATGGTTTCCCAAATTTGAAGGCTTCTTCTGTCATTGCACGTCTGTAAAATGTCAGTGTCGTCTGCCATTTGTTGTTGTGTCAATGTCATGTCGTCTTCGTGTCGCATGCGGTCCAGAGGTGCCCCGTCACGTAAGAGCACTGTGAGGCGTCGTGAGAGTGTCGTTGTGGTCACACCAATGTAGTGTATGGAACGAAGTTTGCAGCCTTCGATGTTGCATTTTAATTGATACAATACATTGGTGCTCTTTAGGTTGTCGGGTTTGTCTGGGCTGTTTTTCATAAGAAAGTTAGATATTTCCTTATTGCATAATAAGTGACGGTGTCTATGTTGTGGTCGTTTTTGCCTTTACCATGCCGAGAGACAATTTCCCGTAAAGCTTTTTCGTCTTGTTTGTGGGCAGATGTCATTTGATTTTGATAATACAGTTTGACGATTGGTTGGATGTCTTGTCTTGGTTCGCTGTCAAGGTGTCTTGTCATATGTCGTTGTATTTCGTTTTTGATGTCATAATTTGAAAAAACGTTATTCACCAAGGTCCCTCTGATCGTTATTGATTATTAATATTGTCCTGTCCAATCAGAGCAGTGCTTAAATGCACGTCTAATGGAGGACCTTATGACGCTAAGTCAGCTCGTCAATGCTGAATCAGTAGTCATTTTTAATCAAACATATATATATATATATATATATATATATATATATATATATATATGTGTGTGTGTGTGTGTGTGTGTGTGTGTGTGTGTGTGTGTGTGTGTGTGTGTGTGTGTGTGTGTGTGTGTGTGTGTGTGTGTGTGTGTGTGTGCGTGTGTGTGTGTGTGTGTGTGTGTGTGTGTGTGTTGTGTGTGTGTGTGTGTGTGTGTGTGTGTGTGTGTGTGTGTGTGTGTGTTGGAAACGTTATCGATACAGAAATAGCTCATTTTCTACGTTATTCACGGGTAAGCCTGACCACAAAAGCGTGCGCGAATGGGCCTGGCCTTACGGCTTAATTTTATTTCCCCACTCTTAATATATCCGTGACTTCGCATGCATAACTGTCCGTGCGCCATATACATATCTACATTATGCGTAGACAGATATCGGTATCAGGCATCTTTTCCTTCGACTGACTTGGTGCGCTCACTTCAGTGTGGACTGATGATGTCCAAGAAGACCGAAATGGATATTCGATCAACAGGTGATGATCAACAGGTGATGACTCGAACCCCGTGGCTAAGTTGTTCAGAGACGTTCGCTGCAAGGTCGACAGAGTAGCGCCCGAGTTTGCTTTGCAAGCACAGATTTGTTGACTCAACGCCGTAGAAGAGGTTCCCCAGTGGCAAATATTTGCTGCGCTGTCGCCGTTAAGGGTGGAAAATGGAAGATAACTGTGGCAGTGGCAATCTTGTTAGATAAATGGCTTTGTGCGGGATGCAGACGAATGGCACCATTACGAACATTTTCGCAGACAGCTTGACAGAAGCGAAGGTTAGGTTAGGTTCGGTGCTCACTGCTGGTTAAGATGCTCAGCTGGGTGTTTGCGTACATCTTAACCTCTGATGCCGCAACGGCTAGTCGCTAGGTGCCGTGTCCTGGTGGTCGTCAGTGTCCACATGACGAATTTAATTAATGCAAGTTCGGGGGGAGGCAGAGTAGCCCCTCTGACTGCACGTGTATTCCAAAATAATTTTCGAACGATTTGGAGCAGCCACACCAAACTTTGGATACCCGTAGGCAACAGAACAGCCGATCTTTTGGAGTAATACATTAGACATATCTTGCAAGGACGCTGACATTCGGCAGGGTAAAAACAGGCCCCGCCTGTCAGCAAAGCCAATTCCTAGGAAGTCGTTTAATGTAATGCGACAACGCAGTGTCACACGAAGGCATATAAATTTGAGATGGCTGCTTAGACCCTTAAACTGTCGTGCTACCATTGACCTTTGGTGAGATATCAAGGCCAGATAAAGGTTAAGAAACACCATTTCATTGCTGGAAACGTTGCTTTACAACGTGGTTGTGACGTTCATTTTTAATTCCTGGATTGCGGCGTAAAAAAACTGGCTTTATGAAGGCCAAAGCAGGTCCCGCCCTAGGATGACCTCGATCACCCTTTTATTTTGATAAGCATGCCGCCTAGGGTAGAACCTGGCGCCAATGGTGTACTATTCTGTTCAGCTGGGGGAGATGGGGGTGCTCATTCCACCAACCTCCCCAACTTGGACTCCAGCCTCCACAACTTTGATAACACAGTAAGGCCATAGCCCGGGAAAACAGTTTTTGGCGTATTTAGGGGTCAATTTGCATTATTTCGCACTGTTCAGCCCCCGAACTCATTTGAGAAAACTACTCCATGCTTGCGCTGACTTGCAGCTGGCCTGATTCAAGTATAAAAATATCAAATGTTTTTGAGCATTTTTGCCTTCTAAAGGTAAAAGAGGATACTGACCTGATGTAAGCCCCAGAGACATATTTCTTCTTAGTGGTGTCTAGATCGAAGCTGGTTGCGTGAGGAGATCCAAGGGCACTTTAGACACCAATCTGAAATTTGACCTTATTTAACCTCATTTGATTTAGACGTCCCAACCATGGACCTCAAACTTTGACACGAGGTAGTGATTAAAAAGCGCTACATACCCTGCAAATTTGATGTTTATCGTTTTCTTAGTTATTGAAATATCAGGGGAGTAGCTAAATTGTGCCCTCAGCCCCCCCCCCAATCACCAACCCCCCCCCCCCCGCCCGACCGCGACGCATTTAAGCGGCCACCCGGGCGCGTGTTAAGGCTAGAGTGAAGAATTTTCTGATCTGAAACGACAGGAGGGCTGTCGAGGAATAACTGGGCCATGACAACATGTGCCAAATGCACAGAAAACATACCGATGTGAGCGGACCATGCTTTTGCTTGGTCAGCGTGTCGTTATCAGTTTACCAAGAAGCAAATGGTGCGCTCTATCGACAAAATTGTCTTCCGTGTTCATTGGGCCGTATCTTTATGGGCTCATTATGGCAGGCTTTCTGCCAAATTATCCCATACCTCGTCAGCTCTGCGGGCCGACCTCGCACGCTTCTCCGCGCCCGTTTCGGCTGTGTTGCTCTCGGATAGCTGACTGGTGCCGCGGTCGGTCGGCGAGTCCCACCGCCTCCCGGTGACCCGTCGGCCGGGGTCTGCTCACCTCCCTGTGGTGAACGCGGCTCCCTCGGGCCCCCGGGTCTCCTCACCTCTCGGCGGCGACCGCGGCTCGCTCGGGCCCCGGATCTGCTCGCCTCTCGGCGGCGACCGCGGCTCCCTCGTGCCCCGGATCTGCTCACCTTCCGGGGCGACCGCGGCTCCCTCGTGCCCCGGGTCTGCTCACCTTCCGGCGGCGACCGCGGCTCCCTCGTGCCCCGGATCCGCTCACCTCCCTGCGACAACCGCGGCTCCCTCGTCCCCCGGATCTGCGCACCTCCCTGCGGCGACCGCGGCTCCCTCGCGCTCCGGATCTGCTCACCTCCCTGCGGCGACCGCGGCTCCCTCGTGCCCCGGATCTGCTCGCCTTCCGGCGGCGACCGCGGCTCCCTCGGGCCCCCGGCGGAGCGAGGTGCGCGGCCCGGCCGGCGGCGCAGCGTCGTCCGGGCCGGCCACCGCCGCCGCCACGCCGCCGTAGTGAGCGTCGATCTCGACGGGGCGTTGCGTCGGTGCCGACGGGAGCTGCGTCCGTGCTGACGGCAGGCCAGCGCCGTGATCTGTGTGCCCAGACTGTGGGGCCGCCGAGACAGCAGGCGAGCAGCCGTCGGCGCCAGTGGATGGAAGTAAGGCCACGAGCGAGCGTCCCGCTGCCGCCTCCGCGCACCGGGCCGTGTGCCTCTATGGCTCAAAGGGCGAGCTGCTCGGCTCGGCGATTTCCAGTTAGTTGGAAATGGTGACATTCTCACGAAAGTGTTCATGCGTGATCGCGTTTCAAAACACTGGTCCTAGGTCTGCAATGTCGTGGCTTGGTTTGCCATGGATTCAGGAGAAAAGGTGCAAACTGCCAACACAAACTGCTTTTGTCAAAAATGTCGTAACTGAAAAGGGTCGGATGGAAACGTGCGGCGTCTGCGCTGACAGTAGAGACAGACGTAAAAAAAAACAAATCGGCCTTTTTTAGTTGCCACCCAGAAGAGTAGAAGCATATTTCCCCGTGATCACGGGGCCACCGGCCTGACGAACGTGTGCTTACAACATGATGGAAATATTGTTGAATTGGGGCAAATAACTCATTACATTGCGCACGTGTGCGTATAGTGTATTCATCAAAAATATGTGCAAAACTCCTATGTCAGGTTTTGTCACATCAGGGCGAACAGGACGTGAGCCAAGCCAATTAATCAGCGCCACTACAATCTACCCTGGAAGACATTATCCAGCGAAACACAAAGTGAGTGGAACTTTCTAACGAATTTATCGAGAGCTGAATATAAAGATGAGGGTACGTTGAATTTCCTTGCACATTTGAAATGGGGAGTAAAATTCCCTTCAACTGCCCCCGGTTCGACTAAAAGAAAAAACGGCGACGCTGCCGGCGCATGTCTTTGCGCTGACAATGGCTACTTCCGGTGGCGCACTGAGAAAGGGTTCGTTCTCGAACGGAATTTTCAGTGAGCTGGCCGTTGCAGCCTGCTCCTCCAGTCGCGTTTAGTCCTCGCCCCGCCACATGATTACCCCCCCGCCGCCAGCCAGCGACTCCGAACGCGGGAGGCCACGGGAGTAACGGCCGCGAGCCAAGTGTTCAAAACGCAGCTTATCTTCGTATCCTTTGACATCTACGTCACCGTAGGGATAATCTAAGATCTTTACACCAGAATGAGCATTGCTTATGTACTCTATGGCTATCTATGATGAACATTGCGCTCAACTTCGTAAACAATGCCAAGCATGTGAGTTCCTGAACGAAACATTGCCGTTGGCATTTACCTCCGTGCTCGAATTGCAAAGTTTGAAAAGGCTCTCTCCCGTTCCGGGACCGGCTACAGCCTATGTTTCTTAATCAACAATGAATCGCGGCTGAGTGTGAGGTTGACACGACATGCCATCACGCTCTAGGTTTTGGACACATCAACTATAAATATTCTGCGTTGCACTAGCGTGTCAAATCAGATGACATCGCAACAGTATTTCACGCCCTTATCTGATGAGTAGAGTGTCCCCCACACATATTTCAGCAACGCTTGCAAAAATGCGGCTGAAGACTCCGTTTCGGTGGCATAGTTGGTTGGAGCACCTGTCATGGGATTCGCCCACCCGTGGTGGGGTCCTTCGTGTCTCTTTAGAAGCTCGCTCCTTGCCGCGGGCTGGAATGGCCCGCGGCCAGTGGAAGCGGCCGCGCAAAAGGTCAGGTGACGTTAGCCGGTAGGACGGACCACGCCGAGCATTTCGGAACGTGAAACTCATCACCAAATTCCCCAGCTGACCTGAATTCCACGACCAGGTAGATAGCTCAGGGCTCACGCAACAAACAACCCCTGCTTGACGCGGGGCCTGTTTCCCAAAAATCCACGCTGTCCCAAGGCTCGGAGTAAATCTTAAATGATTGTCACATTCGGAACAAAATTCGACATTTGTTCCCTCCAGACCATTCAGAGCTCGAAGCACCCACCTGATAAGGCGGGTAAAAGGCTATGCCATTTTCCAATATGACCTCTGCACTCAGCGAATGAAACGCCTGGCAAAGCAAAACATATTTTGTCCAACACAAATAATAATGTCTGCATCAGCTGGTGGGATTGTACACTTGCTCTCATTTTGCACATATTGCGTAAAACCAATGCCACGATGCAGGAGTACCGCCACCAGGGACAATGAGACAGCCGCCCATTCGACCCTCTGATGATCGAGACGGAGCATTTCATAAAATCAAATTTAGGGTTCATGCAGGTGGCAATATTTGCCCCGAGTGACCAAACTCGAAATGATCACGCTTTATTTTGTTCATGTTCAGATACGTTTGCAGACCACCGACAACCAATACCAGACCCTGCTGGTGAACAAGAAGCCTCAGATGATCTAAAACAGTGGAGGATATGTCAACTGCAGACGTAGTTTGCGCCAGATGACACAAAGGTGGTCCCATATGATGCATTAGAAATTCCATGAAAAACACAGCACGCTCCGCCCTCCCAGGAGAACACGATTAGAAAGACTGGGATAGCCATAAGGCCAAAAATAAGCATTAATTAATTGTAGTGTGCGAGATTCAATGAAAGGACCATTTAGAGTTCGGCATGGAAAGATCCCAGATCTGCTTACGAGGCCCCTAGATTTCCTTGCCTGCACGGAAAAAAATCTGTGGTGGCAGTCATGGCTATGCGGTACCGTCTAAAGAAAAGCATGCAATGGGCTGTTAACCAGACATTCGATGAAGAGAGCAAAAATACCCAATTGTATTATGAAATCATGAGCAATATCTTTTGTGATGTGGTCAAGTTACATTCTGTGTGTCATTTTCTAGAGCAAATGATGTGAACATAACGTAGGCTTGCGAGGGTTTATAGCCTGGCTTTGATGCATCAATTTTCATAACTATGCTCACTCCGGGGGTAACTCATCATTTCTCGAGAGCCCACGTCTTTCTGGCATCTGGATACGATAGGCTGTGTATCACCCAATATGTTGCTTCATTAGCATACTAGTCGTTACAGGTTCCTGTCGAATGCCATCCACCAATTTAGCCACCGTATTGACTCCAGTATCCCGCTAGAAATAAGGAGCTTGTAGCAAGGTTTAGATTCTCCACTGGTATATCATTTCCTATCGTGTTGACATGTTCTGATGCCTGTGATGCCAGAGCCATCTGTCGTTCAGGTACGTTTTTGCACAATGGATGGGCACTTACTTTCGACGATGTAATCACGCATCTTTAAATGCACGAGTGGACATGGCTGTTGAGTGCCGCTTATCCGCGGAGAGCGCGGTTCCTCCCATGCCCTGCAGCCTACAGGCGCTCCCCCGCCCTTATCACGCTGCGCGGACTGTCATGAGAGTTTGCTCCCGGCGAACACGGCACCGCTGCAGCTGGTTGTCGAAAGGTGACGCGCTTGTTGTCGCGGTACACTTCCTGTTTGACCGAACCCCAGACGTCCTCGGTGGGCCGTAACTGAGGCACATCCGGCGTGTTCTGCGCGTCCCACTCCCGCGACAAGGACACGTGACTCCTCCAGCAGCCTGAGCGCAGCACCGGCATGGCACACGGGCTGGAGGCCCGCCAGATATGCCCCGTCACAGATGGGCAGGCTTCCTACAGGTGAGGTGGCAAATCCTGCCGTAACCACTTTTGGGAGTTGGTGGCCCTGGCCACATTAGCCGCGTTAGGATATATCGTCGGCTGGGACGACCCTTTCGGGGAGACAGCCACCCATGCGCGAAGCTCCCATGGCAACTTCCCAGCAGGTCGTAATCTCATCTTATATTAGGATCGTCTCCACCTGATCCAGTAAAATAACTCGGTTGGCGGACATGTCACCTCCAGCACAGGTGACGCGGCTTTGGTCGTGCATTACGTCATCTTGTTCCCACCCAGCGCTAGGCCAGCCACCGTGCGCTAGTCTGAGTTGCACGCGCTGTGACTTGGACCTCTTCCGGGTGCATGATGTGCGAGACCTTCACCGTTTTCACGCAGTTCCTGCCGTCTCCTGCTCGCGGATACGGTTTTACCTAATAGCAAATATACGGGGCAGGAGACGTGTAGACGTTCTTGCGTTCTTGGCGGCACGTGTGAGCTCACATCTTCCTTCAGTCAGCTGGGTTTCCGGACTACAAGATTTGCCTCCGCTTTTTGTTACAGAGAGAGAGAGAGAGAGAGAGAGAGAGAGAGAGAGAGAGAGAGGAGAGAGAGAGAGAGAGAGAGAGAGAGAGAGAGAGAGAGAGAGAGAGAGAGAGAGAGAGAGAGAGAGAGAGAGAGAGAGAGAGAGAGAGAGAGAGAGAGAGAGAGAGAGAGAGAGAGAGAGAGAGAGAGAGAGAGAGAGAGAGAGAGAGAGAGAGAGAGAGAGAGAGAGAGAGAGAGAGAGAGAGAGAGAGAGAGAGAGAGAGAGAGAGAGAGAGAGAGAGAGAGAGAGAGAGAGAGAGAGAGAGAGAGAGAGAGAAGAGGAGAGAGAGAGAGAGAGAGAGAGAGAGAGAGAGAGAGAGAGAGAGAGAGAGAGATACTACAGATAATATATATATATATATATATATACATATATATATATATATACATATATATATATATATATATATAATATATCTAAATCGCTTTTTCCCGCGAGTACCATTGTAACCTCAAAGGTCATGATAGTTCGCAAGCCCAACTTGTCATGTTGTCTGCTCAAACAATGAGGGCTGTGACTCTTTCACCCCATCATTTCACGTACACACCTTAATGCCTTTGACGAAGCCTATCACATTGCGATAGTAAACGGACTGACTTAATATGAGCTTCAGATCTGATGAGTGGCCATTTGTGCCTCATTTTTGTTAAGCTTTGGTTTAATAAACTCCTTTGATCAACACCACGTTCATATCCAGGTACCGCAATGTCGGAAAGAACAGGGTAGGTCGCTGACATACTTGGAAAACAGAAATTGAGATTTTGTTCAACTCGGCTGTTGCCATCCACGGATTCTGCTATTCCAAAAGTGGCATTACTGGTTGGCAAAACACCTTCCGCTCAAAGAAAAGAACAAGTTTCTACGGTGACCTATGTCATGATAATGCTGTGATGGGGCAATGCAGGTCGTGTACTATACGGAGAGATTAACTACATCGTTTTTTTCGGGAAGAACCCGAAAAACGGGAAAACGTAAGACTTGACTTGATCTGATGTTAACCCTGACCTCATACAACAAAATGGCTTGCATATCTTGTTACACATTGCTTGAGCTATCAAATGCAGCTTCGGTTGTCTCCCTGACCCTTTCCGATCCGAGGATTTCAGGGAGCAGGTACCACTATGTTCGAGATACCGTTGCCAACGGTGGACGAAAATAATAACGCATCTGAAAGAAGAACCTTTGAACGCTTTAGGGCATCATATCGTACATTAAGAAAGCAGTATATTATATCCGGCTGTATATTTCACCTGTGTGATTTATATATTGTTGATAAGAGCGAAAATCCGGCAATCTTATGCTGGGACTGGAAGAGCAAATGTAGAATCCTTATTTTCCGTGTTGCTGTAACGGTTTATCTGTACAGAGGACATCCTCACAGTTGTAAAAAAGATACGCCCAGTCAACTTTTTGAAAGGTACGAATTAATTTTGAGGGATACTTGGACCCAATATTTTTCGACGACCGTTTTTATGAACGCGGCTCCCGCCGCCTGATGCTACCTGCAGTGGCCAATACTGCTTGGCCAACACCGCAAGCCAGGCCATCGCTGTCCCTTTCCCCAAGATTGCAGGCGCCAAGACTCTTGATATAATTTGTTTCACTGGTCCGTTCTGTAAAAGAATGAACGTTCTCAGCCAAACAATCCATGCCATGTCGTGTGACGATCAAACCTGACTGTTGGTCAGTTACCTCCTGTCGTTGGGACACTTTGTGCTGCGTCGCCGCAAACATAAATGTTCAAGTGGTCATATTTGTGTTAGCCATCATCTCATCACAGCCGATAAGGTGAGGAGATGGGGTGACGTCTGTATGACATCATACACGTCTCGGTGACTTTCCCCATAGGCGGCGCGTAATAGTCTGCGCAAGTTCACGTGTATCAAGATAAGAAAACGAGGATTCGATGTCCTAATAAGGGCATGAATGTGCACTGTATGAAACTACCATGAAAATGACAATCTCAGTGCAAAGCCCCATACAAGTGTGGCAAAGTACCTGAAAGGGTGGGAAGAGAGGAGGCCGAAATCGTCGCTCCGCCGGAGGTCAGCGCCTTCCCTCTAATGTTCTGCCTGCCCCTGCCTCCAAGTGTTCCCTTCCCACGTGACCGACTACCCCCCCCCCCCACCACGTGAGAAGTTCCAGCTGCAGTGTCTGGGCATGCCCGGGGGGGGGGGGGTCCGTGCCCCATCATCCGAAGCGGTGCTATTATTCGGGGCCGTCAGGAGAGCGGGTTCGCCGCCAGCCGGCAGAAATGGCGCGGCTCCGGTCTGCTGGACGCCCGTCTGGTCGCGGCGAAGCGATCGACCAGTCGAGGGCTGAAGAATGACCGGCCGGCGTGATTTCACAGCGGTGATTGTAATTCATGTAACTGATGCTGTTTGATCGCGGTGTTTGCACTTGTCTTCCCAATAAGCCGCCGCAACGGTCGTCTCTTCGCTGCAAATCGGGCGTGTTGTGCTGCCCGATGTGTTTCATTATTCCTTTATGGTCTTTCGGAGTGCAGCAGCCAGACCAATAATAGGCCAGACTCCGCGGCGCCGTAGATATAGGTCCGATAGCTGCATACCAGAATACACCCTGCCGGTTTCGGGCACTACGCCGGTCAGGGTCGGATTCAGAGGAGCCTCCGGGGGGAGGCACGGGGCCATGGCTACCCCCTGGGCCTCAAGGGGGCTCACATGCTCTGAAGGGGCTCCATAGTCGGCCGAGCAGGCGCAGATTTTTAACACAAAACACAATACAATTGCACGTCTTTGGGCTTTCAGGTGACCAAGGACAGTAGTAAGCGAAAGTGAAGGGTCGACGAAATAATTCTTCGCTGATTGAGAAGGTGGTGAGTGAGAGATGATTATGCTCAGTTCGCTGTCCAGACGCCCTACGCTGCTCCTGGGGTTCCTATATGTCCGCATACAGGGTAAATCCGACCGCAAAGGAGCCTTTCCGTAACCCTCGATTTCTTTACATTTGTTTGGAGAGCCCTGCGCCGTTGTCCGATCGTTTCTGCTGGCATGTCAGGGCACTTTTGTCGACCAGGGGCCTTCCGTGGATTTTCCTGTTCGTTCGAAAGGCTCTACACGCTATAGCTGGGGCCCCATATGTTAACCTGCTGTGGTATTCTAGATTGCTCAGGGGCCCTTCACCTTGGTCCGGTTGACCTACCGGCATACTCGCGATGTGTTCATGGGCCCTCAATGTTGGTCTAGGGCTCTTCCAATGCCCTGTCACTTGCGGAGGGCTCTACGCTCTTGTCGGGGAGACCCATCTGTCAACCTGCTCGGGCGCACTCAGTCGTTCGGGGATCCTCCACATTTGGTCTTGGGTACTTCTTATGTCAATGGACGGCCCTGCGCTCTTGTCGTGGGCCAATCTATTAACATGATCGCGGGCAGACGCGGTCGCTCGGGGGCCGTCTGCACTAGGAATTGTGTACTTCTAATTTCTTTGGAAGGCCCTACGCTGTTGTGGGAGGGGGGTCCCATCTGTTGAGCTGCTTGGGCACACTCGATCGATCGGGGGCCCATGCCACTCAGTCTCGGGTAATTCCTATTGGCTTTTGAGCGCGCTACGGTCTTGACGGGACCCCACCTGTCAACCCGCTCGGGGACACTCCATCGTTCGAGGGCCCGCCACATTTGGCCTTGGGTACTTTTGTTTTGGGTGAAGGGCTTACGCTCTTTTTGGAGGCCCCTCTGTTAACCTGCTCGGGCAGGTTAGCAGTTGTTCGGGGACCCAGCACATTGGGTCTTGGGTGCTTCCTATTTCAATGTAAGGTTCTATCGTAGTAAGGTTCTACCATCTGCTAGCATGCCTGGGCACTCTTGGTCGATCAATGGACCTCTACAGATTCTTCAGTTTTCCCCGAAAGGCTCTATACGCTATTTCTGGGGTCCCCATATGCCGTGATATACTCGTTTACCCAGCGACCTTCCACAATGATTTAGGACTCTTTTCCTTTGAGCTATTTGTGAAGGTCCCTTCTCTCCTACCATGGATCTTTCTGCTTACCTGCCCGGGCACTCTGGATCGCATACAGGCATTGATTCATGGACACTGGTCTTGGGTTATTCCCCTCTGCGCAGAGCTTCCTGTGCTCCGCTAGGGCCCTATTTGTTAGCCTGCCGAGGTGCTCCCGATCGTTCAGGGGCCACCACCATATAAGGCTATTCTCGCTTGCTCTTAGGACGGTGCCACGGCCTGCCTTCGCACCGTCAGTCACCCGGGTGTTGTCACTATTGGTCTCACGTTTTCACACATCATAGGAGGATCTACGCTGTTAACGGGAACCTAAATCTTAATAAAAATGATTGAGACTTTACTTCCCACCGACTGCCAGGGACATTTCGACACGAATGCCTTTATAAGGCATCATATGAGATGCGGTGGTGGCGTGGCCGGGCCCGAAACTCCAGACCAACAGGTCCATGGTCGAGCGCACCAACCATTATACCATCACCGCCCCGGACCTGAATCTTAATCGGCCGGGGCACTCTTGCTCGTTCCGGGGCCCTCCACACCGGTCCTGGACTCCTCTGCTGAAGTGAAGAGGATCTTATTCTGTTGCCGAATGTGTCCCACATGTGTTTGTCAGCGCCAGGGCATTTCACCTGCTCGTGTGTACAGGCCCGACTAAATAACGTCATGTACATGAATCCGAGATCATAAGATAGCGACTTCCCCTGGCACCTTAACCTTAAGAGAAGCAGCCCGATATACGCGGATGAACTTTTACGTTTAATTGTGGAATATAATTGTACGCACCGCCGGCGCCGTGTGTATCACTTCCGCTGGTTATTTAATTTGTGATACTAATTATACTTGTGCATCACGGTCTTAGTACTTTTTAAATGCAAGGATATTTTGTTTTTTATGACAGTTAAAGAAAAAGCTCGGCATTAGTCATCAGCTTTCTGCTGATCACATCGATTAGTCGGCTAACCGTAGATATGGCAGTTTGTGCTTGATTTTGATTGAATTGGCAGCCAATTCTAGTGCATTTTGTCATGTTTTCTCCACAGTACTCAGTCTCAAAATGACAGGGATCACCATGGTGTAGGGAAAATTAGCCGGCTCTTGTATTTGCATACGCAGCACGCCCATTTTCCCCGCATGGATTTTTGGTATAAAAATAGCATATATAAGAATCATAAAATTCGATGGCCGAAATGTGAGACGTTTTGGGAGGGACCTCAAACTCTAGGGGAGCCCGCGACCTTACATGCCCCTCCCTATTGACGAGACCCTGGATCCGCCCCTAAAGCCGGTGTGATGACGACTAATCCTCCGAGGAGGCGAAGGCAGGGAGGCAACGTTACCACGTTTGCCACGTTTCTCTCCATCAACGTGAAGGGTTCATGCCAGTTTAGCTCAAGATGAGCCGATTCTCCGCGTTGTCTCTCACCGTCTGCCGACCAAATGCAACGATGACTGCTATACCTTCCCCTGAGAGTATCTGTTGTCCCTACCATGGGTTGGCGTCTCCAGCACCGCAAGTGAAGATGACAGCTGGCGCGGCGTTCACAGCTGGCCGATCTGGGTGGCGGTGTCGCGCACAGTTAACGTGTCACGCAGACAAGGTTGGCGCCACACCACGTCATGAACCGCTTGCTGAACTGCTTGCGATCACGAATTATTACTTCGTCGCAGGTTGAGCCCAGCTGTCACTGCACGTCATCTTTGTCCATCTATCGACACTTCCCGTGCGCTGTGGGGCCGCCTCAGTTCGTACTGAAGGGCATGCCCTGCGAGTCCTCCTCGCCCTGCGTTGTCAGACGCCAGAGTTTTGCGTATTGTGCCGCTCTCTCGGGCTCCTTGTTTTCCTTCGCCTGCGCCCGGCCCTCACAGATAATGGTGGTGTTTTTGCTCTCCTTCGGTCCCCGCTCCGAGCTCCGGATCTTGCATTTTATCTATGTCATGATCCGCAAAGCAATTTATTCAGATATGAAGTGGGGTATTCCGACTAGAACAAGCTACATTGCGCCGAAATATTTCGAAGGGTGTTTCAATGTTTCACCGGTGCGTTGATCTATTCTGTAACACATACTTCACTCAGCGTTTTCTATCCTGCAGCGCCGCACTTAAGCCATCTTTTAATCGTGGGTCGCGGCAGGACCCCTCAATGCAATGTCGTGAAGACAAAGTGAAGTAAAAGTGCGCGTTAAAAGTGCGCGTTACGCAGTATCCAGGAAGCACTCATCGCCAAACGCATGATCATGGGTTGCTAGTGCAGGTGTGCGTACCTAAGCAGTGCTGTGGCTAGAACTACGCCAAACTGGGAAGTAAATTGTCGAGAAAAGCGTGAATATAAGGCGCCGCCGAGCAGCACCACCGGCCACCTTCAGCAACCCCGACAATTAATCCACCCTGACACCGACTGGAACCATTCGGTAATGAGTGGGGGATAACTCAGTCTCTGTGAGACGGGCGAGTTGCATCAGCTGCCCCGACTTCTGGCGGCCCCCGCGCGCCGAGGCAGGCAGGCAGATTTTACTGGACTGCCCACCAGGACGAACGGATGGCTGATCCCGTTTTATCGCTGTCCATAACGGCTAGTCATCGACGGCAGGCCGCATTGGACGACGCGCCCAGCATATAGCCCGCGCCTCCCGAACAGGTCCGGCTGCCGTGCTCGCGCAGGCTCCAGCCCCAGCGGCTGACGCCCCCAGGAGTCGGGTCCAGGAGCGGGCAAACAAGTCATATCTCGCGTGCTTGTATTCGATTTTTGAATAATTTTTCCCTCATTATTATGGTGGAGGACAGAACTCCTCGTAATCAATCTTGTCCTTTCCGTCCTCGCGTGGGCTGATGTTATGTCCGAGAAAGAAATGATTTACCATGGACAGGATCGAAAGGTGTGCTGCTTATGACGTGCGTATCAATCAATGTTTTAGTGCAGATTTGTTCGTCCCACGGCGAACAAGAAGCGTAGCTCATACTGTTGGGAGCGAGCCCGGCTGTATATGCTCATATCGCTCAGGTACTTCGTCCGGAGCAGTCGCTTCCTCTCAAAAAGTATGCTATCAGCTATAAGTGAGCTTGTGTCACCATATCTGATGCTTATATTGTCTTCTTAATATAATGTGCTTATCTTTATATAAAATCTTAATATATGCTTATAATATCTTCAAATGTGAAACATTCCCCTTAACAGCGAGCGGCGGCCTGAACGTGAAGTGCCTACGTCCAGTCAGCATTGCCCCTTCTGGCGAGGCGAACGCCCCGAAAATCTTGCCTTCCAGGTGCTCTTTCATCGGGAAAAAGTGCACTGGTTGGGTTATCGTTATACGCACCTACTTAATGTAAGCTCTGGAGCTCCCATTGAGGTCTAGCTGTGTTCACAGGCGTTGTTTCTGTCATGCCAGGCAGACTAAGGGTGGTTAAGAGTATGGATGAAGAAAATCTGTTTTTTTTTGGTGTCACCCTGCATAACATTTTTTTGCTTTTCACCAACTGTTCTAAAATTCACAAACATAAATAGTTTGCCAGTTGCATGTCTCATGGCCGTGCCCACGTTTGCGGCTTATTCAAGCAACGAGCTGGATGTCATGTGAAATACGGGCTCAGTGCAGAAACTGCTGTAACTGTGTTTTTTGTGCCGATTTCAGTAAGCGGCGAATGCGAGTGTCTCTCGAGTAGAAGCACGCCGTCTTGATTTGCGTTTTTAAGGTCATGAGCCAATCGAATGTAAACAAGGTAATCCGTAAATATTTCAAATTTTCGCTTAAATCAGTCCAGCACCGGCACTGGCAGGTGTAGGACAGTTGTGTCGTCTCCTATTCACTCATTTCTTGTTCCCTCTCCACCCATCTGATTATGGGAATTCCAAAAATTCATGCTCGCAACTTAACTTCAAATTCCACTTATTTGCTAGCCTAGAAGTCTTCAGCAGCAAGCAGGGCAATTTATTTAGGGCCCAAAGGTCATCTACTCTCAAGTAACAGAGGCACAGCCATGGCCTTGATATGTCATGTATGCATGGGGAAGGTGGGAGACACCGGAGTTGACGAATGGCTCCCCCGCTAGTAAAACCCTCTCCTCCTCGCAGAGAAATCAAGGGACTTGGACCACTAAATTTCGAGCGGATTTTATGCTGTTATTGCTATTTTTGCCCTCCTGAACGGAAACAGATGCCGGATTTCACGGGAAGCTGCAACATTATATTTAGCAAAGCAAGCATTTACGTAACGCCTTATCAGCCTAGTGAATAAGTAAATTGAAGGGAACCAATCATCAAGTAACTGCATCTTTTTGTCTCGAAATTCTTCAAAGACATCAAAGACCCGTGGGCTAAACATAAATTATAGATCGAAATGTGATTAAACATTTGTATTGGTATGGACCAATCAAGTTCTTCGTGGGTCGTTCATCCTTTTTGCGCAGCTAATTGGTGAAAAAAGATATAGCATAGCTTTGAACATGCGCGCTCGCAGGTCTTAGGAAGCAAAAATTCACCATCCCTGCCATTGCAGTCCCCTTAGACCACGCAGCGTCGATCCGGGGACTAATGCTAGGCGGTAGCCAAGTGGCTGCCGAAAGCGACCACGCATTGGAAAGAAATACAGAAAGCGACCACGCATTGGAAAAAATAAAGAAAGCGACCACGCACTGGAAAGAACTACAGAAATCGACCACGCATCGGAAAGCAATACATTTGAACTCTATGCAAAATCAGTCCCAGGTTTGAAGGAATTTTGATTCTTTATTTCATCTTACTTTTTTAGTAATAACAGGAACGGGTAAGTACTTAAAGCACCATAAACTCTCGCCATTATGGTAGAATCTTCATTGTTCCGTGTTGCTGTAGCTGAGGACAATTGCAATGGTTACAGAAGTATGGATATCTCAGGCCACGTTTCGATGCAGCCCATCAAACATGATTGAGACCCCCACCGTTCTCGGGCAAGAAGCCCCGTGTACAAAACACCGGGGGTCGCATTATCTTGCCCGGTCAGGCCTGCAGTGCCCTTCTGTCCCATTCCGGTGTACCTACCGGCCGTCATTCTGGCGACACGGGGATTGACGCCACCTGGTCGATTCGGAGGCCCTCAGACGAATACATCATACGGTGGTTCCATTCGTGACTCAGGAGGGCGTGGAGTGCCGATAGCGTAGTGGTTAACGCGTCTGCATTAACCACTGCAGACGCGTTAGCCACGGTTCGTTTGGGGAATCAAGCATACGGGGTTCAATTCCCCGCGGTGCCCACCCTTCCTGCCAGGGTGAGAGGCAGACGCCGCCATGTTGCCTCAGCAGATGAATGCGTCGTAAAGCTACATTGACGTTAATGAGGATGACGGTGGAGAAGGGGCCCTCTAATCGGGGTAGTTGGCCCCTGGTCCTGTGCCTCGACATAACTGCCCTTCATGACACAAAAAAGATGCCTGGTGCAGCCACTTCAGTTTGGTCTATCGGGACTTTGGCTGAAATAAGCCTTGTCTACCCCCCCCCCCCCCCCCCCCACACTGGTACTGGGACCCTGACTAACATCTGTGTGAGTCGCAAGACGAGAAAAGAATGACAGGGGCATGTGGTCCCCTTTATTATCTCATTTTTGACCCACTCATTGTCTCATTGTAGACATCGTGAGTTCTAATATTTCCTGTCATCGCCAGAGGGTCCCAACCAACTCAAAAGACCCTCTAGCGTTCGGGGTTACGTCTCTGTCTCCGTTCAACCAATTTACTCAATTTGCTCTAGGAGTCTCTTGCCAGCACAGGATCTCCCGTTAGGCACTGTGGGCCCCTGATAGACACAGACGCCTCCTTATTGTTTCAGGGGTCCTGACCAATGCAAATCGTCGACCCCGGTCTTGTCCCTGCCTGGGAAATGGGCTCCAAGGCTCGAACCGACCCGGAGCCGACCGTTCAGCGTTGGTGGTCTCCGGGCAACGTGGGTCACATTTATCCAGCGGGATCTGAATCGGTGCAAGAGGCCTTTGGGGGGGGGGGTGTTTGAGAGTCAGGTCTTCAGCACGACATGCGACCTTGCCTATTTGTGCCTCTCGGCCCCTCCAATCAAGCCCTTCATCGTCGGCCCGGAAGAGCCGCTTAGGGCCCCACGGGGAGGAGAACGCGCACCCCGTACCTTCCACCGTCCCCTGATAACAAAACACATCTGCGCGCGAGGTTGCATTGCACTGCACTTTCACACATCCAAGGACTCATTTTCGAGCCCACATCACTGGGCAGCAAGTAAACAATCGGGTTAGATACAATGGCTTTGCAAAAGGCCGTGGCTCAATGTTTTAGATAACGGTCATACAACTGACAGTTTTAAATCTAATGTTACATCACTATATCCCAATGATGACACGCTCACAGCAATACAAGTGCTTATATTGTTTAAGAATATCCAATATCTTTGTCCTGATTTTGTCTTGCAAAAGGTGTTTGCAAGTATGTGGTCTCGCTAATTATGTTATCAGGATTCTATCATGGTATACGACCTTTCTAAACGATAATATAAAAGTTATCAATCACATCTTTTGTTGAATACGGCTTTAACAGTGTCTTACTTTCAGACATGTGTTGTGCATTCAGATCTTCGTCTGATCCTGAAAGCTACGCTCCCAGATGTCTCTCACAAATGCTGTATCTGCATTCAAATTTTCCAGCCTGAGAAAATGGCACTCGCTCTGCCTCGTACTACATTCAGTCGGTGATTTCATCACAGCGCAGTTGGTTGAAAAAGAGTTGTTGGAAGCGCTTATTGCTGCATGTTCTTTTGAAAATCTAGTGATGTCTAGTCTAGTGATGTACAGCCTCATTTTTGGCTGTGGATGGTCGAGAGGGAAGCTATTCTGAGACCTTCCATGTCATCACCTAAGCTCGATTTATCCTCTTAGCCGCGTCTTTCCCGTCTTGCCCAAGATATCGCAGGCCCACCACCACATAATCCATTTTCCAAGCTGCAAGACCGGAAAATTTGGTGTGTGTCGCCTCTGACTGCAATAACGGCCGGAAAGCAAAGATAGTGGAGACAAATAATGCAACGGATATCATTGCCACGATGGCTGATCCGGCCGGCCAACCATCCTGCGAAAACGGACGGATGGGAGACGACCTGGCGTTGGATAGGATGAGAGAGAGAGAGAGAAAGAGAGAGAGAGAGAGAGAGAGAGAGAGAGAGAGAGAGAGAGAGAGAGAGGAGAGGATGAGAGAGAGAGAGAGGAGAGAGAGAAGAGAGATGAGAGAGAGAGAGAGAGGAGAGGAGAGAGAGAAGAGAGAGAGAGAGAGAGGAGAGTAGAGAAGAGAGAGAGAGAAGAGAGAAGAGAGAGAGAGAGAGACGGAGATAGAGAGAGAGCAAAGCTGAGGTAGAGGAGCAAGAGAGAGAGAGAGAGGAGAGAGAGAGAGAGAGAGATGAGAGAGAGAGAGGAGAGAGAGAGAGATAAGAGAGAGAGATAAACAGAAAGCGAGAGAGTCGATCCCGCCGCCGGTGACCCGCCGGTCGAGTGATGGTGAGAGCCGAGAAAGGAAGAGGAGAGGAGAAGAAATAGAGGGGACGGAGAGAGTTTGTGTTTTTAAACACGTAGGTGAAACATTCCCTCTATTTGGTACTTTGGACGTTATTCAATTACGAATGAGTTAGGATTCTGATTACCCTCTAGCTGCCTTTAGGGATCTACGCATCGGAGTAGGAGTAGGAGTCACATCGAAGGTATCGGTATCGGAGGAAAATCGTCGGATCGGAGGAGTCACCTCCAAAGGTCATAGACGAAGGAATTTGTCGCCTCAAAAGAAATAATTGCACTGCTCTTTCAGCCAGAAAAATCAAATGACCGAATCTTGCTAACGAAGCGAATTCATTGCACCAGGCGTCATTGATGGACAGCATCGTGCCAAATGTCAAAGTTCAGATTGCACCCGATCCATACCCGTCCCCAGTCCTGCTTGCAGACAGCTGGCACCCCGGGGCTGCTGCCTGCAGATGGCCACGAGCCCTGAGCTCCGGAGACTTTTCTGCAGACAGCTGGCACCCCGGAGCTGCTGCCTGCAGATGGCCACGAGCCCCGAGCCCCGGAGACTTTTCTGCAGACGGCTGGGAAGTCTCCAGAGACTTTCCGAATGTCAAGGTCCGGAGTGCATCCGTCGATGCCCGTTCATCCCCACAGACAGCTGTTACCCCGGAACTGCTGTCCTCAGGCAGCCAGGAAATCTCCTGAAACGGCCGGGAGCCACGACATTTCCCCGCCGACAGTTGCGAATCAGGACATCCTCGCAGACATCCACGAGCCAGGAGATCCCTTCGCAGACAACCGTGTTTCAGGAGATCCCTCGCAGATTGCCACATACCAGGAGATCCCCATGTCGATGGCCATGGCCATGGCCATGAGCCCAGAGATCTTCCGCACACGGCAGTGTTTGGGAGACCTCCTTCAGAGACCTGAGATCCCGCCGCGGATGACCCACAAGCCCAGCGCTGCTCCTGGAGGCGGGCTGTTATTCCGACGGCGGCGGCTGTTCGGCGGCGGAAGGGAATGAGTGGGCCGGCGCAACAGATGGAACGAGCCCCTCCGACCCGACCGGAGCCGTCGGCACGCTGCCCGCCCTATCGACCGCACTCCTCCCCCCTCCCTCCGCCTCCGGCGGCGGCAAGGGGCTCACGTCGGCGCCGCGTCCCGCCGCGCCGCGCCGTTATTGCCGCCGGCTGAGCGCGGCGTACTCGGTACGGTGTTTTAGTGGCGGCGTGGGCCGAGACAGCGGCGGCCGAGGGTGTCGGCCAGCAGATCAATCGGGCCCCGGGCGCTAATGGCTCCGGCCGGCCGACGGGCGTGGTGCCGCGACCGGCACGGTCTGTGACGCTGCTCGGTGGCCAAGGGACGGGGCGCGGGCGCATCTCCGGGAGCGAAGGTTATGTTGCATTAAAGAAGCGCGAGGAGTTTGAAAATATCCCGCGGCGCGTGACCAGATGTCAGGTGGGGTGACTGGTCTCAGGTTGAAACAAAAACGGTGAAAATACTGGCTGCATGAGGGGAGCGCTTGCCACCTCCGCGTGAGATTTCTATCCGTTCCGAGATCCACGATTGTTGAATATTTCGCCGAACGAACACCAACAAGGTGCATTCCCGGGCGTATTAACTGAACCGTATCCCCGAGCAGTCCAATCACCGCTAGGTACCTCGCTGCTATACAGCTGAGGATGGTGCGGGACGTTCAAAGTGCTTTTCTGACAACCGTCTCAAAAGGCTGCAGCTGCGTTATTGACGTTCACTTTCCAAATGATGCAGACTCCTGGAAACTAACCAGATTCAATCCAATCCGATTTCAATTTGAAGCAGCCACTCACCTTTCGCAGACGCGGGCCCGCCTACCGTTGCGAGGTTGGTGAACGGACAGGTTTTGAATTACTTTTGGTAGTACATCTATGTTAAGAAATCTTATGATGTCGATCTTGTTCCAAATTGCCTGTCATTATATACGTTGATGGACAGATGGATGAAGCCAAAGCAGTATTAGATCTTATACCATATCCGTTCAGACATACAGCTATATCTATCGTAGCAAATGCCACCAGATGTTACAAAACCAATCGCCTTGCGTGGTGAATTAAAATACTCAGATCTCTTTCTACGCGCCTCATTTCTCCTCAGTCAAAATGGCTCAATACTGGTCTCAAAAGTGCAGCAACCCATTGGAAACGTGCTTCGTAGTGTCACTTCTGACACAGTGTCAGCTAGCCGAACGCCCACAGCTGATTATCTCTCCTGCAGCGCGTTCCAGCTGCTGACGTAGGCGCCAGGGCCCCCTCCAGGCCAGCACCATCTGCGGCAGCCGTGCGGTGGTGGGCTCGTGGCCTCCCCCCCCCCCCTCGGGCGGGCCACTAGGTCATCCGGCGCCGGAGCGCGTCGTCTTTCGTTTCACTTCAGCGCACGCGGCTCGAGGCGCGGACACCAACGATTTCCACGCATTGGCGGCGGCACTGGAGCCGACGAAATTGAGCTGAATAAATATTTAACTGCCCGCCGGGCCGTTGACACCCTGGTGATCTGGTCACGCGGCGCAGCGCGGTCTCGAGGAGCTGGAGGCTTTGTCCGCTAGGCACCCTTCGGCTGCTCAAATACAGGTTTGCAGCAGTAGTTAAGCCACCCCTGTGCCGCATGCTGTACGGGCGAATACATTACTATCCGATGAGCATACACTCATACCTCTTTTCGGTCATTATCCAGATAGACGTATTAACAAGTGATGAGAAAGGATGGCAGTTGTAAATGCCGGGCTATTGGCGTGTTTTCATTAGCTAGCTGTTGTTTTTCCCCGGAGGCATCCGCCACAGTCACTCACTGAGCTTCTGTTTGTTAAAAAAGTTCGTAGCCGCCGTCTAACGATTTGCAACAGAGCTGCCACCTTGCCGGGTTTTGAGAGCCTAGCCGCGGTGCATAAAACATTAGAAGAAGTTCTGGCGGGCTAGAAAACCGAGCATAATCTTCGCGCGCTCAGATCATGCATAAGAAATGCCTCGCCCGCTCGACTTCAACCACTAAGCAATGGAAACAATCCTCGACAACAGCTTGCAAGTACACGCAATTTCGGTAGCTGTGTGAGGTAGATGGTCAAAAGATTAACTCCTGGGGCTTGGCACGGGAAGCCATCAGCGTTACTCGGAATGCATACATGAGCGGTTTACTTCTCGCGAAACGCTCGCACGCGACAATATCGGCCCCTTTAATCATCGCGCTGCCATGACCGCCAGGATGTTTGCCGGGCGGCCTCGCCTTCCCGGCTGATGTCCTGGTAACAACAGCGCTGCCGCGGCCCCGCCCCGTGTGACCAGCAGCTCCGCGACAGGATATGAGGCGGGGTATCGGCGCCGTGTCGGCCCCGTGGGACCCTACCCAGCCCACGGCCCGGCCCGGCCCCTCCGCCCGCCCCGTGGGGGAGCGCCAATCGGCAGTGCACCGCACCGAGAAAGGGAGAAACAGAGAGAAAGGGAGAGAGAGAGGAAGGGAGTGAGGGAGGGAGAGGAAGAGGAAGAGGGAGAGAGAGGGAGAGGGTGAAAGGGAGAGAGAGGGGGAGGCGAGCGCCAGTGGAAGTCACCCCTTGCACGGCTGCCAATCCTCTTCTGATCCAGCTGTGACCCGCCGCTGATGTGTGCTTTTGCTCAGTTGCAGGTGATCTGGTAATGGAGTCCGTGTGGTTCACGCCTGGCAGTGGCGGCGGCGGCGCTCGGCTGCTGCGTGACGGCCGTGACAGCCGTGACGGGCCGTGACGCGCGGACATGGAGCGCCAGCTGCCGGCCGTCAAGGTGTGGCTGACGGCGGACGGTATTCGCCGCGGTGCAACAGCCGACGACCAGGTCAGCCATCTGAGCCTGGACCTGGCCGACGAGCTGTGGCCGGCCCGACCGGCCACCGGCCGCAAGCCGTCGCTGGCGCTGCTCGAGCAGCGTCGCGCCACGCCCAACCGACTGGAGCCGCTGGTGCCGCCGGCGCACCGGCGCCGCAGCTCCGGCGCCTCGACCGCCTCGCTCGACTCGACGGCCGACGGCTCGCGGCGCGGCTCGGCCGTCTCGCAGCGCTCCTCCAGCCTGGCGAGCGAGTGCAGCTCGTGCGGCCGCGGCGCGCGGCCGCCGCCGCCGCCCGACAGCCGGCTGGCGCCGCCGGCCGGCGTCATCGAGCCGCGCCGCCTCTCGCGCTCGTCGGCGGGCTCGCGCGGCTCTCGGCTCAGCCACTCGTACGAGCTGGCGGCGCTGCGCCGGCCGTCGACACTCTCGCGACTGAGCCAGACGCTGTCGCTCAGCTCGCAGCGCGGCTCCGTCTACTTCGTCAAGGGCCCGTTCGACGACGCGCAGTGGGCGGTGCTGCCCGGGCCGCAGCGGCTCACCTTCACCCAGCGGCTGGCCTTCCCCACGCTGGCCGGCGGCGAGATGCGCCACAAGCGGCGCGACCCGTTCAACGAGACCGAGGCGCACATGAACCTGTTCGCCAAGCTGATAACGGTCGTGATCCTGTGCCTGGTGTTCGTGCTGCTGATTGGGGTGATGTATAAATTTCTCAGGTAGACGCGACCTACCGCGTCACGCAGCGCGCGGTCGGACGCGGCGCGACGTTCCCCTCCTCCGTGTCCCCTTTCGCGCCCAGCGCATCGTGTCGGATGCGTGCGTCCGGCGCTGATGGTGGACCGTCTCGGAAGAGTAGTGCTCACACGGTTCTGTCGGCCGGCTACCTGTTTCCAAGTTGGATCGAGCGCGCCGCCGAGCCTCCAGCGGACGGCGGGGTCGCCCCAATCGTGCCGGTTCGTCGCTCGCCTGCCCCGGCCGACACTCGGGCGATGTGTGCGAGCGCGTTTGTATGACAGGAATTGAATAACAGCGTGTGGTGTTACACGAGTGGCGGCCTGAGCCCCATTCATACTTCGCTGTGCCCCCCCCCCCCCCCTCCCTCCCTTCTCCACTCCATTGCATCGGCATCATTTATCGGGAGGGTGTGGAGTGATTGAATGCGGCAGCAGAGCTAACGTAACAATTCGAACTGACAGCCCATTTCAGACCGACTTGTCGTCGATTGCAGACGACAATGTAAGAATGATGGGCATCATGTACGCGCAATATTCTTGAAAATTTTGCAACCATAAATACCCACGCAATTTATCTGGGTATCATAATGTCTAATTTGGGGACAACAGACGAAAGGCAGATTGGAATCCTTTTTCGGTGCTAGGTATGCTGCGGATGTAATAATCGTTCCATCTTCACCTTTTGGTGTTTAAGCATAAGCACAACGTTTCGGTCGGACAACTGTCGGCCACCGTCAGTTTTACTGAGTCCTGAAAAGGACTAGAGGGTGCTTGACTTTCAACCATTTGCGCGACACAAACCACATTGTCCCCTTGACGTCGCTGGAATTCTAACCGGGGTCTTCCGGTTATGAGTCCAGCGCTTTAACATCGAGCTGGCCGAACCGGAGAGGAGCTAGCTGGCCGAGATGCTGTAGATATACTGACATACCAGACTAGGACAATAGTCGGAACAATTATTCCATCTGTCATACGAACGCATCATCTCAATCATGGCGTGAAGCGAAGTATGCTGCTCAAGTCACTGTTGCGATAATGCAACGGGCGCATTTAAATTTAAATACCGCACTGTGACCAAAGAATTGTCCCTTTGGCTAAGCATGAACCATTTCCAATTCAGCTTGATCAAACTTAAAACTGCACCGCCAACAAATGTAAGGACGTGCGCGAAAGTTGTAAGTTCGATTCACGTGCAGGTGTACTTATAGCAGGTGATAGGACATTTCAAACAAATTTCCTGAATGGTTTGCGGCGGGTAATTATCAAACTGTAAACAGTACGGCGCTTACAGATGTGAGTCAAATTTATCACGACATAATTTTGTTTTCTAGCATTAATATAGGCCCCCTTAGATTTAGCAGCTGTTCGCTGACCTGACTTGTATATGCACAACATTTCCAGGTTCCAGGCTGCCTTCAATGTTAAGTTATTTGCTATTGACGCTGTGAAATTACACTGTGCCAAACGTGCATTGGAGGAAGATGAATATCTGGGGTAAAAGATCATTTAAATAAGTAGGATGTTTTGTATAAGTTGAGAAGCTTATGATGGTGACATTATTCGACGCTAAAAAACAACCAATCCTTAACTGTACGCTCTGTCTGCATCATCACAGTCAGGTGTAGGGGTATACTTTATCTGTCAATGTCCGAGAAAACCAGATCGCCGTGAGGTGAAACATATACTCTTCGCCACGTGAGCTTCATGACGTCACACTGTCGTGATATGTTGCAGAGCATGTCAAACCCTGTAGTTAATATAGAACATGTGTGTTACCAATCCCTGTCACTCTAGTGACTGGGACCGCCCACCGGATGCTTGCATTTACATTACGCTCAAATTTGGAAAAACCAATTGCGCTCTGATAAGAACTGAATATGGTAAGCCGGCCGGACCAATAATCAAGTGAAGAGCATCACATAGCAAATGCATCGGTAATTCACCTAAACTAGCTACAAACTAAATTAGCTATAAACTAGCTCTATTATCGCCCCATCAAATCGTTGCAACTATTTTCGCGCCAAAACTCATGTTATATTGTTATGAAATTCGGTAACATAACAGCCCTTCTTACAACTTTTTATATTTTCTTTTTTAACTGAACACGTGAACAACAAGAAGTGCGCTTATGGAAAGGAATTGCTCTTAGGCCCAACCTCTTCCATTTGGCCTGCACATCTCTCGTTGGGACCGAACTACGGCCGCCCGACCACCACCTATGATCAGCTTCGCGTGGAGCCCGGCTCCATGAGTGGATTAAATCACCTCGCGGAAAAAATGTACCAAAAATATCCTATTGCGGTTGTGCCGTCGGCCGATTGGGGAGTGAAGTAGGATAGCTGTCGCTCAATGGCGCATAGGCCGATGGCGTGCCCGGCTGCGTGCGGCCGGGGTGACGACCCCGCACGAGCGGCGACGCCGCGCTGGCATGCCGTCTGGGCCGACCGGCGGTGTCGACGGCGCAGGCGGTGTCAAAATGAGGTGAACGTTAGCGAAACGACACGCGGTATGCTTAAATAACGTTATCCCAGCATGCATTTTTCCAAGCTTTGACGGATTCTGCGCATGCTGACCGTAGCGTCCGTAACAGGCGCGCATTGTGATGACTTGTTGGAAGTGTGAAAATGTATACTGCACGCTGCACGCGCGCACGCACCCACCCACCCACACACACACACACACACACACACACACACACACACACACACGCACACACGCATACATACACACACATACACATACACATGCACGCACACACACAAATATGCATACATATATATATATATATATATATATATATATATATATATATACATATATATATGTATATACATATAAACATATATGCAATACATCATCGGGGACAAAGATCGTTTCCCTGCGATGCTCTACACGAGGCGTGCGGCAAGACGTTCGTGGAAGTTCATGTATGAGCATGACCGCAAGGAGGCATGCGAACGTGACTGGCTTTACAGTCCAATTTTATGTCCCCGCTCTTTTAATATTTTCGTGACTACATGTAGTACTATCATTACCCGTGACAATATCAATATATTATACCCAAATAAACAGCGGTATCACGCATCACTTCCTTCGACAGGCTTGGTGTGTTCGCTCCAGCGTGGATGATGTCCAAGAGGACCGAAATGGATATTCGATCAACAGGTGATGATCAACAGGTGATGACTTGAACCCCCGTCGTTAAGTTGTTCAGAGACAGCCGCTGCAAGGTCGACAGAGTGGCGCCCGACTTTGCTTCGCAAGCATCGATTTGTTGACTCAGCGCTGGGGAAGAGGTTCCCAGGGGCAAATATTTACTGCGCCGTCGCCGTTATCGGTCGGAAATGGGAGATAACTGCGACAGCGGTGATCTCGTTAGATAAATGGCCGTATGTGGGATGCAGACGAATGGCACCATTGCGAACATTTTCGCAGACAGCTTGACAGAAGCGAAGGTAGTGTGCTCGGCCGAGTGTTTGCGCGCATCTTCACCCCTGATGTTGCAACGGTTCGTCGGCAGATGCTGTGTCCTGGTGGTCTTCACTGTCCACGCGACGGCATCTTACAAGACACGACGGGAACCCCTATCATTACAAGCACACTAACAAAAATATGTTTTATCAGGACGACCCCATAGATCCCTTGGAAGAAAGTTGAACACTTGGTCTCTACTCGAGTGCGAAATTAGGTGGGCTCGCGTCGCAGAAATCAGAGAAAATATTAGGACTTTCAAGGACGGCCGACGGCGTCCGGCCGAAAGAGCCGGGATAGCGAGGAACCGCCGAGTTGTGGCAAGGTGTGACATGAAAGGATCATTCTGTAATATTCGACACGTGATCGGGGCGAAATCATTTCCGTCGAGACGGTGAGTTGGTAGTCACAGGGTCTCTGTGACATACTGTGCTTAGGAAAGATGCTGGCACCAAAGCCTGGAGGCAATGAACGAGCTTGCTCAACTAAATTTTTTCGATATCGTTCTTTAATAGAACGAGCAAAAGTTGTGATCCTAAAGTAATTACACATATTCGACAAAGCACAATGACAGAAACATTAATACTTCAGTACCATGAAATTGGCAACCACTGGCAACCACCACAACCACAATCAAACCATTGGCTTTGAAAGGAATGCTCTACAGCAGAAGACACTGCAGCAAGTATCAGATTTGATGAAATAAGCTCACGTATAACTATTGGTACACTTTTAAAAGGAGCACGTCATATATATATGGGACTGTAAAGTGAAATAGCCATCTTGAAGACCTTTCGGTGCCGTTCACAATTCTACCCTTCTTAAAACCTAAGCCCTTCTAATTTCTGAGCTACACTATCGCTAATATGGAAAAGGTATTTTGGAGAAAGTATTTCAAAGTTACCTTGGCATTCATAGCATCATAACGACGTCATATGCCTTGCAATGATTAAGGTCAAGAAAAATACATCTGTCAAGGCTTCACACATCTGGTGTTCGTGAGCGCGGTTTCCAGATATAAGGGCCGTCAGCTGGCCCCCATTTAATGTTGTGCAAGGTACGACAACATAATCAAACCAGCACGCAATGAGGAGCATATTTTCTAAGCAGAGAATTGTAATGTCTAAAACAGTCTTTTTCACTTAAAAGCAAACCAACAGTTGTAAGTGAGTTTCTTCATCATATATGATGCTTGCATTAATATCTTCATTTACGAATCATCCTCTTTCGGTGCAAAAGGCTGTTCTAGCCAATACTATGTCTGTTCAGTAAATATGCTCCTCAATATGTCGTTGTTTGATTGCGTCATCGTACCCTGCACAGCATTGACTGCGAGCCAACTGACAGCCGTTACATCAGGAATAGTGCTTCCGAACGCCATGTATGAACAACTTGACAATGGTAATTTTCTTTGGCCTTGATTGTCGCATGGCTAGTGGAATGACCGGACTTGAATGACGTTATTATGACGTCATGGATACCTGGTGACATGGTCCACCCGAGATAGTCTGCACATCCTCTCGGACGTTTGGTTCAGAAACTTCAGGGGCTTAAGTCTTAAGAGGGGTAAGGCCGTGAACTGCACCGAATGATCTTCAATGTGCTATTTCAGAGCAGAACTGTATATAAGTGTGAAACATTGCCTTTAACACTAGTTTCAGGTTAACTTCATTAGACAGGCACCTAATTTCTTACCATGCGTAAAAAGCTCGGGGCATGTGATTAACAATAAAGGACGGGGTGAAGTTAATAATTTGTATAAAGTCAATGTGGGCAAAAACTTTACTCCGGAAGCATTCATATTCCTCCATCATTTTTTTCACAGCTTAAATCCGAACATTTTGAATGAGTGAATTTCTGGGATCATAGCTCACGCTAAGCAGTGCGCGTCGTGCAAGCCTTGACCCCCACCATCCGATCGCGGAAATCTGTGTCGACGGCAGAGTTTGCTGGCGAAAGTTTAACGTGCTGCAGTGCTCGACACGGTCCGTTCTGCCCTCTGTCGCCCACTGACCCTCAGCGCGGCCGCTGCCACCAGCCGCAGTCTTCAGGGGCAAACAGCGTCTGTCATCTGTCATCATCAAATCTGTCAGGGGCAAATAGCGAGCGCCTAACGCGACTCGAACCCACTCCGCCACGGGCGGGTGGATCGCAAGGCAGGCTCTTCAATTTATTGAGTCATCGGGACGAACAAATCACGCACTAATCGATAATTTTATATTTGGGACTTTGGAACATAGTAACGAATGCACAAAGCATCGCAAGCACGACATGACGCATCTATACATGATGAGAAAACAAAACAAAAAAACGTTTGGAGCATTTAATGACTACTTTGAAAACCCGGACGAAAAACCATGGGTTTCCTTACTGCCTATTCTGTTTTTGTGCATTTCAGATTTGGTTTTAGTCTCATCACGCTAGCGTGATAAGGGTCATTATAGTCATAATGAATCATGTTGAGTGCAATATTAATACTGCGTCCCCACTCACCAAAAAGGGTTCATTAAACCTCTGTATTACATTATTGTCTTCCATATATATATATATATATATATATATATATATATATATATATATATTTACATATGTTGCACATTACACAGACTACATATATACATATATTACATATATATACATATTACATATATACACAGATATTACATATCTGTATTACAGTCGTAAAGCAAGCTGTCAGGCGATCGTAAATGGGTCAGAAAAGCAGGCGCCATTTTCTGCGCATTGAGCTTAAAAACTATTGTTCGGTAATCCCCACCACTTATCCTTCGCCCTGCGGGAGCTTTGTTTCAACTTTGCCTAACGTTGAGAGCACCAGAGCCCCCCTCCCCCCCGATCTAGAACTCAAGCAAGCTGGGGCACTCAGATGACAGCATTGGAAAGCTGTTTGTTGGAATTTGAATTGAAATTTGAATCGAAAAGTTACCAAACTACATCAAATGAATGTGCTAAAACATGGCGAATGTGACCTTTGACATATCAAATTAGGTCAAGTTGTGGTATTAACACTTAACGAGCTCCCCCTGTTATGAATCTCATAAATTAAGCACGCCACGCGAGTGCGAAAATGGTGCCAAATGCCTCTTCGCGAACTTTATGAGATAGGTGTTAGGGAATTTCTCAACATGTGACCCATTATGTGTCATGTTAGGTAAAAGCGGTGAATGTAATTGTGGCAATAACCTGTCCGAGTATATCACGTGCTAAACAAGCCATACAAATAAGAAGAGCAGGATTAAAAGGATTTTATAAGGTCGTAAGGTACACGCCATTTAAATCTGAATCATATGACTTGCAAATTATCACATCTGGTCACAAATTTCAAAGTTTGACCTAGTTTGAACTTAGACAATCTGACCTTGGCCAATAAGTTTAAACTTTAAAAATGCACTTCAGAGGAATGAAGTTAAGATAAACAGAAAAACAATATGGATGCATTTCATGTCAGGAATGAGCGATTATTCTCATTTTTAAGAACCTGCCACCGCATGAACGAGACAGATATCATAGATCATGATCAACAAAACTTAGAAACTTTCATTTCTACGTGTGCAAAATTATGTAAGCTTAGCCACCCAAAATGTGCGCACCGTGTTCAAGAAGACAGCTAAGAAGAAGGCACAGAAAACTGGTACAATAATTGCCTCAGAGGGATTTAATATCGTGATCTTTCAGTTGATGCTCCCTTGGCCCTAAGATTTAAAAAGTTGAGCCCGCCAGAGTCACTGGATCAATGGCAATGGAAAGCTCTTGTCGAACTGCAGCAGACAGATGTGACTGAAAATGGTAAATGTGACCATCAAACAAATCAAATTAAGTACAGGGGACCAAAGCCACATTTAATATCCCTCTTGTTGACTCAAGACCCGAACATGCTGCAACGAAGCAGAAAACGGCGTTGAAAGCCTTTGTAAAGCCACATTAAATTATCTCCAGCGCACATCGATTGCGACCTGAATATTTGCGATTGATTGATTTTGATTTTGATTTTGATTTTGATTGACCTGAATTGATTGCGACTGCGACCTGAAATACGCCATGTCACGTCAAGGGGTGCGCGCCTTTGATCTATTGATCCATGTGGCTATGGCAAGACTTAAACAAGTCACAATGATGAGCAAAACAGTGCTACAAAGGCCTTTTAAGCAGTGAGATCATTTAAGTATAACAGTATATCCCTCCAAGGGTCAAATCTAACCAGATAGGTCAAAGTTTGATCGTGCTTCATCTCCAATGGCATTACATGACGTCACCTCGTAAAAGCAGCCAGCACGGTAATAGTGCACATCAAAGCGATACAGATACAAAACATCCTAGAAAACGTCTTTTTGGAGAAAATTTACCTCGAAAGATAAGCGTAGCATTTAAGCAAAATGCATGGGATCGCTGTACTGTTTCGTGTGCTCACTGAACGCCTCCCATGCCACCACGTGCGGCATGAAACAGGAATCATGGAAAGGCCGGCGTTACGGTTCTATTTTTGCCATGGCCTATCGACCAAACATGTAGTAGCGTGCAAACTTCTTCTTTATAGACCAAACACCATTCGCTCCGATCACCGTATAAATCGTCTGAAAGAGCGCAGGATAGTAATCAAGGGCTTCTATGTAGGGACGTTGAGGTGCAAAGAAATACCTATGGCTTTCTCAACTCCTTTCATTTGAACTCGAAGGACAAGTTTGGTCTATATGGCCTTCGCCAGACCACGGAGCCGCAACTGTCTGAACACTTCATGAGGCTGGAATGGAACACTAGTGCTGGGGTCTCACAGCTCTTCGTTAGGCAAAAAGCTCAGGAGCATTTCAATGCTACATCGAACCACAAGTGGAAAATAAAACGCAACCCCACCGAGACACGAGCCATTACTCATCCTCTTCGTGGTTCATTAGCCGGGCCACGATTTCTGAATTACGCCGGTGGGCAGGCCCGCTCGGGACGGGTCATCGATCTTCCTGATTGCAGTCGACGTGACGTGAATGCGGAACGACGGAAGACGGCATGGGCCGGACGGTGGACAGGTGGTCCTGACCCGGTCTGACCTCGTCTGCAGCGGCGGACGGGTGGTCCTGACCCGGTCTGACCTCGTCTGCAGCGGCGGACGGGTGGTCCTAACCCGGTCTGACCTCGTCTGCAGCGGTGGACAGGTGGTCCTAACCCGGTCTGACCTCGTCTGCAGCGGCGGAGCGTGGTCCTGACCCGGTCTGATGTATGCAGCGGCGGACGGGTGGTCCTGACCCGGTCTGATGTCGTCTGCAGCGGCGGACGGGTGGTCCTGACCCGGTCTGACCTCGTCTGTAGCGGTGGGCGGGTGGTCCTGACCCCGTCTGACCTCGTCTGCAGCGGTGGACGGGTGGTCCTGACCCGGTCTGATCTCGCCTGCAGCGGTGGACCGGTGGTCCTCATCCGGTCTGACCTCGTCTGTAGCGGCGGACAGGTGGTCCTGACCCGGTCTGACCTCGTCCTGCAGCGGTGGACAGGTGGTCCTGACCCGGTCTGATCTCGTCTGCAGCGGTGGACCGGTGGTCCTCATCCGGTCTGACCTCGTCTGTAGCGGCGGACAGGTGGTCCTGACCCGGTCTGACCTCGTCTGCAGCGGTGGACGAGTGGTCCTGACCCGGTCTGATCTCGTCTGCAGACGTTCAGGCCTTTTGCAGTAGTACGATCGTCCGGAGAGTTGCTACAGCGTACAGAGCATTTCTTTTGATCTGAACTGGTCGGGAAATTCCTTTACATTGCGGTGGTTGGGAATGATAAGGCCGATGGTCTGTGGGTTTTGTTCTCATCCAAGCCGTGATTCAGGTATCATGCAATTCCAGTGAGAGATTTTATACATTAGATGGGTCCAATAACAGTCAAGTGTAGACTTAAATGAGCAACTGTCGTGCATTTGACTACGTGGGAAAAGATCGCGTCCCAATCGTTCACAATTCGACAGGTAAGCAAATGCCCCATCGCGAATGTCCTCGCACGGGATTTGCTAGCCTCCCACTAGCGGCCGCTGCCTATGTCCGAGTTGCCTCTCGTGACGAACTCTTTAGGTCGCAGAGACCACCACACAACGACTGGAACAACAAGATCATATCTCCCCTCCCGCGCCCGTGATCCGTGTCGCAGGTAACTGAGGGATACGGAATCGTTCTGAGTAAGATAGCTGTCTTACTTATTCAAAGCACTTGCTTCAGACACTTTTGGTCTAACTTTCTAAATAGGCCTCACGTTATGTTGCTGTATTTGGACAACGGTATCATCATCGTGTTGCAGAGCAAGGGATGAGTAAGCTTTCCCGCACTGGCGAAGGATCGTCTTACCACCGCTAGCGTCTGGGACAGGAAGACTGCTCCTGCCATCTGTTGGTGGATTTTCAGTTGACTGTGTGTGACGATACCAGGATTCTTCTCTTGGCTCACCTCTCCGATTGTTGTCTCGTTTAGGAAGTAGGTTTGCTGAGGGTGGCTGTGCCCAATATGCTTTGCCTAGCATTTAGACATATTGAGGGGCAAGAGCCACTTATTAAGGCATTTTCAAGGGCGTGCAAGGTCCGCTTAGATGGTCGAGGTCGACATCGGCAGCGATCTCGGCATACGGACATCAAGTTTGGTGTCGTCAGTGAACAGCTTAACTGCCTATTGCGCTTGCTTGAGGATATCATCGACGAAAATTATGCACAAGGTAGACCTAAGCAAGGGTCTCTGAGGGATTCCACTGGCTTCTTCCACCCGGAAGTATATCTCGGACACCATGTGCGCACAGCCTGAAAAGAGGTCGTTAATGTGACGCTGAGTCGAAAACCTTGCTGAGGTCAAGGTGCGTCACATGTACTGGATCCCCATCCTCTATTGCTGGACTCCATTCTTCCATCACCTCTAGTGGAATCACTTCTAGTGGAATCACTTCTAGTTGTGGAACAGGGCCACCTTGGCATTGTTTTGGAGGCGAAATCGGTTTGTTCCTCGGTTCTTTCCATCCAGCGTCATAATGCTTGCGCTAAATTTTATGAGTCTGGCATGTCGCTGGCTACCGGGGTAAAAGATACCTCGCAGAACGAAGCTTGGTACAAAAAGGTTGAAAACTAGAAATACCCTAGATGTGCAAGGTGTGCTGAATTTCTAGGCCATGCTTAACATTTGGAAGAAGATTACTGAGGACAGCGTATTACAGAGGCTACAATAGTGAATATATATATATATATATATATATATATATATATATATAATTCAAACGAATGCTAAGCCCATAGCTTTTGCAAGACACTCCCTGGGAGTTGTACACTTTATCCACTGGCAGCGCGTATTGACTGATAGTAAACGATACAGCTTATCCCCATGGGAACTGACAGAAAATTCTGGAGCGCCCCGGCTACAAACACACAACCCTTTAATTATGAATCCGGCACGTTAGCGGTCGAAATACTGAGACCACTAGGCATGTCGCGAAAATCGGAAAATTCACGGCGTGCCGTGCTCGAAAACTTTGACCAAGTACGCCGCGGGAGCTCGGCTTATTCAAACAAAAGTGGCCAATGTATCGACCCAAGACAATTAAGCGGTCTTTAGTTTGGTGCCGAGTTGGGAAAAATTGGTCGCATGTAATTCCGCTCATAGGTCTGCGAAAGGCAGGCCTTAACACGTGAACCCTATGGGCTAGTAGAAGTACGCTATAGAGCGGTTGTACTACCGATGCTCTTCGGCTGGGGCTTGCTGACCACTCATACTGTACTCACTCAACGCTTGTCACTACTTTTTCGGGGTGGGGGAGGAGAGATAATGGAGGCAGCTATCCATGTGTGCCCTCGTTTCCTTTCATCGTCTGCGCCTTTGATCACTATGGGTAAAAAAACGGACTTTCCCATCAGAGGTAGGCGTTCATCAATCCGCGTGACGAGTCGTCAGTACGCGTGCGCAATCCCCACGCTCGTGCATGCGTGCTGTGAAAATTTGTGGCTCGCACTGCCCTCTGTTTAACCTGCACAGGAGTCAACAAGCAAAAGAAGACAAGCAGACAGACAGACATGCGGAAGGACGCACATTTTGGTAGATAGTCTGTTATACGACAGACTCGTTCGAACGCAAGGGCAGTACAGAAGTGCACTACCATATTGTAGCCGACTTCATTCTGTAGTCCGGGGTCTACACCTGATCCTAACGAAGATCACTTGGTTCAGACAAAGACAAAAACTGAAAATGGAAGTCGTTTGCAACTGTCGGCATGACAGTAATGTCGGCGAATGACGCATATTTTGTTTTCATCTTAGGTGGGGTTCGCCTGTTCCAAATCCCCACAGTGAGTTGCCTGTAAAATAATCCATGCTTGTCAGTGTTTCTATACAGCAGTCCGACTCCCTCAAATCTTATCACATTTGAACCTCCTTGTCACTGCTGTCCGCGAGGAGCAGGGACATTCAGGGATACATACTGAATTTCTGAGTGTCCACCATCTCTGGTGCATGCCACTGTATCTTAGGCCTACTAAGATACATACTAATACATATATACTAATACATACATACATACATACATACTAACACATACTAAGAAATACATAGCAATAATACATACTAATACATACATACTAATACATGCATACCTACATAAGATACATACATACTAAACGACTAGGTTAACTGTGCAAGATATCCGAAATCCTTGACCTGAGTGTCACTTTCCGTTGCTGGTGCGCCACCATGGGGCAGGCAGACTTGTTGGGTTTTACTAGCGCAGCCACTCCCTGGAACACCGTGGGGGCATTAATCGTGTCGCGTACGGGAGGGGGGGGGGGACATGCTTTATTGGGCAGCCTCCCCAACATGCTCACTCGGATCATTTTCTTTTAGTCCTGCCCTTGCTTGATGAAAAGGTTGATTTCACATGACCGTTTTCCTTTGTCACGGCTTATCTCTCGTCCTCTCTTTTCGGGCACAGTCCGGATCGGCACATATGATTTGCCACTGAGTTAAATTTTCGTGTATGGACAAGACAGCCTATAAAGCTAATGGCCTTATTATTCGTAGAATAACCAGAGGAATGAAAAGGTAAAGGGCTTCTTTATCTCTCCATCCAAACTATTCAGCTCGCCATTCTCCTGGTTATTCTACGAGGAATACAGATATTAGTGTATTCTTATCTATATGCATCACGTTCCTCGCAAATGCAGTGCACAATCACGTGAGGTGATTTTTTTTTCAGCTGAGAAGCAAGCCCGAGCGGCTCTGTTTTAGTTTCCACGATTTTGATGTCACTTTGAGCAGGATTGGTCTAAACTGCGATATCTTCTCTTCTCGAAAGGCTTTATTTATTTGCTTTCAAACCTATTTTGAAAATATTACGAAACTCTGATATCACTGAGAATTCATTCAGTCGGTGCCAGCGATTCATCAGCTTGCTCAGGAAGATTGAAAATGACGGCATAGCATTTCTTTTCTTCCCCTTTATGAAACTGTCAAACATCCCCGATATTTTTCCGCTGTTTGGAGCCCAATTTTGACCGCAGTATGTAGACGGCTAGACCATATTTTTCTGTACCGGCTTCACAGCTTTTGTACGAGAACCACACTACTTAAGCAGAAATTCCCTTAATCTTCTGCTCGCTGAATGATTGCTCAATAAGGCCGGACTGCCGAGACGAGGCTATCTCTTCCTCCTCCAGAAATCCATGACCTAGACTAGTGTGTTCCGTGAAAGAGATGTCCAATCAGCCACCTTGCTCTCTAACTGCGCAACTGTATCTCCGATATGAGCTTTTCTGACCAGTATCGACGTGAACACTGGACAAAGCCACGCCAGAAGAGGGAACTTCTATAGAGCCCCATGAGCTCCGCGGAAATTACCTGGCTCGATCCACGGAACCAACGTGAGCACTTGTCACGATGAACGCAGATCTATTGTTTCTCACTGGCCTACCTCAGATAGCCAGACCACGGCCGCCGCTGCAGAAAATGGCGAAACAACCCAACCCATTAACCTGTGCTATGTCTGCATTTGGCGAAGTCGTCCTGCCGCCCCATCTTTCCCGTCCTGGTTCTGAGACTAATTACAGGACTCACCAGTATTAGGTTCCTCCGGTCCAAAACCTCTTTGTGGCATATTTTGGGCTTGGATATCATCTACCGTTATACGTTTACTAGCCACCCTTCATTCACACTGCTCGAAACATGATTCTTGCTCCTTTTCACACTTCACTTAAGCATTCGACGGAACTTCCGGTGATTCGTTTTCCGTACGAGATCTCTGGTGCGATCGTGATGAATCTGCGGCTTGAGAATCCATTACGTGTCGCGCAGTCCGTGTGCAATGACTCTAACAGCGCGGACATAAGTACAAATAGGTCAGGATGTGTTTCCCATGTTTCATGCACGTAAGTGTATAATTTCAATGTTGCGTCTGAACTTATGTAATAAGTGGCAGGTGACGTGAATGCCCATTATTACGGTTATTATGAGTTTGAGATGGGAATTGGAAGAGCACGCCTCTTTGTCTGGACTTGTCAACAGATGATGGCACACTCAGTCTGGACAGGTCAGGATACGATCAGACCAGTCTCAGTCTGGACAGGTCAGGGTACGATCAGACCAGTCTCAGTCTGGACAGGTCAGGATGCGATCAGACCAGTCTCAGTCTGGACAGGTCAGGATACGATCAGACCAGTCTCAGTCTGGACAGGTCAGGATACGATCAGACCAGTCTCAGTCTAGACAGGTCAGGGGACGGTCAGGCCAGTCTCAGTCTGGACAGGTCAGGATACGATCAGACCAGTCTCAGTCTGGACAGGTCAGGATGCGATCAGACCAGTCTCAGTCTAGACAGGTCAGGGTACGGTCAGACTAGTCTCAGTCTGGACAGGTCAGGATACGATCAGACCAGTCTCAGTCTGGACAGGTCAGGATACGATCAGACCAGTCTCAGTCTAGACAGGTCAGGGTACGGTCAGACCAGTCTCAGTCTGGACAGGTCAGGATACGATCAGACCAGTCTCAGTCTAGACAGGTCAGGGTACGGTCAGACCAGTCTCAGTCTGGACAGGTCAGGATGCGATCAGACCAGTCTCAGTCTGGACAGGTCAGGATACGATCAGACCAGTCTCAGTCGGGACGGGTTAGGATGCGATCAGACCAGTCTCAGTCTGGACAGGTCAGGATGCGATTAGACCAGTCTCAGTCGGGACGGGTTAGGATGCGATCAGACCAGTCTCAGTCTGGACAGGTCAGGATGCGATCAGACCAGTCTCAGTCCGGACAAGTCAGGAAACGATCAGACCAGTCTCAGTCTGGACAGGTCAGGATGCGATCAGACCAGTCTCAGTCTGGACAGGTCAAGATACGATCAGACCAGTCTCAGTCTGGACAGGTCAGGATACGATCAGACCAGTCTCAGTCTGGACAGGTCAGGATGCGATCAGACCAGTCTCAGTCTGGACAGGTCAGGATGCGATCAGACCAGTCTCAGTCTGGACAGGTCAGGATGCGATCAGACCAGTCTCAGTCCGGACAGGTCAGGATACGATCAGACCAGTCTCAGTCTGGACAGGTCAGGT
>NW_023596576.1:9072588-9079771 GCF_011947565.3 Pollicipes pollicipes
TTTGCATAGCTATTAATTGATGCATAGCAACACTTAAAGAGCAGATCGTTTAGTATCAAAACTTTAAAAGTACCTTGTAGGTTCCCTGACCTATGGCCAGTCAAAGTCAGGCCATGGTTTCAGCGAGGTCAATTTCTAGGGAATCGTTCAATCTGATGGAACAACGAAGTGTTAGACGTATTCATACATCCTTGAGATACTTTCTTCGGCAATACAACAATCGAATGAATAAATTGCATTGACCTAAGGCCAGGTATGAAGGTCAGACCATGGTCAAAACCAACCTGTTTTATTACTCTGGGAATTGTGGTAAAGGATAGTTTCTGGTGCTCATTTCGAAATTATTAACAACAAAACCCATATTACACATCTTCCAGACTTTTCAAAGGTCAGAATAGGTAACTGACCTAAAATGGCACAGGCCAACGTTTTTTAGGAACACACTGCAAATGGTAGTGTAATGTTTGTCGCTTATTCTGATGCATAACTCAAAGCAATTTTATACCATTGTGGTCACCACGACCTTCAAAAGGTCAAACAATGTCAATGACCTTAAATGAACATGTGACGTTTGTTAAGAACAGTTATCTAGGTTATGGGGGCACTTTGGGGACCAGCCTGGAATTTGACCTTGTTTGATCCTATTTCACCCGAAGGTCATGACCCAAGAGTTTCAAATCTTTACCGAGTTGAGTTCACGTACAGATCAAAGCACCATGTGAATTTGGTGTCTGTAGTTCTCCTGAGTTTCTAAGATCTTAGGGGAGTCATATTACCCCTCCCCCACACACCCGAGCGAAGGGCATCCAACCGGCCACCTGGGCGCGTGTTAAATCGTGAACCACCCTCATGCATATGCCTCGTTTCCTGTGTTGTATGTTGTAACTGGATTTAATTCAAGAATGCTCTATTACAAGCTTCTTTAGAACCTTTGGTCGTCAAAAGAACTTCCAAGTAAGAAGACTGCCATTGCCTGGCAAAACGATGAAATCGAGAAAATTGGAAATCACGTCTATCACGTTCTCATGAAAATGTTATTTTTGAGCACAAAAGGAATGTCTCTCCCCAGCGCCATACTGGCACGAACACGGTCGCCGCAAACGACGGTGCTCATTTGGTAGTCAGCAGCCGCACAAACTCTTGCCGTCTACCGTAAACCGGAAATTCCACTTTGAAGGTTGGGCAGTCTCCAAAGCCTGCGGCAATCTCGCCTGTAGACACAGGCGAGCGGAATTGTGGATCCCCTGTCCAGGAGACGAGCTCTGTGATCCGTCTTCGTCTCATGTCCACGCCACTCAGACACGCTCGACTGTTTCCCATGGCCTCCGCCAGGTGGCAGGTCGGGTCCGGCGGGCCCCGACGGTGAAAAACTTCGGCGATGAAATGGCTTGCAGCTAGGCCAGGAATTGAATGGATGAAGTAAGCGCCGCCGAACTACAGTTCCCTGCGAGTGCCTGCGAAAGCGCATTTACCGGAGCGCAGGAGGCAGTGAAAGAGTTGCGAATAAGGAGGGCTGGGACGGCGTTAGTTATGAAGCGTCAGCCCGTTCCATTAGCCCGCAGCACAAGACGTCAGGCATAGATTGATCTGCCAAGCTGAGTAAAAGTTCGAAGCTCTTTCGTGATGAATGACGGTGGGTCAAAGCGCTGCACCAAAATATGGTGTGGCCAGCATGCAACTCTCCTGTAGTCTGGAGAAAGGTGACAGTTATATGCAGCATGCGCCCGAGACGCGAGCGCAATCCATCCACGTCCGTACCTCAGGCCTCGCGAATTACCACCGCTGTGCCTTCATTAGTTATCGTGCATTCTCTTAACCTGACGGCAAAATTTGCAGTAGTATAAAACAATCGCTAAAGCCGGCGAAGTAGTAAGAATTACCCCGTCGCATGTAATTCTTCATGCATGACATCGCAGTGCAACCACCAACTGTTTGTTGTCAGCCAGCACAGACGCTGCGAAATCCTGCCGCCAGACGGAACGCCTCTCATCAGAGCCGGCTCACTGGCGCGGCTCCAATTACGCCGCCGACCCTGTCTGGCCGGCGGTGACGCCAACGCAGCGTGAATGTTTGACGGCGCCCCGGCGGCCAATCAGGCGCGCGCGCTGGCCGCCGGCGCGCCGCGTCACGCGTCACACTTCACCTGCTGACGTCACGCGACTGGCCGGAGGCGACGGCCGGCCCGCCGGCTGATGAGTCCCGGCAAAGTTCACGGCGGCCCAACTGCGCCATGTGGCCCGCCAGGTTCGTCACCGCCTGGGTTTAATTAAGTCCCGATCGTGAACGATCGCCCACATTCGTTCCCGTGGAGCTGTGCCGTGGAGGCGGTCCCCGCGAGGCGTGGACGCGCAGCTGCGAGCGGGGGCCATCCACCGACGCGCCGGCGGCCGTGCCGGCGGCGATGAAGCGGAGGCCCGCGGAACAGAAGGGGAAATAAGTGGAACCCTTCTCCCTCGCCCTCCCGCACTCACCTGCGGCCGGGCAGCCGAGCTCGTCCTCTGCGCCGGGGCAGTCGTCCGTGCCGTCGCAGCGCGAACTCGTCGGAAGACACTGGGCCGACGCTCCTGCACACCTGTTGAAGACGAGCGGACCGTGATGACGCGGCACGGCAGCACGGCGGGGCAGGCGGGAGGACGCGCTCGTCTCCACACCCGTGATCGAGCCATGAGTCAGGCCACCGTCAAACAGTGCGGGACGAAACATAGCCGCCAGAACGGGGCTCCGCTGGCTAAAGTGTCACACTCGAGCATTAGGCCGTGATCATGCTGCGCCGTGCTCTCTCACTTTAAGCTGTTCAAGGTACGCTTCGGGCTAAGACCGCTGTTGTCTGTCCGTGTTTCCTTAAAGAGTGGCCGCCCTCATCAGGGGAGGGGAGCATCAGCTGCCGAGAATCAGCGATGTGCTTCCAAAAAAGTTGTTGTCTTCGTTCCCCGCAACGAAAACAGGCCCTGTTGGTAGGTTGGCGTTGGCCAGCAGTCGGTTATTATGGTATCCTTATTTGTCATCAGTTATTACGAAAGGATAAAGTATGTTTACAACTGCTTTTATTTCATTTGCCTTCATTCACAGGTAGCCATCGTTCCGCCATCGCCGCAACTGCAGCCTGAATGCCCCCGCCCCCCCCCCCTTCCTCCCCCCCCCCCTCTCCCCCCCCCCTCCGACGACCCCGCACCTTTTTCAGCCCAGTGAGATCTAAATTGGAGCGGCTCGACACCAGGCGAGGCCCGCCTGCAGGCCATATTTCGACCGCCGCGAGCTGCCGGCCGGGCCCAGCCGCCAAACAGCCCGCGGTTTAACACGATCAATCTGAAAGGATTGCCGACCGGGGACGAAATTGAAGAGATAGCGCCGCAAGCGGCGTGGCGGTGGCGATACGGATGCGGCGCACGCCCGGCAGAGTGCAGCGGCGCACCGGCCGGGCCGCGGCGGGATCGGTGCGCCCGGGCGCTCCGGCCTCAGGCACCGACGCCCGTCTGGCGTCGACGATTGCGGACAGCGGACGCCCGGTCAGCCTGTTTTTGCGACGACGATGAAGCGTCGGGAAACCTCGGTTTGCCGGTAAATCACCGCGAACGGCGTGCCGCCGGGAAATAAATGATCGGTCGGGCTCCCATCCACGCTCGGAATAGACAGAAATACCGGGAGAGAAATTTCTCGCTGAAAGAACCTACGAAGGCGGCTGGACAGACCGGAGACCATCTCCTGAATGCTGGGGCGTGACGTCAAACCGTCTGCAACGTTACGCAGTTCGGCCGAGGAAAGATGGTCGGGTCAGGGGATGACATGTCTGACCCCGGGCCGACCGTTAGACGAAAGTCCGGGTCCGCTGTGGAATCGCCATGGGGAAAATCTGCACATGAAATTGCCAAGATTGCTCAGGACCTTGCGACCATCTCGTGGATCTAACCCAGGAAATATGCAGATGCAGTGTTGATGTCGTCATCACAGGTCCCTCTCCTGTGGTCATCCTCCACAGGCCAGGACGGTATTGGCGGGATGCTCAGCGTCGTTGCAGACGGAGGTGCACCTGAGCCCAGACCTAAAGCAGGTCTTCCTCCATAGGTGCAGACACGCCTCTGAGACTGAGGATAAACTGATCCGAGATGGTACTCTAATCGGAAACACGTCAGAATAATGTTGTGGCGACTAAAACCCTCTCTGACAAAGCTGGCTGGAAGCTGTCACCGGCCAGTCCTCTTTCCCTAAGGGACAAATTCATCCTTCTCACTCCTCTTCAGGGCCCACGGGAGGCGGCGAGAGAGCGCGGACCCGGCATACCAACGTCGTGAATCTCGCGAAGAGCCAGCGCAAACTCTAATAACGACGGAACGGACTTGGAGACGGTCGCCCCCAGTGCAGTGGGACCTGGAACGGGGAGGGGGTCTGTCCGTTTCAGTCTCCGCGGACACTGCGGCCTGGATGCTGACCGTCCAGGCCCGGCGGTTTGATCGGTCTCAGTGTGCGCCCATCCGTGGAGGCCGCGCTCTTGAACTGATTGGCTTCAGAGGGCTCGCCGCCGCGCCGCCGCCGCCACCGCCGCCCCATCCTCAGCCGCGGCCGAGCGAGCCGGCTGGCGCCTTCTGCCAGACGATTAATCCAGTTAAAGTGAACGCTCAACTTTGGTCAACTTTGGGACGCAAAAGAATGAGGCAAGATAAGTTGAGTGACGCGGTAATGAATGAATAACACGATGGACCCACGCCGCTGCTATCATCGACGACGCCTCGGGAATTCGGCGCGCTGCCCCTTGCCGCGTCCAGCCACGCTTGTCGAGAAGTTTCAGAATGTAAAATGTCCCTGACAGCGGGCAGCAGATGTTACAGCGTCGTATGGGCGTTGTTTCCGCCTGAGTGGGCTACCTCCGTGTGCCCGCCCCATCAAAGAAGTCCTCGCGGATGGCGGAAAATGTGAATTGTATTATAAGTCATATACCACCAGAGAATTACCAGCCCGCTAGAACATCCAGCCTACCAACGATACGGGGATGTTGTGAACGGAGTATGAGGCATCCTGAAAACTAGACGATCAGTCTCTATAAGAAACACGCGTGAATAATAGAAACCGAAGTCAAAAAGCGTTTCCCTGTTGTTCATCCGAAACTTCTCCTCGCCAAGGGCCGGCTCGGCCGCTCGCACGCCACCAAACGGGCCACCGCAGCTCTGCGGGCGGAGCGCCGCGTCTGCCAGGCTCGCCTCTGACGTCACAGCTGGAGAGTCGACGCAGTATGCAGGTAGGCAGCGGGTGGCACTCGACTGCCGCCCCGAGAGCGAAATTTACGGCCGTCGTTCGGCGCCGCGCCCGGAGACGCGGATCGGTGGGCAGGCGCTGCACGTGGCAACTGGGACGGTAACTCATCGCGGCGGGATCTTCACAGAGGAGGTTCCAGCAAAACGACGCACGTGCAGGGAAAAGGTCAGACCGGCGGTGACGAGGAAAGTCGGTCATCGATGATGACCGCCATCGGGGCAAAAGTTGGTGGAAGGAGAGCCAGTTGGATGCACGAGGCTGTCAGGTACAAGGACGGGCACGAAATTATATATGAAGTTAGAGCTGAAGGCAGCGCAGAGGAGGGGATGAGCGACTATAAAAGTTCTACCCAGCGTGCGTTTCAATCGGCGTCTCATTATTTATGCAGTAAGGGAAATCAATTGACTGTAAAATCAAATTGTGTGAGCGTGGATCACATACATGTTGCAAATTTAAATTTCAAAGGAGCTTGAGGGCGTTGTTTTTCCTTTTTAAGGATTTAATCCAAACTTTCTGAATGGACGGATTTCTGGGGTTAGAGCTCACGTTAAGCATTGCTTGTTGTGTGAACCCTGACCCCTACCACCCGATTGCGCAATTTCAGGTCACCGGTAAAATTTAATGGCGCAAGTGCATCGTGCCGTCACTTTCGGTGCGGTCGGTCCTGGCCTCTGACGTCACCTGACTTTAAGAGCGACCGCTGCCATCGGCCGCAGGGCAAATGACAGCGGACAAAGTCACCTCTTACGTCAAGGACAAGACCGTCGTCACTACCTGTCAAGGACAAATAGCGGGTGCATAAACCGAATCGAACCCACCCCTCCACGGGTGGCGGATTGGAAGGCAAGCGCCCCAATTAACTGATCCATCAAAATGGGCTTCTGGGAAATATTGTGTTCAACACCATGTTAAGTTTAAAAGGTAGACTTGCCGCATTATTATGCAAGTATATAAAGTCAGAGGTACGGAATTGGAGCCAATATTCGACGTGCACCTAATGCGGACACTATCTGAACATGCCCGCGCTCTGATGAATGCACGATACATTGAAAGACCTGTGGTCGTGGTTGGTCGCAGGATGTTCGAAATCCACCATTGATCGTCATTTACAAGGAGTTCTGGCGTTAGATTGGAATTTGGCATGAGTGCAAAGCTGCGATCACCACAATATTGCAAAACAGTCATAACATTGCGGACCACATTCAGCGACTACACCAGGGTTTACTTGAGCATTGCACGATTCATGCAAAGGTACCTAAATAATGCGTGGTGCAAAGGTACCTATTGACTATGAAATCAAGGTAAAAAATGAGCATGCATGAGTGCATATGAAACTGAACTTGCACAAATCAGTACGCACATGTGTACTGGAACCTTTTGTAACAGCGGCGATGGATATGGGGAGGACAGAAGGTTCGTTGCCATAAGGCTCTGGAAGATATTTAGTATTACCCCTATGCCGTTGCGCGGAGATAAATGACTTCAAAACGGACTTGCAACTTCGCCAAGCCCTGGAAAAGTTTCATCGCCGGTGCTGAGCATCGCCGCAACATAACAGGAATGGGTACCTCAACGAAGCACTATTCAATCATACAGCTCATAAAACGTATCTTATCCCATTATGACAGCATGAGCGGGAAGCGTCCAGGAGCTATGATCGCGTGCTACTATACCGTGCTTATCACGTATTCATCCTTCGGCTGACAATTAGCATTATGTAAATAAGGTGGTGGGATCAACGCTCAGAACAGGAAGTTTGTGTGCTTGTATGATACTGTAGCATGCGTCGTTCTAGCCAAATTAACTCGGATAATAAAAGTAATGATTGATATTTTGGTAGATATCACGGCCGAAAGTCGGTATTTTGCGCCCGAACCGGAGATAGCCGGCAGTTCCTATCCATAGAGCGACCGAGTGTCTCATGGAACATCCACCT
>NW_023596576.1:9080771-9103854 GCF_011947565.3 Pollicipes pollicipes
ACATCCTGTTGCATCACTTACAAACCACTCAGATGCTCTGGTTCATCCTGTTGCATCACTTACAGACCACTCAGATGCTCTTTGGTTCATCCTGTTGCATCACATAAAGACCATTCAGATAGCTCCTTGGCTCTTCCCATGCTAGGTTACATGACTATATTTATGTTCACAATTATCAGTATCCTGATATACTAGACATCAATGATTCACTATGCCCTAAAACTCATGCCCCATGCCCCATTCACTATGCCCTAAAACATCTGTATTGTAAGCTGTGGATAATCCATGTTTTTGGGGTTGCTAATGTGTTTTGCCCTTGAAGAGCTTCATAAGTGCTTTATTTGGATCAAATGCATCTTGATCATGTGGAACATCATGTGAATATGCAATGAGTGCCTGAAGGATGCATTTCACCATGGGATGGGTTGGTTACAAATATAATCATAGTTTTTTTAGTTGAAATATTGACCATTTCCAGATGGAGACTGTGTTAAAGGACTATAAATCTTAAGTGTTCTGCTGTTGCTTCCAAAACATTTTGCGATCAACATAAGACCTGGGATAGGGAAGGTAGCATATTGCACAGAAGCAGGATGCTAAACATCATACCATGTAAGATCATTGAGTTGTGTCCTTGTTTTATGTTCAGGCTGCCTACTTTGTGGGTGTTTTAAGGATGGTGGCCATGCACAATTGTCAATACCTGTCTCCACCCCAGGAACATAGAGCAGTTGAAGAGCTCTTTAGGCAGTACCAGGTGCATTGAGGGAGACCAACAGACAGCTGCCATTCACCATGAACTGCAGACTGCCTTGAAGAAGCTGCTGCTGGCTGACCTGGAGTATGCCCTGGATCACAAGGCAGAGCAGGACCTCTGGAATATGTGCTTTAAGAACCAGATCACCCTGATGCAGGCCAATGCCAAGGATAAAAAGGTCTGCATGTGCTGTGTCAGTCTCAACTCTTGCTGCTATGTTTGGCTGACAAATGACACTGGTTATGTACTCATAGCTCTTGGTTTTGGGATGCTTACTTGTTTTAGGGTTGGAAGGCATATTTACTGCCTGGTACTTAGCATCTGGGATTGGTTTGGGTGGATGAAGAGTTGTTTCAAGGTGTCAACATATAGGTTTTTGTTCTGGCATGCTACAGAATGGTGCCAAGCAGAAGGATTGGCAGGTCACCCTGCAGCTCTTCCTGGATTCGGCTCTGGGATTCTACACCATGATGTTGAATCAGCTTTGCCAAACTTATGATATTGATCTTCCATTCCGAAGGTATGTCAGAGCAGCTGCAGATTCTGCCAGTGCACCTGTGATGCCGTGCTATTGCCAAATGTCACCAAGCTCACATAGCTATGTTAACACAACAGTATTTAATTATTCTGTTTGGATCAGATTCAGGTGCTCAATCAAGGCTCAGACCAAGATGGTAAAGTGGCTTAGACCTGCAAGATACTAAAGTAGCTTAGCTACGGCTGCTGTTTTCACTCAAAATTTGTTGTTGTTCACATTAATCTCATTTTTGGGGCATTTCTGCAGTTTTCACCCGCAAAGCTTAGGTGTATGGTATATTGAGCTGGATGTATGCTTCAATCCAAATAAGGTAGAGAGTACGTCTTTTCATGTCTTGTCACTGACAGCTGCATGCTGTCACCAACCAGGAAGGAGGACCGTGCTGTTCGGCTCGCTGGGGCGATCGAGAAACCCCGGGGGGCGCCGGCGGCGGCGCCGCCCAGCGCAGACCTGCTGTTACGTGGTGCCAGGACTGCCGGTGCCATGGGTGACGTGGCCCGGTCACCGCGGCCCCCAAGGTCAAGCAGGCAGAGTCCTTCTACGGTGAGAGGGTCGGCCCGGCCAGAGCCTCTCGGTCGGCGCTCTGTGGTTTGCCCCACTGGAAACTTACTGTCAGTGTTGCCAGAGGCTTGGTTGCGTCGTTTGCGTACTTCGTGAATTAATTGTGCGTACTTCGTGCTGTGCCGACTGTTGGGAGATATGTTACTGTTACAGTTTTCCCTTTCAAAAACTGTCAAAATACCCCCATTCAAAATTGTTTCATTACATGGGGATGGTCATTATACTGCTATGTGTTGCAGTGTGCTCAGGTAGTGTTGATTCACGAACGTCCATTCGCGGCCACAAAAACCTGCACGACCAGAACCCATGCCAGCGATTGGCTCTGGTTTTCTTCGCTGGAGCTGTGCAACATCCGTTGTCTAATGTCCATTGTAGGCAACAAAGCGCTAACTGCTGCTGGCTGTCTGTTGGCCGCCAGACACGCGGTGAACTGGTGCCGTCCAGTGGCCAGCCATACAACCAGCTGGCTCTGCTTGAGGCGCAGCACGGGACCGCATCTCGCCCGTCTATTACTACGTGCGCAGTATCGCCGTGCGCAATCCTTCCCGGCGGCCACCACCAACCTAAGCAAGCTCTACTGCCGCCTGGCGTCACAGGGGTGAGAGTCAGCTCCCTCCGGACCACCACCAACCTGAGTAAGCTCTACTGCCGCCTGGTGTCACAGGGGTGAGAGTCAGCTCCCTCCGGACCACACCAACCTGAGTAAGCTCTACTGCCGCCTGGTGTCACAGGGGTGAGAGTCAGCTCCCTCCGGACCACCACCAACCTGAGTAAGCTCTACTGCCGCCTGTGTCCAGGGTGAGTGTCAGCTCCCTCCGGACCACCACCAACCTGAGTAAGCTCTACTGCCGCCTGGTGTCACAGGGGTGAGTGTCAGCTCCCTCCGACCACCACCAACCTGAGTAAGCTCTACTGCCGCCTGGCGTCACAGGGGTGAGTGTCAGCTCCCTCCGGACCACCACCAACCTGAGTAAGCTCTACTGCCGCCTGTGTCACAGGGGGAGAGTCAGCTCCCCTCCGGACCACCACCAACCTGAGTAAGCTCTACTGCCAGCTGCGCCTGGTCACAGGGGTGAGTGTCAGCTCCCTCCGGACCACCACCAACCTGAGTAGCTCTACTGCCGCCTGGCGTCACAGGGGTGAGAGTCAGCTCCCTCCGGACCCCACCAACCTGAGTAAGCTCTACTGCCGCCTGGTGTCACAGGGGTGAGAGTCAGCTCCCTCCGGACCACCACAACCTGAGTAAGCTCTACTGCCGCCTGGCGTCACAGGGGTGAGTGTCAGCTCCCCTCCGGACCACCACCAACCTGAGTAAGCTCTACTGCCGCCTGGTGTCACAGGGGTGAGAGTCAGCTCCCTCCGGCACCACCAACCTGAGTACGCTCTACGCCGCCTGGTGTCACAGGGGTGAGAGTCAGTTCCCTCCGGACCACCACCAACCTGAGAAGCTCTACTGCCGCCTGGTGTCACAGGGGTGAGTGTCAGCTCCCTCCGGACCACCACCAACCTGAGTAAGCTCTACTGCCGCCTGGCGTCACAGGGGTGAGAGTCAGCTCCCTCCGGACCACCACCAACCTGAGTAAGCTCTACTGCCGCCTGGTGTCACAGGGGTGAGAGTCAGCTCCCTCCGGACCACCACCAACCTGAGTAAGCTCTACTGCCGCCTGGCGTCACAGGGGTGAGTGTCAGCTCCCTCCTGACCACCACCAACCTGAGTAAGCTCTACTTGCCGCCTGGTTGTCACAGGGGTGAGTTGTCAGCTCCCTCCGGACCCACCACAACCTGAGTAAGCTCTACTGCCGCCTGGCGTCACAGGGTTGAGTGTCAGCTCCCCTCCGGACCACCACCAACCTAAGTAAGCTCTACTGCCGCCTGGCATCACCAGGGGTGAGAGTCAGCTCCCCTCCGGACCACCACCAACCTGAGTAAGCTCTACTCCCACTTGGTCGCTCAGGGAAGGTTTAAAGAGAGAGGAGGGAGGAGATGCTGGCAAGCGGTATGCTGCTGGACAGTGTCCTCATGTTATGGCGCCCGGTACAAACAGCCGCCGCCGAGGCGGCGTAATCACTTTGTGATGATTCTGTATATGCTTCTGGTCGGAAGTCTGTTGGGGGAGTGTGTTGACGAATGGAGTGGTTTATTACATTTCGTATCTACATACCCAGTTACCTGTGATGACATTGCACGCTTTCGTACTGGAGATGGCGATTGGGGGCGGTGCAAGTAATTTTGTCATCGGTTCTGGTGGCACATTTTGCGGACAAGTTAGTGCATCTGCACAGGGTAAGCTTCAGTCAGGCCAGTATACATGAGATGTCCTAGCGGTCTAGGCTTAAGGTGGTTGTCACCGACCAGGACCACCAGGACGTGTCGCTCTGTGCTGCCGCTCCGCCGCCGCCGCCCCCGCTGACCCGCCCGGCGTCGACAGGCCGCCGCTGGAGGGCAAGGCGCGCCTCTCGGCCTCCGAGTACACCACACTGTTCCTGCAGCTGCACGCGCGGCTGCAGCAGCGCGCCGAGCCGCGCGCCCTGCGCCCGCTGCTGGTGGCGCTGACCGGCTGCCTGCCGCGGCTCATCTGCACGGACGCCCTGTCCCCCTGGAGGCTGCTGCAGGTCAGCGTGCGGCAGCACTGGGGACGGTGTGACGGCCCGCGGCGGTCGCTGCGGAAACGGCCGCCGTGCCACACGCAAACGTTTCGGACATGGACCGTCTGCAGTGATTGTGGTAGCTGAGGAGGGTATATAGTGACATCGGCTCGCGGGCGTCAAAGTAGCGTCAAAATAGCGTAAAGGCCATCAACCCAGTGCAGGACTAGGCATGTCAATCGGGGTGCCTCGTGTAGTTGTGCTCTGTGCTGACCCTGAACTTAAAATTTTTGCACTTTGCGATCTGAATAAGAAAGTCAAAATTATGCATTTAATACGGGATGTACTTGATATTGCTGTGCTAAGCTCGAGAGTTCCCTGTAATTTTCAAACAGGAAAAGCACAGTGTGCCTTCCTCCAAGTTGCGTATTTGAAGGCCTGGCCATGAAATGGACGACGTGTCGCGTGACCTGGTGCCCCATCGAACGCCATGCCGACGGCCCTGCGGTGCTGGCATGCCGTTGTCAGCGGACCTCACGCGAGCAGCGCCGCCCGCCAGTAACGCCGCGTCGCCGCCTCCAGATGCTGGCGATCAACGTGCAGTCGGCGCTGGCGGCGTCTGGCCGGCCGGACGGCGCCTCGCCGCTGCAGACGGAGCGGCTGAGCGAGCCGGAGCGGCGCGCCGCCGCCGCCGCGCTCGAGCCGGCCGCCGCCGCCCTGGACGCCCTGCTGCGCTGCTCGTACCGGCTGCCGGACGCCGAGCGGCGGCGGCAGTGGCCCCTGCTTCCCGTCGGTCAGTAGTCAGCAGCAGGCAGACAGGCAGGGAGCTAGCGCTGGGATTTGACCGCGATTCATTGCTTGTGATGTACGGTATCGGACAGGTGGGTGATAGTTGGCTGGGCCGGGGGACTCCTTTGGTAGCTTCCGGCCTTACCATGCGTGTTCTGAGTGTGAGGAACATCGCCAGCCAGGTCACAATTGCCTGCGGTGGTTTTCAGTGCGGCTGTACGTGTGCTGGCTGGCCGAGTCGCCCCAGGCGCTGTCCATGGAGCCGTTCTCGACGCGGCCGCAGCTGTGGGCACACCTCTGCCACCTGGTGAACAGCATGGAAGTCACCGCCGAGATGATCACTGAAGCCGGTACTGCCGCGCTCCAGCTCGCCTATCGGGCTGGTGTGCCGTGCACAGTTACGAACCACAGTGCTATGGATGGTGTAGCCGTGCGTCTCATGGGTCGGTGGCAAGTATGAAAAGGTGTAGTTTTTCACGATTTGGATGCTTAACAGCTCGTGAGTGTGCACGCCACGATGCCCGCATTTCTAAGAGCGGCGGGTTTTCATTAGTGGCTGATATACATTAATTCGAGCATGAATTTCATGAAATTGACCATGCAGTGGGGATTATGACTGTCAACACTATGGTATGTCTATTTTGCATTTGATCCCTCTGACTATTTCTGAAAATGTAGAAGTGTTTGTTTTGTTGTGCGCATTGCCCGGGCAAATTGGTCGAGATGGATGGAAAGGACGTCCCTCGATATTTATCGACCTCGAGCGAAACCCAGCTGTGCGGCAGGCATCTCGACCCTGTCCGGTCCGTGCGCCATACTACGGTCTGGCCTGACCTTGTGCCCGCTGCGTGCCCACCTTCCCCGTCCATGCCAGCCCGAGGCCCGCGGCGCCGGTCCATGACCCGCCGCCGCCGTCCTGCAGCCGACTCGAACCGGCCGCTGCCGGAGGACCTGGATCCTGGCTGGCTTCCTGCCGCTGGCGGGCGCCCAGCGCGGCCTGAAGCTGGCGCGGCCGCCGCCGTCGGCCGCCGCGCAGCCAGCTGTGCGCGCCGGCCGGCTGCGCGCCGCCTGCCAGCGGCTGGCGCGCCACGGCGTGGTCTGGAGCGCCGGGCCGGCCCAGCCGCTGCAGAGCGGCTACCGCGCCGAGCCGGGCCTCGTGCTCGCCCAGCTGCAGCAGCAGGTCGAGACGGACGGCCGCGACCCGACACGGTCAGTGGCGGGCGACGGCGGAGGCGGACAGGCCGCCGTGCGGCAGGACTGCCGGCATATCACTGACATAGTGCCGCCATTGGGAAGCATGGGAAGAATACGTGATGTGTCTATGGTCTATTAAAATGGCTATGGCTATGTCTATTATATTTACTATAATTTTTTAATTTACTATTGTTCATCATTATGATCATGACCATGGTCTATTGAAAGTATAACAGTGCAATAAAATGCAGGCATCAGGGGCGTTGGTGCGACGCGCTGTAGGCTAGCCTTACCAAGGCCGTTTGCGTTTTTAACCAATGTTCTGTGTGGCCTCGGCCTTGGGTCCAGATGTAGCTCTTTCCAAGTTCATCTTCAGTGTCTGGCGTTTTCCCGTCGCTGGTGCGGCAGCGGCCGCCCTGATGGCGCCGCCTCTCTGCTGACCTCCTGCCGGCGTCCGCAGGCCGAGCGTGGTCAGCCCCGAGATCGGCCTGGGCTCGTGTCCAATGCCGGAGCCGGTCCTGTCGCCGGGCGGCGAGCCGGCGGCCGGCCCGCAGGCGCGCGCCGAGGCCAAGACCGGCATCCTGAAGACGGAGGTGGGTTCGCCGCCGCCGCCGCCGCCGCCGCGTGCTGTGCTCCGGCAGTGTTAGTCTTGGCGCACGAGGAGAGTGATTTTGGGGCTTCGTCATATTGAGTTGCAATCTGCGGAGTCAATGCATGCATCAATGTTTGCCCTTAATTCATTTCAATGGAACAGCCGTCCTAACGGCACTGAGTGCTATGGGCCCCTGGTGCTAGTTAGTTGGCGACATGATTATTCGTATAGTTTGTGGTCATGAGTTACGGCCAGTGTAAAGTACGCTCGGCGCTGCCGACACGAGCTGTAGCTGGCCGAGCGCCGGACGCTGCCGCTGCTCCGGACGGCTGTCTGGAGGCGTGTGAGCCGACGCCCCCGCGTGATCCGGCAGGCGTCGTCCGCGGGGCGCCGCCGACAGAACGTGGCGCTGCAGGCTCTGATGAAGTCGGGCCCGCGCGTGCCAGCGCCGGCCGAGGAGGCGCGACTCAGGGAGGGTCGCCAGGTGAGCGGCCGGCGCCGGCGGCGCCACGGGGCTGCCGGCCGGGCTGGGCCAGCGCCAGGCCGCTCAGTCTGGCTGGTGGTGACACAGCAGTCCGTCGGACGCTCTATGGGCTGCAGCGGAGATGGTGCGGCGTGGCCACTGTAACAGTACACGTTGTTTTGTGTGTGTCATAGAGCTTGTACACACCGCTCGTTGATGAAAATAATATCCTTGCGTGCTATCCTGTCGTCTCGGTCTGCTCCCGCCATTCATCGGGGATCCCATGTGCGCGGCGTCTGTGTGCTTGTGGCGGGTGGGGGTGCCGCGCCCGCCAGTGACGCCGGTCGCGCCCACACAGGTGACGTTCCGGACGCCGTCTCCGCCGGCGCCGTCGCCGCCGGCGCCGCGGCCGGCACCGCCTGCGACCGAGCCGCGTCCGCCCCGGCTGACGGAGCCGCGCCGGCTGCCGGGCCCGCCGCCGGCGCCGGCGCCGCCTGGCCGCCGCCGCGCGCACGCCACCCCCTCGAGGAGGCGCCGCCGCACTTCAACCCGTGCGTGCCGCCGCCAGGCTGGGCGGGGGCGCAGCCGTGGGCGGCGGCCGAGCCGCAGCCGCCGCCACCGCGGCCTCCGCTGTACGACCCGCTGAAGCCGCTGTGGGGCGGCTGGCCGGCCGGGCCGGCGCCGCCCACCAACCCGCTGGCGGCCATGCTGAGCCAGTGCCGCGGCGCGGCGCCAGACCCGGTCGGCCGGCGCCCCGACGAACTGGGCGTCTACTCGCTGTTCCCCAGCGCGCCGGCGCCCGAGATAACGTCCCGCGGCGCCGCCTACTCGCTCTTCCCCTCGTCCAGCATGCAGCAGCAGGTGGGTGAGCGCGCCTCATGGCAGCAGATATCCATGTCGAGGTACAGTTAGTGAGCTTGGGAACGTAGTGAAGAGGATGCGCGAAGGGATTGCGTCAACTGCGCTGTGCAGGCCGTCACTGTCAGCCGTTACTGGTCGTCTACATATGTAGAGGATCAGTGACCGGAATTAATGGCCTTAAAAACCGCACGAAGATTTACTCCGACTGTGGCCGCCCATTGTCCAGTTTTACTCGTCTGATTTCAATGGGCGTAACCCAGTTCACTAACGTTCCATGCTAAGACCGCAAAAGAGCTTTATGTCGCGTGAAAACAGCCGTGCAGCTGGCCAACGACTGCTTGGGAAGCGCTGTAATGGCTGACTAAAAGCACCGACAGGCTTCCACTGGTGTTGCCCATCACCATGCCCTGTGTTGTGTGTCGCCCGATGACGCCCGCCGCTGAGGGCGACTCCTCCGTCACCAGTCGTGTTGTGTGTCGCGTGGTGACGTCGGCCGCTGAGGGCGGCTCCTCCGTCACCAGTCGTGTTGTGTGTCGCACGGTGACGTCCAGCGCTGATCGGCGGCTCCTCCGTCACTAGTCGTGTTGTGTGTCGCGCGGTGACGCCCGCCGCTGAGGGCGGCTCCTCCGTCATCAGTTCTGTTGTGTGTCTCACGGTGACTTCTGCCGCTGAGGGCGGCTCCTCCGTCACCAGTCGTGTTGTGTGTCTCACGGTGACGTCCGCCGCTGATCGGCGGCTCCTCCGTCACCAGTCGCTGTGGCCGTCCGCCGGTCCGTCGCCGCTGGAGCGGCTGATCGAGCAGCAGCGGCAGCACAGCAGCCAGGGCAATCCGTGACCTGGCGGCCGTGTCACCGCCGTGACAACCTCTGCGCCACGCTGGCTGGCCGGCACGCCGCCGGCGCCCGCCGACCGGCCCTCAGGAGGATGCCGACGCGTCAGCAACGGAACGGCCGCGGGCCGCGCGCGCCGCCGGCGTCGGCAGCGTCCCGCCGACCGCGAGCTGCAGCTCAGCCGGCGTCGGCGGCGAGACACCGCCGCCGCGCGGAGGAGGACGACCGAGCAGGGTCTGCCCGTGTGGCGGCCCGCCGCTGCAGGGGTCAGCCGAGCCACACCGCTTTGGGGGCTACGGAGCCGGGATCAGAAGCCGGGTCACGGGCCCGGGGGCGAGGGCCTCCGGCCGGGGTTTGCGCTGCTCGCGTGCCATGTCAGCCGGGGTTTGCGCTGCTCGCGTGCCATGTCAGCCGGGCTTGCGCTGTGCTCGTGCCATGTTAGCTGCGCGGCCTCACAGTGGTGTCTGTTCTGGCTCTGTTGCCAGCCGCGCTCGCAAGCGTCCTGCGGAAGGCGGCAGCGTTCGGGCGGCGTCCCAGGGTGGTGGCCAGTCTGGCTCGTGGGCCACTCGTGGTGAGCTTCCAGCGTTGGAGCCGCGTGCCGTGCGGTGGCGGCGATGTAAGGGGGGCGGCTTCGTGGCGGTGCCGGCAAGTTGCTCGTGATCCTGCCGGGGGCGTAACCGGCGGTCACCCCACAATCGAACGACAGGACGGCTGTTGCAAAGTCGAATCATTTATCGAACGCCCCATCGTTTCTTGCGTCGCCTGAAACCGGGCAGTTTTTGCGGAGATTTTGGGGCCTGTGGGTCTGCTGGTAAACCCGCATGGGGTCAGTTAGCTTCCCCCGGAGGGGAGATATTGGGGATTGAACGGTTCGGCGTACACAACGTGTTGGTTGTGCGGAATCTGGGGTTGTCGAACGTGTAAAAGACTGCGTCATTTATTGGTCCAAATGACATGTTCTCTGGTGGCTGTTATCAAACCGTTGGAATGGACATTCAACCAATAAATTTGACGGGGTGGACAGCGTAGTGGTATTTCGGTCATCTGGTGTGCGACAACTACAAGCTGAACGCTGTGTGGCTTGATAGAGTTGTCTCACCTACACAGGTGGTCATGTTCGTCCAGTGTTCCAATATTCGGCCATTTGGGTGGCGGGGACGTCAATATTTTGTTCATGCTTTGCACCCCGGCTTGGGACTCACTGCCTGTTGCCCCTCCCCTTGCCCAAAATCAGCCAATCAGCATCGAACCGGAGGGCTGTCAACCCATTTACTTAAGCGCCTCAGGCTTGACAAACGGGCTGGGCAGGTCATATGCCTAGCTCCGGGATCAAAGGACAACGGATTGGTGCCGACGAATTGCGTGCGGGAGCCGCGGGAGAGCCAGGATGTTTTTGACACGAATTCATGTCCTGCGCTGCACATCCTACTGGATGAATCTTGGAACGCCGTGTTTCTCCGGCGGTGTAGACGCGGCCAGGGTGTTTCTGCAGCCATTGCGATCAGATCACATACGCACGTGCGCCGTCCAGTTTACAAAAAAGTGTGTCTAATGTGGCACGCAGAAGTAACAGCCGGATGTAGGCCGTTGCCTCGTCTTCCGTGGACTCGCTAAACTTCCGTGACGAAAATTGTATTACATATGTATCATCTAATTTACGAGAGTATTCCACATTTATATAAGGTTTTGAACTGAAACAGCTATCCTTAAGACCTTTTGGTGCTGTTCACAATCCTGCCCTTTTTAAGACCCTCTAGCCCGTCTAGTTGCTGAACTACACGCCCGTGAAAATGAAGGTATATCAGGGAAAATATTTCAGTCACATTGGCATTCATGAAGTCATAACGTTATTCAGATTTTGCCATTACATAAGCCGTGCGGCGATCAAAGCCGAGGAAAATACGATTGTCGAGACGTTCATATCTGGCGTTCGTGAGCGCGATTTCCGGACATAACGGCCGTCAGCTGGCTCTCAATCAGTGTTGTGCAAGGTACGATGACGTAATCAAACCATGAAGTATTGAGGAGAATAATTTCTAAACAGAGAATTGTGTTGTCTAGAGCAGCTTTTTCCACTTAAAAGATATAACAATAGCTTAAACGAGCTGTTTTGTCATATCTGGTGCTTCTATATCTTAAAATATGAGCCATTCTCTTAAATATAAAACCTTGGCTTGTTTTTTTACCGTGTGAGTTGGAACTGGCGAAAACGCTTGGGGAAAGTTTCGGCTCCTCGGTGATTGGTCCATTGGACGAGTTCTACGATTGGTTGAAAGTCTCGTTGATTTTAATTCCACGGCATCGATTCCGTGCGCCGGTTTCTGCTGCATATGAGCGTCAGTGGGCATGATTTGGTAGGTCCCGATTCAGCAGCTGTGACAGGCCATAACATCGCTGCACGCCCGTCACGAAAGACATGTCGACACCTGTCACGAAACGCATGTCAACACCTGTCACGGAACGCATATCAACACCTATCGTGAAAAGCATGTCAATGCCTGTCACAAAAGACGTGCCAACGCCTGTCACGAAAAACATGTCAACATCTGTCACAAAAGACATGTCATCGCCTGTCACGAAACGCATGTCAACTTCTGTTACGAAGAGTATGTCAATGCCCGTCACGAAAGACAGCATGTCACAGCTGCTGAGCCGGGACCCACCAAATCACTGCAGCCAGTGCAGCCCGTCAAATCTCAGCCGGCCGGAGATTTGACGAGCTTCGTGATTTAGGGCGGGATGCATTGGGCCGCATGTATGCGGATCTCTGCAGGGAAAGTATACCCTGGCTCGTTTCAATCACTGATGATTGTAAGATTGCAAGTAAAACCACGCTATATGACAGTGGTGCAACACTTATTTTTCCACGAGAGTGCTTCTCAGTTGCCCACCTTCGCCGGCTGCGGCTGCTCGTTAAAATCCCTCTCAATTAGTCTGTTCAATTTGCCTCAACATTTTGGTACGGTGTCAGACCCCATGCCAGGCAAGGATTGTTGCTTGAACTCTGACCCCCACCATTCAGTCGCGAAATTCCAGCTCATCTGCAGGGTTTAGTAGCGAAAGTTTGGCCTGCCGCAATGCTCGCCACGGTTAGGTCCACACTATGACCTCGTTTGACCTGACACTGCTGCTAAAGACCGGACGCCATCTTAGGTAGTGGAAAATAGAGGAACCGAGTGACCCGAACCCTTTTACCCTGCCACTAGATTGGAAAGCAGGCGCTCTCTACGGAACGAACCTAATGTTCCAATTAATACGGAACTATGTGGGACGACATCCATGACTTGCTCGTCGGAGGGACGGATCACGGAGTTCATCTTCCTACCACTTGGTCCATTGACGTTACGTCGGTTCGTCGTTGCTTGATACGCTCACATATTTCATGGCTCCGGTGTATAATGACTGGGTGCAGGCTGTTGTGTTTTCGTTGGCACTTGATGCATGTATCTGTATTTGAACACTATGACACCTTCATTTGAGTTATGCTGCGTGTCATTCCGACGGCTTATTTCGAAACGTGTCAAGACATCGCTGATAATGGCGGGTCGGTGTGGTGGGGACACTTTCAGAACGCGTCGGGGTGGCCGGTGGCTGTTGTGGATCACGGGTAGAGGGCGTCAGTTTTTGCCGCGCGTTGCTTCATTCGCGCCGGTTGCGTCCGGCCTGGCTCGAATCCGGACGGGGGCTGTCCTGTTTCCGAGCACGTGTGTAGTGAAAGCCGCCCGCCCGTCTGCTGCGCACTGACTGCTGGTGACCCGTGGCTCTAAGGCATACACATACGCGCTCTAAAAACGCTTCGTTCCAGCGCTGAACTCTAACCCTGCGTCGTAAGCCTGGTATAAACCACAATGCGACCGCTCGAAAATAATGCGACTGGGGATTATCTTTTTGTGTTGGAACCCTCTGAAGTTGATGTATTCTATTCAACTCGGTGTTCGTTATTAGCATAATCACCTGAGGATGGACATGGCCTCGCCTGTTGCCGGGTGAAGCTTTGCGCTCCCCTTAATTGATCGTAAAAGGTGCGTTTTCCTTGCCGTCCTCGTCAAAACCCGCATCTGAGATGGTATTATGCTACCTTTCCAAGATCCAAACTTAGCCGCCAAGCCTCTGAGACATGTATGCACCTTTGTCATCATATTTAGGTGCGGCGATGTCATGCCTCCTGATGGTCGACACAGGAAAGAAATTTGCAAATGCATCGTTCTTCTTAAATGCGCCCTGTATTTACACTGGTTGCCGACCGCATTGTTCCGCGTCGGCGATGGACGTGGAGGCATCGATGCAACTGTCTTTGTACATCCTTCCAAAGAGGCGATGTCTCATTTGTAATAACTTAAAGTGCAACAGATGACCTAAGGCAGCATCACGTAAGTTTCGGAAATGGCTTCAAGTTTCCATGGGAAACCATCCACTGTATGCCCGAATGGTAATCACGCGCACGCCTGAGGCCATATTATACCGACTCGAGCAAGCGCGAATATGTAAATGATTGTAAATGTTGAAAACAGTCCTTCGATAATATACATTCCTTACTAGGTATAGATTTGTAACTTAATTCATCCGAAGAGCAAACTGCAATCAAATGAAATGGAATACAGTGATACAAATATAGCACATTTATGAATAAATAAAGTTAGTTTTCAGCCATAGACCAAAACTCAAATAAACCGACCGAAGCTTACTGGCACCATTTAAGGAAATTGCTGCAGAAGCATTCTAACGCACTGTGTGCAACATTGGCGTCCCTTTAAAGACTAGATGCCTCTGGCTTGATTAAAGCCACTAGATTCTGGCTCCCTCGCCGTTGGACACGCCACTAAATCGGAACTACAACTGCGGTGAGAAACGGGTGAGAGGCATCCGGGGATATGAGGCGTGAGTTATCGTTTTCACGCGCTGTCGGCCGTTCAGCGCGGACGTTTCCGCTGGACTGCGATTGATCTCTCCCCACGCGGGCAGCGCGTCACGGTGACGGGCGGAGACTGCATCGCGCCGGCCCGCAGTGCGCGAATAACACCGGGCGAGACTTCAGGCATCACAGGTGCGTAGCTTGAGGAACATGTGAGGCGGACAGTGAAGCGGACCGTGCGATATCGGGACACACTGTCTTATCGGAGCGCCAATATGACCGCGATACATAGCTGTGATGCCAAGCAGAGACTAGTTATATTTTCCGAGCGGCAAAACTTATGCAACCGGCAAATGGGACACTATGCATAAACTTCCTCGTTGATTTCGTAGCCTCTACTCCCCCTCCTATCAACAATGACGGAAACTCGTGCCAGTCGTTTTGAATGCAAAACCGGTCGTCACGTTCTTAGCTACTTCAGCACCCACGGAATCTCTTGCACATACACTTCTGATCGTAAACACGTTTAGGGATCTTATTTGTGGTGCGCTGTACTTTTATTGCCACCAGAGCATCGGTATACGAACGTAGCTCTAACTATTTCATTTCAATTGTCACATTCAGTCTTAAAGATCGATATCTAGCTTTTAATGAAGTTAAGAACCTACTTGCCCTAAATGAACTGCCTACCTACCTCGACCTACCACAAAACTTCAGCTTCTAGCGGTTAATAAAAAGATTCGGAAATGCGAAACTTTTTAGAAATCATGACCGTTTGCTTATAAATGGTTACAATTATTGTAGTTCGAACGAGTGTAAATATTCTGATGTTACAAAGTATTCTGCCAACTCTTGCAGACGCGAAACGACAAAGACATTATTGCCTCTGCAACGTTTCACTCCGCCAATCGCTTCGTAACGCCATAGCCGACAGTGCCGCCAAATTTGAGGGGCTGTAAGTACCACTATTTTTCCAGTGGGCTCTGGATTGACGTCAAAACTCTGCCGGCGTATTAAGTTGTAAGAAATGGAGCGCATGGCACACACTATTTAATAGATATTTAGAGAAGTGGCACAAACTCTACGTATGTATCTACCTTGGAAATGTTTTTCCCTGTAGGTCTTTAACTCTGTTAGAAAAACCTGTCTGGTTTGTGGTCTTACACAGGTCTGCGCATCAAAAACATTTCGTAAGAATTTCGGTCAAAGACCAGGAGGCTCAGGAGGTTTTAGAACCTCGAATCTCTAAACTTAAAATTTTACAGGTGTTTTTTTTTGCTTTGTAGACTTCAAAATTCTAGATGTTTCATTTTAGGGGTGCTTTAGTTAGCAACGCGAAGTGAGGCGTTCTTCTGGCTATTTTTTTCATCACCGTCCTGGTGTATATGAGTTTTTCTGTACCCCAAAGTTTTTGTTTTTCTCTTGTTTCCAGATGTTTTGTGTTGTTTCCTATCAAAGGCTGCACCCTGTAGATTCTATCATCTGATGACCGTGACCCACTCGCTGACGCCACCATTCTCTACCTGTAACGAAATTCACGGAAGTACACCGTGACATATTTAATGTCTTCCTGCTGGTATGCTGTCACCCCGCTCGCGGAAGCTGTCCCAGAGGCCAGTGGTTACGGTCAAGGGTATCATGTGGGTCGCCCGGGGGAATGAACCGGCTCAGTGATGATCTTCGAATGCTGCCCGATCGTAGGTGTGATTGTATGGTGGAAAGAAAGGGCTGTCATCGCACATCAGATAAGAAGCATTCATTATTCTCTTGGAGAACTACAGGCCACATGAAACTTAAGTTTCCGCTACGGTCTGCCTCTTACAGATGATCCTGCATTGCCTCGCTATGAACGATTTCAACGGGGTGGTGTCCATGATAGATATGCATTATTTATCATGGTAGTGTGCATTTTTGTAAATGTTAGTAAAAAGCTGATATGCATATATATATATATGTTCATATACCTATAATGTATTAAACATATATCGTAATAAAACTAGCGATGCAAATGGGCTGATGATCGGACAGTAACATTTCATTCCTATAGCGTGGTCCCAGTTTCGGCGGTCCGGCAAAAAAGGACAGAAGAATTCATTGCAAGCGTAACACACACACACACACACACACACACACACACACACACACACACACACACACACACACACACACACACACACACACACACACACACACACACACACATATATATATATATATATATATATGCATATATACAGAAGTAAAACCCTAATGACCAGGCCAGTGTTCGCTCTCATTCACACATCAATCGATCAACGTCTCGGTACTCTCGGGTATCATTATCAGGACAGAACATCTTTACATCACTGGTAAGCAAGCCTACATGTCATCAATATCGCAGGGCTATATCATACATTTTTGATGAAAAGCAATTTTTATCGGTCATAGTTCGCACAATTCAGTTAACAAGGAACACTATCTCCAAGTAGAGAGGTCAGATTAAAAAGTACAAAATCTCGCGGTGGAAGATCTTTTAGACCCGGTATGTAAAAAAGTATTGCTTATAATTTGCAGGGAACATGTAGACATGCGGGATATGCAGGGAATATGTAGTATAATGCACGCACAGTAGTGCATGAGCTGTCTTAGGCTCAACCCTGACATCGGCAGACCTTTATCTCTCTCGGTCTTAGGATTTTATAATCCCGTGATATTCTCAGAAAGCCGCATGATGTTTGCACACTCCCTGGAAATTATAGCGTACATTATTTCTCATACGAGGATGTTTTATAAAAGATAAGTTGGATTTTATTTGCTTCAAGCTCACCTGTCTGCGTGGAAATAAGTGTACCCGCGATATATATATATATATATATATATATATATATATATATATATATATGTATATATAACGGTCTGATGTCTATGCAATTCGGGTATGTTAAATAGTTCATCCATGGTTCCGGCATGTATAGTATCATATATATATATATATATATATATATATATATATATATATATACTTATATATTTATATATATATATATATATACATACATATACTTACATCCATGCTTGATGGACAGACAAATCAAGTATGTTGCTGGAGAAATGGAGCTGAGCATCTGGGGTTCAGACGACGACTGGCTGACGATGGAAAGTTGAAACTCCTGTTCCCATGCCAGAGCAGCTGTTACAGATGGTCGCCAGACGATAAGCGCGCGAGTATCAAGGGCAGCATCCCCGTCTGTTCACGAAAGTCACTTGCCGCTGACCAATGCAAACTAAGCCAACCGTTCTGCGTTCATGTGCAAATCGAATGTCACAAATAATTGTTTGGAATCGGCCACGTGCGGTTTATGTGCGCGCAATGGTATATGGGAGGCCTTGTACTCAAGTCTGACTTCGGTGGGTCCTCCCACCCCGGCTCGCACCCATAGAATGACAGCAACAAAGGCGAGTGATCGCTCTGTAGGAAGATCAGCGCCGTGCCAATGGTGCCACGCGGCAGTGAGACCTCGGGTGTCGTGTACATGAAAATAGGCCCTCGTTTGGCTGACTCGCCCCTATGCCCTAATATTCTGCATAATGGCTTCGGTTATGTAACCTAGTAAGAGTTGCCGATATTTGTACACGCCGGCTGTTTTCTCGTTTCATGGTACTAACGCCATGCTACTGACTGTGCATTTGCACGAGTCGTAAAATCATGTCATGGCGGCAACAATTGTCAATCATCATGCCAGTGCGCGCGCTCCACGGGGATCGCTTCTCCAGTCTCACGGTCTCGTCTCTTCATCCTTTGAGACCGCTTTTTTGTCACAGATTATTATATTCTGTAAGCAGAAACCACAGAACGGATTGTCCGTCTGATGCTCTGGCACTCCCACTAAACGTCGGAGAAGCGAAAGCATTTGACACGGCCGATCTTCCATGCCGGACAGCCGGTCACCGCGGAGCCCGCACCGCCGGCGCCGGCCAGACAGGTGGCCGCCGCGGCGCGGCCGACCTTGCTGGGGCGGCTGGCGCGCGCGCGCCGCGCCGCCCGCCGCGTCAGTCGAGCGGCAGTCCCCAGCGCGCGGACCTCGCCATTGGAGAGTGCGTCGCGCCGGTCCGACCGCCACCAGCTCAGCTCATCATGGGACGAGGAGAGGTGAGGCCGCGCCGCCGGCGAGCAGACGGCGAAGCCGCCGGGCCGCGCTGGCGGTGAAGAGCAGCGTGACACTCGAGATCCGCGTGGTGGTAAACTGAGACGGTGTATCCGGCGGTGCGGGCGCTGGCGCGTGCCCCCTACCCACCGCCCGGTCACTGGATCCACACCGGGCTGGGGTGATGCTGGTTGTTAGGGGCGAGTCAACGTGCGTGGGCCCAGTTCGTTATAGAGGATGCAGATAGTGGAACGGATAATTTGACGTGGACTGAATTTACTTGCTGGCATGATGTTTGTGGTGCTAGAGTGTCATTGGGACTTTTTAACGTAATGCAGACATTAAATTGAAAACGTGTCTTCTCACCTTAATGATACGAGGCAAGAAGTATGGCGCGTCGAGATTGCATCGCACTTGTCATTTGTAAAAGCCTAAATACCATTAATTGATGCAGGGCAAATATTGCTCAACTCATGCTAACTTAATTGGCGCGGGCGCGCTGCCAGCGTGACTGGATCATGACATAGCACATACGAGTCCTGCATATCAAAGACGCGTGACGGCGCGGCGCTGGACAGACGCTGATAGAGAAGCGACAGGCTTAAACCGTCATCAGGTGTGAATGGAGGGAGATCCCCGCCCGCCAGATGGTGCTCTCCCTGCTCGTCTCTCCGCTGTGCGTCACGCGTCCGCTCTAGGTTGGAGGGTGCAGGGACTCCCCAGCCGAGGGAGCGGCCCGGCCGGCCTCGCGCCGTGCAACGCGCTGCGCACGGCAGGGCTCCCGCCGACCGAGGATGATTCACAGATTCGTTACGCGTGATACTGAACGCCCCTCGATTTCGGTCGGTATGTGCTTTGGGCTTTGCCGGCTAGACGAGTGGCAATAGCAACTATCGCCCGCTTCCACCGTCCGCTGTATTCGCAAGGCAGACGTAATGCCCCGCGTCATGCAGACAATCCGACGGACACAAAGCCCCGATCGTGACCCGTGTCTCCCCCCTCCCCGTGACCTCTGCCCCGGACTGTCTGGCGCAGCGCCAGCGTTCCCGTCACCACGGCCAGCGGCGTCGCCCCGCCGGGCGGGGCAGCACGCCGGTCACGGCCGGCACTCTGCCGATGACCCGCACTTTCATTTTCCGGTTTCGGGATCTGTTCGGCGGCGGCGGCGGCGGCGCGCCTCGGCCGGGCCGTACCGGTTCCGGGGCTCGTGGCGGGCCGCCCGGCCGCTCCGCCTGCGGACAGACGCCACCTGTCGTCCGGAGGCGGCCGGCGTTCGGCCGTGACCGCCGAGACGGCTGAGCGGCCCCCGGGCCCGGACCGGGCGACGGCCGGCGCAGGAGGGAGACGCGTCCGCACGCGGCGGAGCGGCACCGAGCACCGACAGCTGTTCCCGGCGGGGGGAGCCTTCGGTCCGTCAAAACGGCCCGTGCAGACAGCCTGCAATCCTCGCCGGATGTGTTGGACGGCATGCTCTGCATTTGCCAGTCATTTGCCAGTCCTTTCGGGAAAACAGTCTCTCGTCCTTGGGAAAGAGGCTTCCGTCTCCCCCATTTGTACAGCTATACTACCTGCAGAGAACCGGTCGTTCCCACCGCCCATCCCAGACAGCGCTCTTGTTCGCTCCAGATTCCAACGTCCCTCGCTTTCGCGGAGGGAGCCGCCGGCCAACGCCCAAGGTCAGATGGCCATATATCGCCTGGGATGCCCGCCAGGGTGGTCATTGTTCGTGCCTGCTGTCTGGGCACCTGGATTCACACGCCGCCGCCAAGCCGGCCGAATCTCTGGCTCCATGTCAACGTCTGGTCCTGGTGCAGTCTGTCTGGTCCTGGTGCGGTGCAATGGTCGGCCTCATGCCCAGTCTACTGTTGGGCAAAATGTATGGTCCTCTTTTCTATTCCGTACCATGCTGGGTCCACTGCCCAGCCCTACGTCTGATCATCTGCTGAGTCTATTGCCCGGATCACTAGGCCAGATTCAACGTTTGGGCTCTGCTTATCCACATTGTTCGGTTCACTGTCGGCTACACTGCCCAATGCATGCGGCACTTTCGTTCTTCGCTCTTTTGTCTGGTCCCACGTCAGGTCTTCTGCTCAACGCTTGGCTTTGTTTCCGGTTCATTGTCTGGTCCGCTGGGTGGTCCACCGTCTGGGCCGCGACGGGTTGTTACCGTCGGGCGTCCGCATCGCACCCCTGCTGCAGCCAGGGCCACTAGAAATATGCTAAAGTGGGACCATCTTGGACACTGCGGCTGTCGGTCGGCCGCCGCACGTCTGACTGCAGCTGACTGTCCGTGGCAGCCGGTCCCACGTGCCGAGGCAGCGGCGCGGGAAGATGGGCCCCGGCGTGCGCTGTCCGGCGCGCGGCCCTGCCCTGAGGCACGCCGCCGAGGTGTGACGCGCTATCGTCCGGTTCCCAGCCGCGTGCCGGCTGCAGGCAGCACTCCTGTGCCGTGCGGACCGGCGCCGTGCTCGCCCACGCGCTCTGGGACCGTCTGACCGCGAGGTACCTGCACGCCGATTGGCCGCGCGGGGCGGATGTGAGGCTCATTGCGACTCGAGACAGGAGGGTACGGACGGGAAGATTGTGGTCCTCGGAATCGTGCTGGGGATTCACGCGAGTAATCACGAGCTTTTGGAACACATGCACAGACATAATGGGTTTGTCCATCGCTGGACGCGTGGCGCGCGGGTGCACGGCGAAACGTGGAGGTGGGGCAAGAGTAAATGCGAATGACTTTGTCCACTTGCGCATACTTTGGAATGCAAATTGTCTACATTAGAAATTAAAAACGAGCAGACCATTCCTAGATACTGCCTCTATTGAGGACAAATGCGGGCTGAACGTTCCGGGGTCAGGCTTTCCTCTCGTCGCCGGCTTCCGTTTTTCACAAGAAGATCTGCTAACTAGAGCACGCCAGAAGCGCGCATCCGCAGCGCAGTTTTCACCTTGCCGGAGGAGGGTAATGCTACCGTCGTCAGGTGAGGCCGCCCGGCCCTGCAGGCGCTCTGCTGCAACCGCTGTTTTCGCGCCGACAACACCCACCAGACCGGACCTCCGCCGGGCCGCCTTCCGAGTCGAGCAAACAAACTTGCTGACCTTGGCGCGCTGCGCACCAGACAGAGGGAATACGTTGAATAGCTAATTGCTGACGAAGTTATGATAAATGGCAACGAGCGGGAGGAATGTGGGACAAGTACCCGTCGCGAAGTCGGCACGAAGGCACGAACCGGCACGAAGTCAGGTTGTTTTGCGAAGAGTCTGGGTCCGATTGTTTTGCCCACAACGCCACTGGGCCACTTTGCCAACGGGATCGCGCAGCGCGCCGCGGTTGGAGCTTGTAGGGATGGCCGGACGCGGGGGACAGATGTCGCCGCAAGCCGGTCATTACTGCCAGCGAGTGAGGGAGAGAGTGGAAAGTGATTACAGGCGATCCATATGGAGTATAATTACGAGGACCGTTCGAGGACCAAATTGTTTTAGAAGTCGCTGGGGGTACGCTGTGGTAGAGAGCATTTATTGATACCACCCACATCTGTTTACGTTCCAAATGAAATGCGTGCCTCATTGCTCAGAAGTCTGTTGATAATTGAAAGGCAAAGGACTTGACTGCCGAACCGAGGCCGTGAAATGCGCGGGCCACATGTATCCGCAACCTCTTGAAAACCTCCCGGCTGGCCTCCGTCTTCCCGGTTAGGCCGCCTCCGCACCCCCGTCGGTCACGGCCGGCCAGCCCCGGGGCGTCGGCCCGCCTCCACTGCCCGCACCGGAACAGGACGCCCTGCCGGCCCCGCCCGGCACGGCACGGCACGATACGACACGGCACGACACGACACGGCGCGTCGCGGCGCGGCACCGCACAGCGACGCGCTGGGAACGCGGTCGAGCGCCGCTGGTCGCCCGCGCCGCCACCGGCCGTCGGCTGCGGTGTTTTTTGCCACCGTTGAAAAGGAACGGCATCGGTGGACCATAGGCCGGTTTTCGGTGGATTTCTATGTCTGCGGTGCGGTTCGCCTTCAGAGGTGATTGATCTCGCCAGTGCCGTATCTCTGAGACAAGCAAACAAAACTGATACCGCTATTTTGTTGTATTTTAGCGTGACCCATATGCCAGGTATCCAAGCAAAAAAAGCACCGACTTTTATGGTGTTCTTCTGCGACACGATTGAGGGATCTCTTTAAATGGTTTGGGTTTATCAAGGAGCGTCCTAATTTTATCTAGTTCTAGGAAAAGCAGAATTTATCTGTTCCGAAGAGCAGACATTGAAGCAAAAACGTAACGCCTGTATTTGCGCTTTATTTTTTTATCGTAACGCAGTGGGTTAAAACGCTGCCATTATAAAGGTACTATGAGTGCCCATATAATACCCATCACGGAGCCCTTGTCAAAGCTTCTCAGAGTTATTATACGTTAAGAGAAAACTCAAGGTAACAAGACATATTCCATACGAATGGGAACAGTGTGCCGCAACTTTCTACTCATTGAACTGACATTGGTTTTGTGGCACGGCTGGTCCCTTTAACGTGTTGCTTCGATGCCCTGCAGTTACCACGCAATGCATTACGCACTTGAGCGCCCTCCTCAACCGACGTTTTCAGTTGCTCCTCCTGACCCCGGGGCATGGCGGCCGGGCCGCGCCACCCCCGTCACGCCTCCGTAGGCGCCGCGTGCTTGAAGGGCAGACCGGCACGGACATGATAGCTGGTCGCGCGTGTCGGGGCCGGCCGGCGCGCCGTCGGCCGCACGGGAATTCCGTATTCACGCGTCCCACGATCGGCCGGCGTTGCCCTCCTTGTTTAACGGCCGAAAGAAATAATAACCTCTGTCACACTCTTACTGGGCGCAGCGACGGGCACCGGCGCAGTGCACCGCGGCAGTGCCAGGGCGACGCTGGGGTCACAGTGCGAACACCGGTGAACTGAAGACCGCCGGCTTTCTAC
>NW_023596576.1:9105022-9197820 GCF_011947565.3 Pollicipes pollicipes
AGCACCATCTGGCGGGCGGGGATCTCCCTCCATTCACACCTGATGACGGTTTAAGCCTGTCGCTTCTCTATCAGCGTCTGTCCAGCGCCGCGCCGCCACGCGTCTTTGATATGCAGGACTCGTATGTGCTATGTCATGATCCAGTCACGCTGGCAGCGCGCCCCGCGCCAATTAAGTTAGCATGAGTTGAGCAATATTTGCCCTGCATCAATTAATGGTATTTGAGGCTTTTACAAATGACAAGTCGCGATGCAATCTCCGACGCGCCATACTTCTTGCCTCGTATCCATTAAGGTGAGAAGACACGTTTCAATTTAATGTCTGCATTTACGTTTAAAAAGTCCCAATGACACTCTGGCACCACAAACATTCATGCCAGCAAGTAAATTCAGTCCACGTCAAATTATCCGTTTCCACTATCTGCATCCTCTGTAACGAAGCTGGGCCCACGCACGTTGACTCCCCCTCACCACCAGCACCGCCCCAAGCCCGGTGTGGATCCAGTGACCGGGCGGTGGGTAGGGGGCACGCGCCAGCGCCCGGCACCGGCCGTATACACCGTGCTCAGTTTACCCCACCCGCGGATCCTCAGAGTTGTCACGCTGCTCTTCACCTGCCAGGCGCCCGGCCCGGCGCGCCTTCGCCGTCTGTCTCGCCCGGCGGCGCGGCCTCACCTCTCCTCGTTTCCCATGATGAGCTGAGCTGGTGGCGGGTCGGACCGGCGCGCGTACGCACTCTCCCAATGGCGATGGTCGCGCGCTGGGGACTGGCGCTCGACTGACGCGGCGGGCCGGCGCGGCGCCGCGCGCGCCAGCCCGCCCCAGCAAGGTCGGCCCGCGCCGCGGCGGCCACCTGTCTGGCCGGCGCCGGCCGGTGCGGGCTCCGCGGTGAACCGGCCCTGTTACGGCATGGAAGATCGGCGTGTCAAATGCTTTCGCTTCTCCGACGTTTAGTGGGAGTGCAGAGCATCAGACGGACAATCCGTTCTGTGGTTTCTGCTTACAGAATATAATAATCTGTGACAAAAAAGCGGTCTCAAAGGATGAAGAGACGAGACCGTGAGACTGGAGAAGCGATCCCCGTGGAGCGCGCGCACTAGCATGATGATTGACAATTGTTGCCGCCGTGACATGATTTTACGGCTCGTGCGAATGCACAGTCAGTAGCATGGCGTGAGTACCATGAAACGAAAAAACAGCCGGTGTGTACAAATATCGGCAACTCTTATTAGGTTACATAACCGGAGCCATCATGCAGGATATTAGGGCATAGGGGCGAGTCAGCGAAACGAAGGCCTAGTTTCATGTACACGACACACGCGGTCTCACTGCCGCGTGGCACCATTGGCACGGCGCTGATCCTCCTACAGAGCGATCACTCGCCTTTGTTGCTGTCATTCTATGGGTGTAAGCCGGGATGGGAGGGCCCGCCGAAGTCAGGCTTGAGTGCAAGGCCTCTCACATATCATTACGTGCACATAAACCGCACATGACCAATTCCAAACAACTACTCGTGGCATCTCATTTGCGCATGAGCACAGAACGGTTGGCTTAGTTTGCATTGGTCAGCGGCAAGTGACTTTCGTGAACAGACGGGGATGCTGCCCTTGATGCTCGCGCGCTCATCGTCTGGTGACCATCTGTAACAGCTGCTCTGGCATGGGAACAGGAGTTTCAACTTTCATCGTCAGCCAGTCGTTCGTCTGAACCCCAGATGCTCAGCTCCATTCTCCAGCAACATACTTGATTTGTCTGTCCATCAAGCATGGATGTAAGTATATGTATGTATATATATTATATATATACCTATAAAGTATATATTTATATATATACTATGTGTGTGGTGTGTGTGTATATGATTACTATACAGGCCAGAACCATGGATGAACTATTTAACATATTCGAATTGCATAGACATCAGAACCGTTATATCTACATAATGTATATATATCTATATCTATATATATATATATCTATCTATCTATATATATATATATTGTGTGTGTGTGTGTGTGTGTGTGTGTGTGTGTGTGTGTTGTGTGTGTGTGTGTGTGTGTGTATCGCGGGTATACACTTATTTCCACGCAGACAGGTGAGCTTGAAGCAAATAAAACCACAAGTGATCTTTTATAAAACATCCTCGTATGAGAGATAATGTACGTTATAGTTCCAGGGAGTGTGCAAACATCATGCGGCTTTCTGAGAATATCACGGGATTATAAAACTCCAAGACCGAGAGAAATAAAGGTCTGCCGATGTCAGGGTTGAGCCTAAGACCGCTCATGCACTACTGTACGTGCATTATACTATACATTCCCTGCATATCCTGCATGTCTACACATTCCCTGCAAATTATAAGAAATACTTTTTTACATACCGAGTCTAAAAAAAAATCTTCCGCCGCGAGTTTTTGTACTTTTTAATCTGATCTCTCTACGTGGAGATAAGTGTTCCTCGTTAGCTGAATTGTGCGAACTATGACCAATAGAAATTACTTTTCATAAAAATGTATAATATAGCCTGGCGATATTGATGAAATGTAGCCTTGCTTACCAGTGATGTAAAGATGTTCTGTCCTGATAATGATACCCAAGAGTACCGAGACGTTGATCGATTGATGTGTGAATGAGAGCGAACACTGGCCTGGTCATTAGGGTTTTACTTCTGTATATATGCATATATATATATATATATATATATATATATATATATATATATATATATATATATATGTGTGTGTGTGTGTGTGTGTGTGTGTGTGTGTGTGTGTGTTACGCTTGCAATGAATTCTTCTGTCCTTTTTGCCGGACCGCCGAAACTGGGACCACGCTATAGGAATGAAATGTTACTGTCCCATCATCAGCCCATTTGCATCGCTAGTTTTATTACGATATATGTTTAATACATTATAGGTATATGGGCATATATATATGCATATCAGCTTTTTACTAACATTTACAAAAATGCACACTACCATAATAAATAATGCATATCTATCATGGACACCACCCCGTTGAAATCGTCCATAGCGAGGCAATGCAGGATCATCTGTAAGAGGCAGACCGTAGCGGAAACTTAAGTTTCATGTGGCCTGCAGTTCTCCAAAAGAATAATGAATGCTTCTTATCTGATGTGCGATGACAGCGCTTTCTCTCCACCATACAATCGCACATACGATCGGGCAGCATTCGAAGATCATCACTGAGCCGGTTCATTCCCCCGGGCGACCCACATGACACCCTTGACCGTAACCACTGGCCTCTGGGACAGCTTCCGCGAGCGGGGTGACAGCATACCAGCAGGAAAACGTTAAATATGTCACGGTGTACTTCCGTGAATTTCGTTTCAGGTAGAGAATGGTGGCGTCAGCGAGTGGGTCACGGTCATCAGATGATAGAATCTACAGGGTGCAGCCTTTGATAGGAAACAACACAGAACATCTGGAAACAAGAGAAAAACAAAAACTTTGGGGGTACAGAAAAACTCATATACACCAGGACGGTGATGAAAAAAATAGCCAGAAGAACGCCTCACTTCGCGTTGCTAGCTAAAGCACCCCTAAAATAAAACATCTAGAATTTTGAAGTCTACAAAGCAAAAGAAAAACACCTGTAAAATTTTAAGTTTAGAGCTTCGAGGTTCTAAAACCTCCTGAGCCTCCTGGTCTTTAACCGAAATTCTTACGAAATGTTTTTGATGCGCAGACCTGTGTAAGACCACAAACCAGACAGGTTTTTCTAACAGAGTTAAAGACCTACAGGGAAAAACATTTCCAAGGTAGATACATACGTAGAGTTTGCGCCACTTCTCTAAATATCTATTAAATAGTGTTTGCCATGCGTTCCATTTCTTACAACTTAATACGCCGGCAGAGTTTTGACGTCAATCCAGAGCCCACTGAAAAAATAGTGGTACTTACAGCCCCTCAAATTTGGCGGCACTGTCGGCTATGGCGTTGCGAAGCGATTGGCGGAGTGAAACGTTGCAGAGGCAATAATGTCTTTGTCGTTTCGCGTCTGCACGAGTTGGCAGAATACTTTGTAACATCAGAATATTTATACTCGTTCGAACTACAATAATTGTAACCATTTATAAGCAAACGGTCATGATTTCTAAAAAGTTTCGCATTTCCGAATCTTTTTATTAACCGCTAGAAGCTGAAGTTTTGTGGTAGGTCGAGGTAGGTAGGCAGCTCATTTAGGGCAAGTAGGTTCTTAACTTTATTAAAAGCTAGATATCGATCTTTAAGACTGAATGTGACAATTTAAATGAAATGGTTAGAGCTACGTTCGTATACCGATGCTCTGGTGGCAATAAAAGTACAGCGCACCACAAATAAGATCCCTAAACGTGTTTACGATCAGAAGTGTATGTGCAAGAGATTCCGTGGGTGCTGAAGTAGCTAAGAACGTGACGACCGGTTTTGCATTCAAAATGACTGGCACGAGTTTCCGTCATTGTTGATAGGAGGGGGAGTAGAGGCTACGAAATCAACGAGGAAGTTTATGCATAGTGTCCCATTTGCCGGTTGCATAAGTTTTGCCGCTCGGACAATATATCTAGTCTCTGCTTGGCATCACAGCTATGTATCGCGGTCATATTGGCGCTCCGATAAAACAGTGTGTCCCGATATCGCACGGTCCGCTTCACTGTCCGCCTCACATGTTCCTCAAGCTACGCACCTGTGATGTCTGAAGTCTCGCCCGGTGTTATTCGCGCACTGCGGGCCGGCGCGATGCAGTCTCCGCCCGTCACCGTGACGCGCTGCCCGCGTGGGGAGAGATCGGTCGCAGTCCAGCGGAAACGTCCGCGCTGAACGGCCGACAGCGCGTGAAAACGATAACTCACGCCTCATATCCCCGGATGCCTCTCACCCGTTTCTCACCGCAGTTGTAGTTCCGATTTAGTGGCGTGTCCAACGGCGAGGGAGCCAGAATCTAGTGGCTTTGATCAAGCCAGAGGCATCTAGTCTTTGAAGGGAGGCCAATGTTGCACACAGTGCGTTAAAATGCTTCTGCAGCAATTTCCTTAAATGGTGCCAGTAAGCTTCGGTCGGTTTATTTGAGTTTTGGTCTATGGCTGAAAACTAACTTTATTTATTCATAATTGTGCTATATTTGTATCACTGTATTCCATTTCATTTGATTGCATTTTGCTCTTCGGATGAATTAAATTACAAATATATACCTAGTAAGGAATGTCTATTATCGAAGGACTTTTTTCAACATTTACAATCATTTACATATTCGTGCTTGCTCGAGTCGGTATAATATGGCCTCAGGCGTGCGCGTGATTACCATTCGGGCATACAGTGGATGGTTTCCCATGGAAACTTGAAGCCATTTCCGAAACTTACGTGATGCTGCCTTAGGTCATCTGTTGCACTTTAAGTTATTACAAATGAGACATCGCTTCTTTGGAAGGATGTACAAAGACAGTTGCATCGATGCCTCCACGTCCATCGCTGATGCGGAACAATGCGGTCGGCAACCAGTGTGAATACAGGGCGCATTTAAGAAGAACGATGCATTTGCAAATTTCTTTCCTGTGTCGACCATCAGGAGGCATGACATCGCCGCACCTAAATATGATGACAAAGGTGCATACATGTCTCAGAGGCTTGGCGGCTGAGTTTGGATCTTGGAAAGGTAGCATAATACGATCTCAGATGCGGGTTTTGACGAGGACGGCACGGAAAACGCACCTTTTACGATCAATTAAGGGGAGCGCAATGCTTCACCCGGCAACAGGCGAGGCCATGTCCATCCTCAGGTGATTATGCTAATAACGAACACCGAGTTGAATAGAATACATCAACTTCAGAGGGTTCCAACACAAAAAGATAATCCCCAGTCGCATTATTTTCGAGCGGTCGCATTGTGGTTTATACCAGGCTTACGACGCAGGGTTAGCGTTCAGCGCTGGAACGAAGCGTTTTTAGAGCGCGTATGTGTATGCCTTAGAGCCACGGGTCACCAGCAGTCAGTGCGCAGCAGACGGGCGGGCGGCTTTCACTACACACGTGCCCGGAAACAGGACAGCCCCCGTCCGGATTCGAGCCAGGCCGGACGCAACCGGCGCGAATGAAGCAACGCGCGGCAAAAACTGACGCCCTCTACCCGTGATCCACAACAGCCACCGGCCACCCCGACGCGTTCTGAAAGTGTCCCCACCACACCGACCCGCCATTATCAGCGATGCCTTGACACATTTCGAAATGAGCCATCGGAATGACACGCAGCATAACTCAAATGAAAGTGTCATAGTGTTCAAATACAGATACATGCATCAAGTGCCAACGAAAACACAACAGCCTGCACCCAGTCATTATACACCGGAGCCATGAAATATGTGAGCGTATCAAGGAACGACGAACCGACGTAACGTCAATGGAACAAGTGGTAGGAAGATGAACTCCGTGATCCGTCCCCCCGACGAGCAAGTCATGGATGTCGTCCCACATAGTTCCGTATTAATTAGAACATTAAGTTCGTTCCGTAGAGAGCGCCTGCTTTCCAATCTAGTGGCAGGGTAAAAGGGTTCGGGTCACTCGGTTCCTCTATTTTCCACTACCTAAGATGACGTCCGGTCTTTAGCAGCAGTGTCAGGTCAAACGAGGTCATAGTGTGGACCTAACCGTGTCGAGCATTGCGGCAGGCCAAACTTTCGCTACTAAACCCTGCAGATGAGCTGGAATTTCGCGACTGAATGGTGGGGGTCAGAGTTCAAGCAACAATCCTTGCCTGGCATGGGGTCTGATACCGTACCAAAATGTTGAGGCAAATTGAACAGACTAATTGAGAGGGATTTTAACGAGCAGCCGCAGCCGGCGAAGGTGGGCAACTGAGAAGCACTCTCGTGGAAAAATAAGTGTTGCACCACTGTCATATAGCGTGGTTTTACTTGCAATCTTACAATCATCAGTGATTGAAACGAGCCAGGGCATACTTTCCCTGCAGAGATCCGCATACATGCGGCCCAATGCATCCCGCCCTAAATCACGAAGCTCGTCAAATCTCCAGCCGGCTGAGATTTGACGAGCTGCACTGGCTGCAGGGATTTGGTGGGTCCCGGCTCAGCAGCTGTGACATGCTGTCTTTCGTGACGGGCATTGACATACTCTTCGTAACGGAAGTTGACATGCGTTTCGTGACAGGCGTTGACATGTCTTTTGTGACAGGTGTTGACATGTTTTTCGTGACAGGCGTTGACGTCTTTTGTGACAGGCATTGACATGCTTTTCACGATAGGTGTTGATATGCGTTCCGTGACAGGTGTTGACATGCGTTTCGTGACAGGTGTTGACATGTCTTTCGTGACGGGCGTGCAGCGATGTTATGGCCTGTCACAGCTGCTGAATCGGGACCTACCAAATCATGCCCACTGACGCTCATATGCAGCAGAAACCGGCGCACGGAATCGATGCCGTGGAATTAAAATCAACGAGACTTTCAACCAATCGTAGAACTCGTCCAATGGACCAATCAACGAGGAGCCGAAACTTTCCCCAAGTGTTTTCGCCAGTTCCAACTCACACGGTAAAAAAACAAGCCAAGGTTTTATATTTAAGAGAATGGTTCATATTTTAAGATATAGAAGCACCAGATATGACAAAACAGCTCGTTTAAGCTATTGTTATATCTTTTAAGTGGAAAAAGCTGCTCTAGACAACACAATTCTCTGTTTAGAAATTGTTCTCCTCAATACTTCATGGTTTGATTACGTCATCGTACCTTGCACAACATTGATTGAGAGCCAGCTGACGGCCGTTATGTCCGGAAATCGCGCTCACGAACGCCAGATATGAACGTCTCGACAATCATATTTTCCTCGGTTTTGATCGCCGCATGGCTTATGTAATGGCAAAATTTGAATAACGTTATGACTTCATGAATGCCAATGTGACTGAAATATTTTCCCTGATATACCTTACTTCATTTTCACGGGCGTGTAGATCAGCAACTAGACGGGCTAGAGGGTCTTAAAAAGGGCAGGATTGTGAACAGCACCAAAAGGTCTTAAAGATAGCTGTTTCAGTTCAAAACCTTATATACATGTGGGATACTCTCGTGAATTAGATGATACATATGTAATACAATTTTCGTCACGGAGGTTTAGCGAGTCCACGGAAGACGAGGCAACGGCCCACATCTGGCTGTTACTTCTGCGTGCCACATTAGACGCACTTTTTTTTGTAAACTGGACGGCGCGCGTGCGTACGTGTGATCTGCTCGCAATGGCTGCAGAAACACCCTGGCCGCGTCTACACCGCCGGAGAAACACGGCGTTCCAAGATTCATCCAGTAGGATGTGCAGCGCAGGACATGAATTCGTGTCAAAAACATCCTGGCTCTCCCGCGGCTCCCGCACGCAATTCGTCGGCACCAATCCGTTGTCCTTTGATCCCGGAGCTAGGCATATGACCTGCCCAGCCCGTTTGTCAAGCCTGAGGCGCTTAAGTAAATGGGTTGACAGCCCTCCGGTTCGATGCTGATTGGCTGATTTTGGGCAAGGGGAGGGGCAACAGGCAGTGAGCCCCAAGCCGGGGTGCAAAGCATGAACAAAATATTGACGTCCCTGCCATCCAAATGGCCGAATATTGGAACACTGGACGAACATGACCACCTGTGTAGGTGAGACAACTCTATCAAGCCACACAGCGTTCAGCTTGTAGTTGTCGCACACCAGATGACCGAAATACCACTACGCTGTCCACCCCGTCAAATTTATTGGTTGAATGTCCATTCCAACGGTTTGATAACAGCCACCAGAGAACATGTCATTTGGACCAATAAATGACGCAGTCTTTTACACGTTCGACAACCCCAGATTCCGCACAACCAACACGTTGTGTACGCCGAACCGTTCAATCCCCAATATCTCCCCTCCGGGGGAAGCTAACTGACCCCATGCAGGTCTACCAGCAGACCCACAGGCCCCAAAATCTCCGCAAAAACTGCCCGGTTTCAGGCGACGCAAGAAACGATGGGGCGTTCGATAAATGATTCGACTTTGCAACAGCCGTCCTGTCGTTCGGTTGTGGGGTGACCGCCGGTTACGTCCCCGGCAGGATCACAAGCAACTTGCCGGCACCGCCACGAAGCCGCCCCCCTTACATCGCCGCCACCGCACGGCACGCGGCTCCAACGCTGGAAGCTCACCACGAGTGGCCCACGAGCCAGACTGGCCACCACCCTGGGACGCCGCCCGAACGCTGCCGCCTTCCGCAGGACGCTTGGGAGCGCGGCTGGCAACAGAGCCAGAACAGACACCACTGTGAGGCCGCGCAGCTAACATGGCACGAGCACAGCGCAAGCCCGGCTGACATGGCACGCGAGCAGCGCAAACCCCGGCTGACATGGCACGCGAGCAGCGCAAACCCCGGCCGGAGGCCCTCGCCCCCGGGCCCGTGACCCGGCTTCTGATCCCGGCTCCGGAGCCCCCGAAGCGGTGTGGCTCGGCTGACCCCTGCAGCGGCGGGCCGCCACACGGGCAGACCCTGCTCGGCCGTCCTCCGCGCGGCGACGGTGTCTCGCCGCCGACGCCGGCTGAGCTGCAGCTCGCGGTCGGCGGGACGCTGCCGACGCCGGCGGCGCGCGCGGCCCGCGGCCGTTCCGTGCTGACGCGTCGGCATCCTCCTGAGGGCCGGTCGGCGGGCGCCGGCGGCGTGCCGGCCAGCCAGCGCGGCGCAGAGGTTGTCACGGCGGTGACACGGCCGCCAGGTCACGGATTGCCCTGGCTGCTGTGCTGCCGCTGCTGCTCGATCAGCCGCTCCAGCGGCGACGGACCGGCGGACGGCCACAGCGACTGGTGATGGAGGAGCCGCCGGTCAGCGGCGGACGTCACCGTGAGACACACAACACGACTGGTGACGGAGGAGCCACCCTCAGCGGCGGACGTCACCGTGAGACACACAACACGACTGGTGACAGAGGAGCCGCCCTCAGCGGCGAACGTCACCGTGAGACACACAACACGACTGGTGACAGAGGAGCCGCCCTCAGCGGCAGAAGTCACCGTGAGACACACAACACGACTGGTGACAGAGGAGCCGCCCTCAGCGGCGGACGTCACCGTGAGACACACAACACGACTGGTGACGGAGGAGCCGCCCTCAGCGGCAGAAGTCACCGTGAGACACACAACACGACTGGTGACGGAGGAGCCGCCCTCAGCGGCGGACGTCACCGTGAGACACACAACACGACTGGTGACGGAGGAGCCGCCCTCAGCGGCAGAAGTCACCGTGAGACACACAACACGACTGGTGACGGAGGAGCCACTCTCAGCGGCGGACGTCACCGTGAGACACACAACACGACTGGTGACGGAGGAGCCGCCCTCAGCGGCGAACGTCACCGTGAGACACACAACACGACTGGTGACAGAGGAGCCGCCCTCAGCGGCAGAAGTCACCGTGAGACACACAACACGACTGGTGACGGAGGAGCCGCCCTCAGCGGCAGAAGTCACCGTGAGACACACAACACGACTGGTGACGGAGGAGCCGCCCTCAGCGGCAGAAGTCACCGTGAGACACACAACACGACTGGTGACAGAGGAGCCGCCCTCAGCGGCAGAAGTCACCGTGAGACACACAACACGACTGGTGACAGAGGAGCCGCCCTCAGCGGCAGAAGTCACCGTGAGACACACAACACGACTGGTGACGGAGGAGCCGCCCTCAGCGGCAGAAGTCACCGTGAGACACACAACACGACTGGTGACGGAGGAGCCGCCCTCAGCGGCAGAAGTCACCGTGAGACACACAACACGACTGGTGACAGAGGAGCCGCCCTCAGCGGCAGAAGTCACCGTGAGACACACAACACGACTGGTGACGGAGGAGCCGCCCTCAGCGGCAGAAGTCACCGTGAGACACACAACACGACTGGTGACGGAGGAGCCGCCCTCAGCGGCAGAAGTCACCGTGAGACACACAACACGACTGGTGACGGAGGAGCCGCCCTCAGCGGCGGACGTCACCGTGAGACACACAACACGACTGGTGACGGAGGAGCCGCCCTCAGCGGCAGAAGTCACCGTGAGACACACAACACGACTGGTGACGGAGGAGCCGCCCTCAGCGGCAGAAGTCACCGTGAGACACACAACACGACTGGTGACGGAGGAGCCGCCCTCAGCGGCAGAAGTCACCGTGAAACACACAACACGACTGGTGACGGAGGAGCCGCCCTCAGCGGCAGAAGTCACCGTGAGACACACAACACGACTGGTGACGGAGGAGCCGCCCTCAGCGGCAGAAGTCACCGTGAGACACACAACACGACTGGTAACGGAGGAGCCGCCCTCAGCGGCAGAAGTCACCGTGAGACACACAACACGACTGGTGACGGAGGAGCCGCCCTCAGCGGCAGAAGTCACCGTGAGACACACAGCACGACTGGTGACGGAGGAGCCGCCCTCAGCGGCGGACGTCACCGTAAGACACACAAAAGGACTGGTGACGGAGGAGCCACTCTCAGCGGCGGACGTCACCGCGCGACACACAACACGACTGGTGACGGAGGAGCCGCCCTCAGCGGCGAACGTCACCGTGAGACACACAACACGGGGCATGGTGATGGACAACACCAGCGGAAGCCTGTCGGCGCTCTTAGTCAGCCATTACAACGCTTCCCAGGCAGTCGTTGGCCAGCTGCACGGCTGTTTTCACGCGACATAAAGCTCTTCTGCGGTCTTAGCATGGATCGTTTGTGAAATGGCCCACACCCATTGAAATCAGACGAGTATAACTGGACAATGGGCGGCCACAGTCGGAGTCAATCTTTGTGCGGTTTTTAAGGCCATTAATTCCGGTCACTGATCCTCTACATATGTAGACGAACAGCGATAGGCGACAGTGACGGCTTGCACAGCGCAGTTGAGGCAATTTCTCCGCGTATCCTCTTCACTACGTTCCCAAGCTCACTAACTGTACCTCGACATGGATATCTGCTGCCATGGATGCGGGCTCACCCACCTGCTGCTGCATGCTGGACGAGGGGAAGAGCGAGTAGGCGGCGCCGCGGGACGTCATCTCGGGCGCCGGCGCGCTGGGGAACAGCGAGTAGACGCCCAGTTCGTCGGGGCGCCGGCCGACCGGGTCTGGCGCCGCGCCGCGGCACTGGCTCAGCATGGCCGCCAGCGGGTTGGTGGGCGGCGCCGGCCCGGCCGGCCAGCCGCCCCACAGCGGCTTCAGCGGGTCGTACGGCGGCGGCCGCGGTGGCGGCGGCTGCGGCTCTGCCGCCGCCCACGGCTGCGCCCCCGCCCAGCCTGGCGGCGGCACGCACGGGTTGAAGTGTGGCGGCGCCTCCTCGAGGGGGTGGCGTGCGCGCGGCGGCGGCCAGGCGGCGGCCGGAGCCGGCGGCGGGCCCGGCAGCCGGCGCGGCTCCGTCAGCCGGGGGCGGACGCGGCTCGGCCGCAGGCGGTGCCGGCCGCGGCGCCGGCGGCGACGGCGCCGGCGGAGACGGCGTCCGGAACGTCACCTGTGTGGGCGTGACCGGCGTCACTGGCGGGCGCGGCACCCCCACCCGCCACAAGTACACAGACACCGCGCACACGGGATCCCCGATGAATGGCGGGAACAAGCCGAAACGACAGGATAGCACGCAAGGATATTATTTTCATGAACGAACGGTGTGTGCAACCTCTATGACACACACAAAACAACGTGTACTGTTACAGTGGCCACGCCGCACCATCTCCGCTGCAGTCCATAGAGCGTCCGACGGACTGCTGTGTCACCACCAGCCAGACTGAGCGGCCTGGCGCGGGCCCAGCCCGGCCGGCAGCCCCGCAGCGCCGCCGGCGCCGGCTGCTCACCTGGCGACCCTCCCTGAGTCGCGCCTCCTCGGCCGGCGCTGGCACGCGCGGGCCCGACTTCATCAGAGCCTGCAGCGCCACGTTCTGTCGGCGGCGCCCCGCGGACGACGCCTGCCGGATCACGCGGGGGCGTCGGCTCACACGCCTCCAGACAGCCGTCCGGAGCAGCGGCAGCGTCCGGCGCTCGGCCAGCTACAGCTCGTGTTGGCAGCGCCCAGCGTACTTTACACTGGCCGTAACTCATGACCACAAACTATACGAATAATCATGTCGCCAACTAACCAGCACCAGGGACCCATAGCACTCAGTGCCGTTAGGACGGCTGTTCCATTGAAATGAATTAAGGGCAAACATTGATGCATGCATTGACTCCGCAGATTGCAACTCAATATGACGAAGCCCCAACATCACTCTCCTCGTGCGCCAAGACTGTAACACTGCCGGAGCACAGCACGCGGCGGCGGCGGCGGCGGCGAACCCACCTCCGTCTTCAGGATGCCGGTCTTGGCCTCGGCGCGCGCCTGCGGGCCAGCCGCCGGCTCGCTGCCCGGCGACAGGACCGGCTCCGGCAGCGGACACGAGCCCAGGCCGATCTCGGGGCTGACCACGCTCGGCCTGCGGACGCCGGCAGGAGGTCAGCAGAGAGGCGGCGCCATCAGGGCGGCCGCTGCCGCACCAGCGACGGGAAAACGCCAGACACTGAAGATGAACTTGGAAAGAGCTACATCTGGACCCAAGGCCGAGGCCACACAGAACATTGGTTAAAAACGCAAACGGCCTTGGTAAGGCTAGCCTACAGCGCGTCGCACCAACGCCCCTGATGCCTGCACTTTATTGCACTGTTATACTTTCAACAGACCATGGTCATGATCATAATGATGAACAATAGTAAATTAAAAAATAATAGTAAATATAATAGACATAGCTATAGCCATTTTAATAGACCATAGACACATCACGTATTCTTCCCATGCTTCCCAATTGCGGCACCACGTCAGTGATATGCCGGCAGTCCTTGCCGCACGGCGGCCTGTCCGCCTCCGCCGTCGCCCGCCACTGACCGTGTCGGGTCGCGGCCGTCCGTCTCGACCTGCTGCTGCAGCTGGGCGAGCACGAGGCCCGGCTCGGCGCGGTAGCCGCTCTGCAGCGGCTGGGCCGGCCCGGCGCTCCAGACCACGCCGTGGCGCGCCAGCCGCTGGCAGGCGGCGCGCAGCCGGCCGGCGCGCACAGCTGGCTGCGCGGCGGCCGACGGCGGCGGCCGCGCCAGCTTCAGGCCGCGCTGGGCGCCCGCCAGCGGCAGAAAGCCGGCCAGGTCCAGGTCCTCCGGCAGCGGCCGGTTCGAGTCGGCTGCAGGACGGCGGCGGCGGGTCATGGACCGGCACCGCGGACCTCGGGCTGGCATGGGCGGGGAAGGTGGACACGCAACGGGCACAAGGTCAGGCCAGACCGTAGTATGGCGCACGGACTAGACAGGGTCGAGGTGCCGCCGCACAGCTGGGTTTTGCCCGAGGTCGATAAATATCGAGGGACACCCCTGCCATCTACCTCTACCAATGTGCCCGAGCAATTCGTGCAGCAAAACAAAAACTTCTACATTTACAGAAATAGTCCGAGGGATCAAATGCAAAATAGACATAGCATGGTGTTGACAGTCATAATCCCCACTACTGGTCAATTTCATGAAATTCATGCTCAACTTATGTATATCAGCCACTAATGATAACCTGCTGCTCTTAGAAATGCAGGCATCGTGGCGTGCACACTCACTGAGTTGTTAAGCATCCAAATCGCGAAAAATGCACCTATTCATACTTGCCACCGACCCATGAGACGCACGGCTACACCATCCATAGCACTGTAGTACCCAACCGTGCACGGCACACCAGCCCGATAGGCGAGCTGGAGCGTGGCGTACCGGCTTCAGTGATCATCTCGGCGGTGACTTCCATGCCGTTCACCAGGTGGCAGAGATGTGCCCACAGCTGCGGCCGCGTCGAGAACGGCTCCATGGACAGCGCCTGGGGCGACTCGGCCAGCCAGCACACGTACAGCCGCACTGAAAACCACCGCGGCAATTGTGACCTGGCTGGTGATGACATGTACACTCAGGACACGCGTGGTAGGGCCGGAAACTACGAACAGAGTTGCGATCCAGCCAACTATCACCCACCGTCCGATACCGTACACCACAAGCATGAATCGCGGTTAAAACCCAGCGCTAGCTCTGCCTGTCTGCCTGCTGCTGCCAACACTGACCGACGGGAAGCAGGGGCCACTGCCGCCGCCGCTCGGCGTCCGGCAGCCGGTACGAGCAGCGCAGCAGGGCGTCCAGGGCGGCGGCGGCCGGCTCGAGCGCGGCGGCGGCGGCGCGCCGCTCCGGCTCGCTCAGCCGCTCCGTCTGCAGCGGCGAGGCGCCGTCCGGCCGGCCAGACGCCGCCAGCGCCGACTGCACGTTGATCGCCAGCATCTGGAGGCGGCGACACAGCGTTACCGGCGGGCGGCGCTGCTCGCGTGAGGTCCGCTGACAACGGCATGCCAGCACCGCAGGGCCGTCGGCATGGCGTTCGATGGGGCGCCAGGTTCACGCGACACGTCGCCCATTTCATGACCAGGCATTCAAATAAGCACCTTGGAGGAAGGCACACTGCGCTTTTCCTGTTTGAAAATTGCAGGAAGCTCTTGAAGTTAGAACAACAATATCATGTACATCTTGTATTAAATGTGTAATTTTGACTATCTTATTCAGATCGCAAAGTGCAAAAATGTTAAGTTCAGGGGTAGCACAGAGCAGAACTAAACGAGACACCCGGATTGACGTGCCTACTCCTGCACTGGGTTGGTGGTCTTTACGCCATTTTGACGCTGCCTTGACGCCCGCGAGCCGATGCCACTATGTGCTCTCCCCAGCTACCACAATCACTGCAGACGGTCCATGTCCGAAACATTTGCGTGTGGCACGGCGGCCGTTTCCGCAGCGATCGCCGCGGGCCGTCACACCGTCCCCGGTGCTGCCGCGCGCTGACCTGCAGCAGCCTCCAGGGGGACAGGGCGTCCGTGCAGATGAGCCGCGGCAGGCAGCCCGTCAGCGCCACCAGCAGCGGGCGCAGGGCGCGCGGCTCGGCGCGCTGCTGCAGCCGCGCGTGCAGCTGCAGGAACAGCGTGGTGTACTCGGAGGCCGAGAGGCGCGCCTTGCCCTCCAGCGGCGGCCTGTCGGCGCCGGGCGGGTCAGCGGCGGCGGCGGCGGCGGCGCGGCAGCACAGAGCGACGCGTCCTGGTGGTCCTGGTCGGTGACAACCACCTTAAGCCTAGACCGCTAGGACATCTCATGTATACTGGCCTGACTGAAGCTTACCCTGTGCAGATGCACTAACTTGTCCGCAAAATGTGTCACCAGAACCGATGACAAAATTACTTGCACCGCCCCCAATCGCCATCTCCAGTACGAAAGTGTGCAATGTCACCACAGGTAATGAGATATGTAGTTACAAAATGATAATAAACCACTCCATTCGTCAAACACGCTCCCCAATAAACTTCCGACCAGAAGCATATACAAAATCATCACGAAGTGATTACGCCGTCCCGGCGGCGGCTGTTTGTACCGGCGCCATAACATGAGGACACTGTCCAGCAGCATACTGCTTGCCAGCATCTCCTCCCTCCTCTCTCTTTAACCTTCCCTGAGCGACCAAGTGGCAGCAGAGCTTGCTCAGGTTGGTGGTAGTCTGGAGGGGACTGACACTCACCCCTGCGACGCCAGGCGGCAGTAGAGCTTACTTAGGTTCGTGGTGGTCAGGAGGGAGCTGACTCTCACCCCTGTGACGCCAGGCGGCAGTAGAGCTTACTCAGGTTGGTGGTAGTCTGGAGGGGACTGACACTCACCCCTGCGACGCCAGGCGGCAGTAGAGCTTACTTAGGTTCGTGGTGGTCAGGAGGGAGCTGACACTCACCCCTGTGATGCCAGGCGGCAGTAGAGCTTGCTTAAGTTGGTGGTGGCCGCCGGGAAGGGATTGCGCACGGCGATACTGCGCACGTAGTAATAGACGGGCGAGATGCGGTCACCGTGCTGCGCCTCCAGCAGAGCCAGCTGGTTGTACGGCTGGCCACTGGACGGCACCAGTTTCACCGCGTGTCTGGCGGCCAGCAGACAGCCAGCGGTTAGGCTTTGCCGAAAAAACAATGTACAGTAGGCAACGGATGTCGCAAAGCTCCAGCGAAGAAAACCAGAACCAATCGCTTGCACTAGGTTCTGGTCATGCAGGTTTTTGTGGCCGCGAGTGAACGTTCGTGAATCAACACTATCTGAGCACATTGCAACAAGTAGCAGTATAACGACCATCCCCATGCAATGACACATTTTTTTAATGGGGGTAAATTTGACAGTTTTGAATGAGAAGACTGTAACATAACTATCTCCCAACAGCGGCACAGCACGAAGTACGCACAATTATTTCATGAAGTACGCAAACGACGCAACCAAACCTCTGCAAACTGACGTAGTTCAGTGGGCAGACACAGAGCGCCGGCCGAGAGGCTCTGGCCGGCCGACCCGCTCACCGGTAGAAGGACTCTGCCTGCTTGACCTTGCCGCGGTACCGGGCCACGTCACCCATGTGCACCAGGCAGTCCTGCACCACGTAACAGCAGGAGCTGCCGCTGGGCGTCGCCGCCGCCGGCGCCCGGTTCTCGACGCCCAGCGAGCCGAACAGCACGGTCTCCTTCCTGGTGGATAGCATGCAGCTGTCAGTGACAGACATGAAAAGATGTACTCTCTACCTTATTTGGGCTGAAGCATACATCCGGCTCAATATACCATACACCTAAGCTTTGCGGGTGAAAACTGCAAAAATGCCCCAAAAATGAGATTAATGTGAACAACAACAAATTTTGAGTGAAAACAGCAGCTGTAGCTAAGCTACTTAGTCTCTTGCAGGTCTAAGCCACTTTACCATCTTGGTCTGAGCCTTGATTGAGCACCTGAATCTGATCCAGACAGAATAATTAAATACTGTTGTGTTAACATAGCTATGTGAGCTTGGTGACATTTGGCAATAGCATGGCATCACAGGTGCAACTGGCAGAATCTGCAGCTGCTCTGACATACCTTCGGAATGGAAGATCAATATCATAAGTTTGGCAAAGCTGATTCAACATCATGGTGTAGAATCCCAGAGCTGAATCCAGGAAGAGCTGCAGGGTGACCTGCCAATCCTTCTGCTTGGCACCATTCTGTAGCATGCCAGAACAAAAAGCTATATGTTGACACCTTGAAACAACTCTTCATCCACCCAAACCAATCCCAGATGCTAAGTACAAGGCAGTAAATATGCCTTCCAACCCTAAAAAAAGTAAGCATCCCAAAACCATGAGCTATGAGTACATAACCAGTGTCATTTATCACGCCAAAACATAGCAGCAAGGGTTGAGACTGACACAGCACATGCAGACCTTTTTGTCCTTGGCATTGGCCTGCATCAGGGTGATCTGGTTCTTAAAGCACATATTCCAGAGGTCCTGCTCTGCCTTGTGATCCAGGGCATACTCCAGGTCAGCCAGCAGCAGCTTCTTCAAGGCAGTCTGCAGTTCATGGTGAATGGCAGCTGTCTGTTGGTCTCCCTCAATGCACCTGGTACTGCCTAAAGAGCTCTTCAACTGCTCTATGTTCCTGGGGTGGAGACAGGTATGTGACAATTGTGCATGGCCACCATCCTTAAAGACCCACAAAACAGGCAGACTGAACATTAAACAAGGACACAACTCAATGATCTTACATGGTATGATGTTTAGCATCCTGCTTTCTGTGCAATATATGCTACCTTCCCTGTCCCAGATCTTATGTTGATCTGCAAAATGTTTTGGAAGCAACAGCAGGAACACTTGAGATTTATAGTCCTTAAAGACATAATCTCCATACTGGAAATGGCCAATATTTCAACTAAAAAGCCTTTAATGATTATATTTGTAACCATCCCATCCCATGGTGAAATGCATCCTTCTGGCACTCATTGCATATCCACATAATGTTCCACATGATCCAGATGTATTTGATCCAAATAAAGCACACTTATGAAGCCCTTCAGGGCAAAACACATCAGCAACCCCTAAAACATAGATTATCCACACCTTACAATACAGATGTTGAGTTTTAGGGCATAGCGAATCATTGATGTCTAGTATAACAGGCTACTGATAATTGTGAACATAAATATAGTCATGTAACCTAGCATGGGAAGAGCCAAGGAGCTATCTGAATGGTATTTAGGTGATGCAATAGGATGAACCAGAACATCTGAGTGGTCTGTAAGTGATGCAACAGGATGCACAGCATCTAAGCATCAGCTTACTTCTTAGGTTACTAACTTGCATGTTTTACTATCAGGTAAACTTACATAGAGAAAACACTCAGATAATCACTGGAGACATCAAACTCATATGGTGCAATTTAAGATGCATATAATAATAAAAGTGCTCTTCATTTTACCAGGCCTATCCTTGTGCCAAGAATAATGCAATGACAATTAGGAGCCTGGTAGCAGATAACTTGAGTTACTGTAAACCATCAATTTAGCTTCATCTCAATTAACATGCAAAGCTTTTATATGAAATACCTTAACAGCTGGGCTGAAGTGCATGATGATGAGTTCAACTCTGATTTCATTGCATACTATAGAGGTCCCAAATGTCTTGCATCCCCTGCAATAGAACACAAATATTAAAGATCCAGCAGCACTACAGCAAAACCTGAGAACCAAAATAGACAAAAGTACCATCTGGCATCATCTACAAACGAGCCAATCATACACCTATTCATAGACCAATCACGGTGTAAACATTGCATGAGACAAAACAAAATGCTGAGTTCACATCTGTGCAGCATGTGCATGTGACCAGTGAATACAGCAGTTGTGTGAGAATGCAGGCCAATGAACTTAACATTTTAATGTAATGCACATAACCGCAGCCCCAAACAGTTCTCACAATGACATGGAACTGAGCCATAGTGCATGATGAGGCCAGTATCATCAAAGTATAAACTGGCACTCCGCTACTAAAACCAAGTAAAGGAATAACCAAAAATCAGAAATAGGCATATGTTTCCCTGAGTTCATACTTCCCCATCCAAACGGGTCGTACCGAAATTATAGCTTGTTTATTCAACTAGGATATATTCCACAGGCAGTGCTTCCCTAACAATGCTCAAAATAACGATCCCAGTGCTTTCAGCCTCAAATACCTGGTGTGTCCTTTGCTCGCACAGAGACAAGGCGATACTACGAAAACAACTAATTTTGACGGATCCACGCGGGTCACCGAAGCAAACATGAACTGCTGCACCACCGCACGCGCACACTCGACGACCAGCATCGACAATTTTCAGCGCGAATGCAATGCGAATGCAAATCATGGATGATGACGTCATCTGTGCACGTAAACGTCCACTCATGCGCATTTCTGAACTGTTGCCAGCATTTTCAGACAATCAGCTACCTATAAAATAGCTCAACTCTTTGCAAACATCAACTCTAAATCATGAAGTGGAGTTTAAACGTGGCTAAAATATTGAGGTACCCGGCATTTCCTTTCATGCATCTTGTCGTTAACCTTGACTTTGAAGCAGAGGTGGCAAGTTCATTGGACATCTTAGATATTCTTTATGGTGAGCTACATATGCTTATTTATACCATGACTTATGAATACAGAATGGTTGAAAGTTTAAATTAAATATTTAGTGACGTCATTCTCATATTGTGCAATCAGCTAGAAGTCGAGTATAAATTCGGACTGTGGCGCGCTCACTCGTCATACTCACTGCAATTGAGACCTGCGCAGCTGTGCGCAGAAGTTGTCACCATGAGAGTGAGCCTTAGGTCATGCTGAGTTGCTAGCAGCGTTCCCACAGTTGCGTCACTGATATTGACTTACGGGAATACCAAAACGTAAATAACGTAGCATCCAGTTTCACGAAAGTATTAAGACAGGATGTGAGGATTTTGAATGGAACAGTTGTTTGGACTATCGCTGTCGCGCAGTATGTATACAACGTTATGGCCAGATTTTTTTTTTCATTGTTACGCACGTTTATTACATGGAAGGCTTAAAACAACGCACAATCAGAGCCACGACATCACTAGAACATTCTCCCGCAGAAAGACATGAACGTTCCACACAGCCAGGCTGGGCGGGAAATGAACACAATCATTCAAATACTGCCTCGGTAGCGCACAACGCGGCGTTATCCAACCGACCGCACATCGTGCCTCCTAAAACAGACTATCCGTGAAAGACTCACGTGCAGCGCGCGATAAAAATAGGCACCCTTGGTGCTTCCACGCTGGGAGTCGGTGTCATGGGAGCGTGTTCGTGCAGATGGCTTGCCGGACGTTGTTAGGTGCTATTCAGACGCATGATACTTCCTGCAGTCAGCGAGATGTCTAAAAATTTCGTATCCTGTTACTCACGTGTCATATTAATATATGCGGGGTCACCGGTTGGAAAATGACAGTACGGCGTCAGGTCTGCAGCAACTGGATGAGGACAGAACAGCGCTGAATCTACGGCTGTTAGACAAGGCGGGTGCGGCTCGTGGGTCTCCATCTGCTGGATATGGCGCAGGAAGGGGGTACAGGGGGCACGTTCTCCCTGACCCCCTCCCTGCTCCTCGGGACTGACGATGAGGGACCAGATTTTAGGTCCCGAAGGGCTAGAAAGGCCTGCCAGATGCCATATTAAGGAGCCCTGGCCCACAGGTCCGGGCACTCCAATGCCAGCGAGGGGGCCGTTTGCGCTGATCGGGGGTCCCCTGAGTCGATCAAGGCCTATGTGTCGGTCAGACACCATCAGTACCATACTGTCGGCTCCGTGTCGGCATGGGTCTGAGCTTACGTTTCCAAATCAGAGACAAAACCGGGCCTGCAATTTACATCGGTCGGGACACTGACGCCTGCCAGGGGCCCAGTGCCTAACAGGGGACGCGAATCGGCCAGAGACAGTGTTCGAGGAGGCTCGGCCTGGCCTGGAGAGCCTATCGGGACCGACGACCAAGGGTCCGATTGGAGAGCTAAAGGGTAAAAAGGGCTGGCCGGAGTCTTACTCAGGGGTCCGGCTTGTGGGGACAGGTCCTCAAATAACGGTCAGAGGGCCTTTTGCGCCATCGGAGACTCCATGACTCTATAAAGGCCTGTGTGGTGGACAGGTACCACCAACATAGCAGTCAGCTACGTGTCTGTGTGGGCCTGGGAGCCCACTTCATAAGCAGCGACAAAACCGGGGGCAGTGATTTACACTGGCCATGGCCTAATTTCTTCAGTTTATTGCCTGAATAAGTTGCTTTAATCTTTATTAACTAACTCTGTATTACTTAAAGAAAACCGAGCCCTTTATCAACGAGCGGGCCATATCCGGCTATCTTGAGCGGTCTTCCTCAACCCTGAGCCCCCCCCCCCTTCCCCACCACCACCACTGCCCTGTCAAGGCCCTGGCTGCGTTCCAGACTAAATGAGGAGAGCTCGTCGTCCGGGTCTACCGCTGCCAGAGGAGATTGCTTCACCAGGGTCCGCTGCCACGGCGTGGGTAGTATACAACACCCATACTCCTCAAGGCTCGTACATGACCACTTCTCAAGCCTAACCGCGCCGCCCAGAAAAATCTAACCTGCTCTTCTCGAAGAGGCCCGGAGTAGCCTGTTGCGTAGCCAAGACCACGCTGGGATCGGGTGCCGACGGCTTGCCGACCTGGCTGGACAGCATGGCCGGCCGGGTGGCCGTATCTAGCCGGCGGCCGTGACGGCGGTGGCGGCTGCCGTGGCGGCGACGGCCGTGGTGGCGCTGGATGCGCGACCCGTAGCCGCGTGGGCGCGATCGCTCCGCCAGTGCTGCCTGCGAGGTGTGGATTCCGATGATGGCACCGGGCGTGGAGACTGGTGACTGATCCGAGTTGTAGTGTGGCGTTTTGTGTAGGAGGTAAACTGTCGTGGAACAGTAACGCCTGACACCGGGCCGGGATGCTGGAGGCCCGCCGATCATGCGACCGGATTGGAAGCCTGGTGACCTACTCGCACCATCCTTAGTTACTTAGGTCAGCTGATACAATCACTTAGGTCAACTATTGAGGCTCCCAGGTCACCATCTTGAGGTTAAATAAGGTCAAACGAAGCTTAACTCTGGGTTGGTCTCCAAAATGCCTGCAAAACCTAGATAGCTATTCTAGACAAAAGGTCACATGCTGATATAGAGCCATTGCCCTTTTTTGACCTTTTGGAGGTCGTGGTGACCAAAGTCATACAGGACTTATTTGAGTTTTGCATTCGAATAAGCGACAAAGATTATACTAAGTGGCATGCTCTTAAAAACAAAATGCTGACCAGGTCCGCTTTAGGTCAATGACCTATTCCGACCTTTAACAGGTCCATGGAAGACGTGTAATGCGGCTCCTGTTATCAATAAGCTTGCAATGAGCACCAGAAACTACCCCACGCAGCAAGGTCTAGAGTAATAAAGCAGGTTGGTTTTGACCTTGGTATGACCTTCATACCTGACCCTAGATTAATGCAATTTGTTCATTCAATTGTTATCTTACCTTAGAACGTATCTAAAAAATGTATGGCTTCGTCTAGCACTCCGTCGTTGCATCAGATTGAACGATTTCCCAGAAATTGACTTTGCTGAAACCATGGCCTGACTTTGACCTGCCATAGGTCAGCGACCTTACAAGATGGGTATAAATTTTTATGCTGAACGATTTGCTATTTATGTACAGTTATGCGAAATTTGGCGGCAGCGCCGCCAAATTTCGCGGCAGCGCCGCGCCGTTTGAAAAACGAAAAGCCTTCGGAGGGGCGAATTTGACTCCCGTCCGAGCACGTGTAAGGCTTTTTACGATATTCAGAGGTTGTGCGATGTTCCTGGGGGCCTTATGTGTTCCTTTGCAAGGTCAATCCGAAATTGCTGGGATATTCTAGCTTGCCCAGGGTCCTTCCACGTTGGTTTCTGTTAGCCTACCGACACATTCACCACATGCTCATGGGCCCTCTACATTAGTCTACGGCCCTTCCAATTTCCTGCCACTTGCGGAGGGCTCTACGCTCCTGTCGGGCGGCTTCATCAGTTAATCTGCTCGGGCACACTCGATCGTTTGGAGGCCCTTCACATTGGGCCTCGTGCATTTCTTATTATAATAAAGGGCCCCCTGCTCTTGTCGGGGGCCATCTTTTAAGCTGCTTGAGCACACTCTACCGATCGGGGGTCTTCCACGTTGGGTATTGAGTGTTTCCTATTTTATTGGACGGCCCTACGCTCTTGTCGGGCTCCCAACCTGCTCGGCCACGCTGGATTGTTTGGGGGCCGTGCACACTGTGTCTTGGATACTTCCTATTTTCACGAAGGGTCCTACCATAGTAGGGTCCTACTATCTGCTAACATGCCTGGCCGTTCTTGATCAATCAAGGGCCCTCCATGCATTCTTCACATTCACCCGAAAGGTTCGGTGCGCTATCAGCGAAGTCCGGTATATCGGACTACATTCAGTTGCTTAGGGGCCTTCATATTGGCATCGCGTGCTTTCCACTTGCTCGGAGGGCCCAGTGCTGTTGCTGGGCCCATGTAAGATAAAGCACCGAGGCACTTGATGCTCAGGGAACTTCTACATTGATCTAGGGCTCTTTCTCTTTGAGCTCACTTGCGGAGTACCCTTCACTCTTTCTGCTAACCTGCCCGGGCGGTCTTTATCGCACAGGGGCAGTTCCTGGGTTGTTCCTCTTTACTCAGAGGGTACTGTGCTCTGGCCGGGTCCCATATGTTAGCCTGCCGAGATACTTCCGATCGTTCAGAGGCCCCACTACATTGAGTTGAGGAGACAGTTGACGGGAGCCCCTTTGTTGGCCTGCCGCGGCACCCTCGATCGCTCAGGCGTCGTCGCTATTGGTTTTGGGTTTTCCCATATTAGAGGAGAGCCTACACCGTTGACGGGGATATAAATCTCAATAATAACGATTGAAGCTTTACGTCTCGCTGACTGCTGGGGACATTTCGAGACGGATGCCTTTATTAGGTATCATTTTGGATGTCGTGGTGGCGTGACCGCGGCCCGAACCCTAGACCAAGAGGCTCAAATCGAGTGCCCTACCCGTTACACCACCACCGTCCCTGTCCTAGATCTTAATCAGCCGGGCACGCTTGATGGCTCCGGGGCTCTTCACATTAGTCGTGGGCTCTTCCGATGACGCCAGAAGGATTTTATTCTGTTGCGGGAAGCCCCACATGCGCTTGCGAGCACCAGAGCGTTTTGCCTGCTCGTTTGTACAAGCCTCACTAAACATTACTTCATGTGCACAAGTCCGAGATCACAGGATGAACCGATGAACTTTTATACGTAGTTCTCGAGCATAATGTTACGCATCGCCGATGTCGCGCATGTCGTTTCCATTGGTTATTGAATTTGTGACACTTATGATACTTGCGCATTACGTTCTTAGAATATTTGAATGTCAGGATACTTGTTACACTTCTGTAGCAGTCAAAGCAAAAACTCTGCCTTAGTTACAAGCCATCAGCGGATCACATGGACTAGTCGGCTAGCCGTAAATAAGCTAGGCTTAAAATTCTAGGGGCCCACAATGCTCCCCCCCCTGACGAAATCCTGAATCCGCCACTGGGCGAGAGAGGGGCTCCAGCCTGTGCGGTGCGGATCTACACCGCGACAGCAGCAGCACACAACGCGGCGTCTCTAGGATGCGTAACGCCTGAAAAAACGGGCTTTCTGTTCTATTAGAAGAGTGTCCCGGCGTACCATGACACTACAGGAGGCGTCCTCTGTGGTGTCCCTCAGGTGCCCCTGTCTGCCTGCCTGGCCGTCGTGCCGCGGCTTGGACTTCTCGTTGCGCAGAAGAGTTATCAGAATGCTAAGAGAGTTGTCCCGGCTGGCCTCATCGCTGAGAGAAACAAGTTAGCGGCGCCTCGTGGAAACGTGCCGGCCTCTGCGTCATACAGCAACCCGGTAGGCGGTAATCTTTGAAAGGAGTTTTGCGAGAGAATTGGAGTGATGGGCTGTCGTGACCAAGGTTGCAGTTCCCTTTTCAGCTGAAGTGATTCAGCCCCCACTCCAACTTGGCTGCAGCCCCCAACTTTTAGAAGAATATGGGTCAAATCCGGGGAGAAGCCCATTTGTTCTGCCCTATATCTGCCCTATTTGTTCTGCCCTATTGAAGCCCTATTCTGGGGCAGATTGAGTCTTTTCCCAGTGCTCAACCCCTCCATTTGTGTGTGTGTGTGCGTGCGTGCGTGCGTGCGTGCGTGCGTGCGTGCGTGCGTGCGTGCGTGCGTGCGTGCGTGCGTGCGTGCGTGCGTGCGTGCGTGCGTGTGTGTGTGTGTGTGTGTGTGTGTGTGTGTGTGTGTGTGTGTGTGTGTGTGTGTGTGTGTGTGTGTGTGTGTGTGTGTGTGTGTGTGTGTGTGTGTGTGTGTGTGTGTGTGTGTGAAACTGCGCCCCGGGCCGCGACGCTCACAGGCTGCTTACCTGTCTCGCGACCCTGAGAACCGGCCTGAGATCATCGTGCTTGTCTGCGACTCCAAATCACTTATTACAGGCGTCCTTTCCTTTTCTCATAAAACGTGACCTACGGTACGATACTGTGTACGGTAAAATCGGACAGAAGTGTCAGCGATTCGACGAAAACCAAGCCGCACTTCAAATGTCCGCGGCGGGCGGCGAACGGAATTGCTCCCAATGACATCACGGAGTGGTTCCCGTGGGGTGCACAAAAATTGCTTGGTGATTTTGCATTATATACATAGGCCTTGCCTGGGCGCATTTCGTTTCGCGCTAGTGGGTTGGATGTGCGGGCCGCATTGAAAGGCAGCGGCAAATCAACCAACTTTGATAGATCAGGTTCATTGTTAGTTAGCTCTCTGTGAGAGGCGTCAGGTGAGCGGCTTCTTCCTGGCGAACTTAAATTGGGCATGTTGCCGCAGACCCAGTCTGAGATAAACCCATCCACTGCGTCGGACGTTTACGTGACATTGGTGTGATGAGCTCCGGGCTCACCTACGCCGGTCGCAGGCCAGCGTGCGTTGAATTATCACAAAATGTCGAAATTAAAAATATTTTAAGGGATTTGTGCAACAAATTGTGATTGCGATATCACAACCTCTTGAAACATGAGTTCCTCATGCACTGAAAGTAGGTTTGACTGTGCACTGTCCTCTAGGAGATTTACATTATCTGCAATTTTTGCTGGGATGTCATTGCTATGCTTGACATGTGCAGTGTAACATGTATTTGTTTGCAGTCTGGCTGTAGGTGATTGGGGCCCTTTTTGCTTTGGTTATGAAGCTTGCTTGTAGAAATGCGTGTCAGACTTGGGTGGATTGGAACTGGATTGTGAAAGAATGTATGCTACAGTGAAGATGTCTAATGCAATAGTCACATCAATGCAAAAATACCAGGGCATGTACACCATAAATCTGAGCACATTACAGCAAATCTGAGTTTGATGCATGTCAGTGTATAAAGACCCAATGTTTCAAGGGATTGTGATTTTGCCAATATATTTAAATGTTTTTAATTATTTCATGGAAAAATGATTTGAGAACTAGGGCAATTTGGCTTTGCATAAGTTCAGTGCACACAAGGAAGGGATTCAGCTCATTGATGTGTAGAGGGGCAGGGGATAGATGTTTTGCAAACTTAGATTAGAGTGCAGGTTCCATAATTAAGCTGTTAGGATATATAAATTGGGTCAAGAGTGAGATACTAGGATGAATAAAATTTAGAAGCTTGTGTGTTTACATAGCTAATAAGCATATTTAATTGCAGGCCCAAGATGAAAGAAGACATAAAGGAACACTTCTTTGAGGGTGTGGAAAAACTGCTGGAAGTTTGGGTGGGTTCATCTTCTGACCATTTCAACAAGAACTGTGATCTGAGAGCAATCCCCAGGTAATCTGCTTTTTGTTTCTCATCACCTGGAAAGCATTAATTATTTGTACATATGCATGTTTGATGGGAACCACTACCAGGTGTGGATATTCTTCTTACTCCTTAGCACTACGTCAGCTTGGGCTGAGCAGTGTTATACCCTACCATGTTTGCAAAGTTAGGTTTTACTGCAGAGTGCTTAATCATGTGATTTAAACAGTGCCGGCTGAGAGATGGCGTATTTCATGGTATTAGTTAAAGCTGTAGCTTACTGGGGCCATTCCTGGCTTTGACTTTGTGTTTGGAGGTTTTCAAGAGAGACTTACCACCAGGTGCATTTTTGGTTTTCTCCCTACAGCTGTGTTAGCCACTTAAGCTTAAATGGTTTTATTTTATGTCCATCCTAAAATAAATGATGTGCAATATTCCATGCTGGCGGTGAAATGTCATTCCCATGTGCCTTGTCATTTATTTTGTCAACAGTACCTATCAGTAAGATCTGAACTGTGCACTATTGCAAAGAACAGACTCAAAATCCTGCCTTTTGATATTAAAACTGCTGCCATCTCTGACAGAAGTGCTGTGTGTCTGTGTCTGACAGGGAGGCACTGGACCAGCTTATGGAAGATGCCAAGTGCGAGATCATCAGCACCAGGTCGAGCAGCCTGGTTGATGCCTATGTTCTCAGGTCAGCCACAGGCCTACAGCAACCTGCTGTGCAATGGTGACTGCTACCTGTGCAGCACGATTTTCTTTAGCATGTGATTTGCCAAGGTGAAAGGCCATTTTTGGCTGAAAATGCATAGTATCTTGTTCATTGTCCAAGTGTTGGTGCATCTGTTGGTTTCCTCTTTTGTACAGTTTGACAACATTTTTCTCAACAAAACACATGCAGCACATGGGATGCATCAATGCATGATGGGTCCAGACATTGTTGCAATGCTGGGCCAGCCAACATGCCCAGACATCATAGGGACAGCAGATACCTCTATCTGCTATCTGCTATCTTTTTTCACATAACAGCTATCTGTTAGCTGCTATCTGATGACCATTATCTGATAGTTGCTATCTGGAGATGATGCTGCTGTCTGCACTGCATTACTCCTTCTATGTTCAGACTGGGCCTCTTGTTGTGGCTGAGCATGCTTATTTCATGCTTACTGTTCTCTCCTATCACATTGACTGGCAACAACTGCCATGCTGTTGGTGTGCTGCAAAGTATGTATGTTTCATTTGGTCTCCCTTTTTAAAGTTGCTGAAATGGTTTGTAGAATTTGTGATCCAGGGTTCAAGCTAAGCATCCCTTTTGCACCTATACTGACAATGTCATCATTGATAATTCCTGTTCAGGGAAGGGTTTTGTGGGCTACTTTGGCATGCACATGCTATGTGCTAACATGCATGTTAGATGGGCATCTGTCCGATCAGTTTGTTTTTGTTGTTGTGAAATGATATTGGCACTGAAACAAACCATTCAACAATATTTGGTGTATCTTCAAGCCAGAGGTGTCCAGTAAACCAAAAGCCAGTAAGAAAACAAAAGCCAAAAGCAAAAACCAGTCCAGTAAATGGAATTGGTCTGCAGCTTATTAAGGTTACGGTATAGCACAGTCGGAAGACCCATCGTGAACACCGACTGGCAGCACCGACAAGGACCTGTGACTTGACAGAGCTCCCGCCCAGTGAAGACACGCCTGTGCATGGCTTAGTGACCTGCTGACGTCATTCTGTTAAGACACGGTTCGTTTTTATGTGGCGTGCTGGACGCCACCGCACCACAACGTATTCCGCACGCCAGATGCTGGCGCCGCCGTTCGCGGAAGCACACGAGCGGAAGGCATCAAAGCCCGTCGAGAGCGTGCTATGCGTCTATGTCTGCAGATGGGCGCGTGGGCGTCTGGAAACCCTCCCTCTTATCAAAATAATCTGTCTGAAAATCATCGGGGGCTGTGTGGCCGCAGAGTTCAAGCGCCCGAAAGCTTTAATAACCAACCAACGTGTCCAACAATCACACCGTCAGCGTGCTGAATCTCCTCGTATTAATTCGTTACTGTCCTGGGTTCAAGTCGACGTTGTTTTGGGCTCAACCTCGCCAGCTGCGGTATGGTGACACAGGATTACGCACGTGTCATGCCTTATGTAGCCAAATGTCGACAGATTGCCCCCATTAACATGCTGATGTCTTTAATGCTGAATAGCATTGGCTAACGTTTCCGATTGGCGCATTTTCGGATAGTGACCTTGTTAGATCCTAAAGTACCTGACTTACGGCTGCTGCGGCCCCCTAATTCGTGAGACCTTCACCCAGCTTTCGAAAATCCTGTGACTCGAACGTGACTGAAAGCTAAAATAATGAGAGATTGCCCCCCCCCCCCCCCTATCGCATGTCATTCTGGCGGGTGGTCAAGGACGCGTTAGGACATGGCGGAGCACAGCGCCATGCTGTAGTGTCTGCCCATGTTCCAGCTTGACTTTGTGACAGAATAGCCCGTCGTGAACGAGATGGCTCAGCTGTGCTCATGAGCGCCACCCTACATGTCTGTCAGTCGTCGGTCAGAGTGTCTGACGCACCGCCCGCCGAGCTACGGTGTTTATCTTCGAGCACTGCTCCTTGCCGCTGCCCTCTCTGGTTACTGTTGGTACGAAGGCGCTTATTGCCGTAATTGCCTGTTTTGGGTACATGTTTGAGATGGTTCTGAGTATTTTCTGGACCAGTTAGGCTCATTGAAGTTATTTAGTTCTTTTTTCATCTGTCGAGGCAGCGAAAACATAGTATAACTAAGCCTAACAGCGAGGACCAGGAGTTTGGAATTTCGTGGTTGCCTGACGCGTAACGAACTGACTTTGTGAGTTTCTCGTCAGTTTATGTAACATTGACTGCTGTCTTGAACTGGACAAACCTGCGCAGTGACCGGACGATGCCTGGGGCGGGTTTGCAGCGAGAGCAGCATGTTCATCTCGCGCTGCCGTTTCATCCTGAAGACGTGCGGCACCACCACGCCTCTCAAGTGCATCCACCGCCTACTCGGCTTCGTCAAGCAATACACCAGCTTCACCCAGGTGGAGGTGAGTGGGACGTGCGCGAATGCGGCGCCGCGGGGCGGGCGCGGGGCGCGCGAGGGGCGCACGAGCCGCTAAACCAGTCCCAGGCAACCTGTGCGGCCGCCCAGCAAGGCAGGGCGGCCGCACAGGCACCGCGCTGCCACGTGCTCCGCACCCACAAACCCCCAGTGCTGAATGGAATGTGTCGTTACCGCCCCAGGGACGATCCGTGTTTGTCGGGCTTCGGGCGGTCCTGCTGGCTCCTCATCCTGCCCACAGGTGCGGCGCCGTGCGGGTAACATAACGGCGGCTGATTGGACGGTCGAATGCCTGGCTTCGGTCTTGTCACCACGACCTTCCTTCCGGTGCCTGGCATAGTCGTAGCTCAATCGTCATTCTGTTCATCATGTCACTTGCCGGCTGGTTGAACACTGCAGCGAGACCCGTTGCGGGCGTAGAATGACCGCTGTGATTGGCACGCCCGAAAGTCTCAATAAACAACGAGGAGAAAAGTAGCGAGCCCGTTATGAAACTGCAATTTGCGAGGAGTCCGAAACCCGAGTGATGAATACCAGCAATATAACTCGCAGACAGCGCCGTAAAACGTGAGTCATATGTCGCTCCTGGAGACACTGGTGGAAGGGCAACACAGCCAGTTAGGCTTACACTGGGACGTGTCGCCGGCAGGACATTTTCTACTCGCGGAAGAACTTCCGTCATCCGCACCTGCAGGACGAGACTCATCGCAGCTTCAGCGCCGAGGTGGCCGCCCTCGAGGACATGTTCCCCAGTGAGTGCGGCTGCAGGCGAGCTCGGCGGCATGCGGACCCAGCTGGCGCAGGGAATTCGAAAGGAAACCCCGATTAGTGCATTGTGTTGACTTGAGTATGCTTCCGGTCAACGTCTAAGCTGCTTGGATCGGCCACTCCGAACTAAACTACCATTAAACCAGGGCCTTGGAATGGTCCAGTCAACGCGGTTCGTGCACTCTTTCTCTCTCCCTCTCACTGGGTAAAGCCACAAACCCGCCGCCATGCTTATGAAGCCGACGTAGCGCCGGCCCATCGGCCGGACGTGCGCGGCCAGCGTCGGACGTGTGTGACCAGTGCCGCACGCGTCCGCCGGCCCATCGGCCGGACGTGCACGGCCAGCGTCGGACGTGTGTGACCAGTGCTGCACGCGTCCGCCGGCCCATCGGCCGGACGTGCGCGGCCAGCGTCGGACGTGTGTGACCAGTGCCGCACGCGTCCGCCGGCCCATCGGCCGGACGTGCGCGGCCTGCGCCGGCGTCGCTGACAGTCGTGCGTGTCCCCTCGTCAGCCGGCTCCGCCTACTGCCTGGGCAAGATGAACGGCGACTGCTGGTACCTGTTCACGCTGGACCGGCCGTACGCGCTGCAGGCGGGCGGCCGTATGGCGCCGCTGCCGGCGCCGCCGCCGCACGCGCCCACGCGCCGCCAGCCGGACCAGACGCTGGAAGTGGTCATGACCGACCTGGGCGAGGACGTGATGGGGCTGTTCTATCAGAGCACGTGCGCCACCGCCGCGGAGGCCACCAAGGTGAGGTGTCGTGCCGAACATCAGGCCGCCCAAGCCGACGCGTGAAGGCCTTTGCGTGAACGACTTAACCGTTATCCAGTCCGACTGTGCGATACCTCTGCTGAAATGCCGTGGGTTAGCTGTGGTACTTGGTGCAAAACAACCGGCTTTAAGGGGAGTTTGGTAAAACTCGTGATGGAGGGAGCGGTGATTGTGTAGTGGTTAGGGTCCTCGTCTCGGGAGTCAGTGTCCTGGGTTCAGGTCTTGGCCACGCCGTTACCGCATCCAACATGGTACCTGATGAAGGCATCCCGTCTCGTAATGGCTCTGGCAGTCGGTGAAACGTTTACCCCCACTCATTCTGAAACCTCGTGATGTAATCAGGCATGGCATAACACCTTCCACAAAACCGCCGCGAGATGTCAGATCCGCACGCCATCAAGACAGGAGTGTGGTGCCGTGGCGTGTCTCGTGCCGTCGTGGCCGCGGCGCCTGGTCTCTGTCGGTGGTCGACTCGGCTGTGACCTGACCGTGTCCGGGCCGTTCCAGCGCTCGGGGATCGACCTGCTGCTGCCGGGCGTCAACATCGACGACGTGCTGTTCGAGCCGTGCGGCTACTCCATGAACGGCCTGCTGGACAATGTGGGTGACCGCTCGGGGGATGAGCACGGGCTGGGCGGAGCGTGGGGCCAAGGTCAGGTCAGCAGATGGGCTCAGCCCATGGGAGTCCTCGGGTAACGGACGCGGCGGTCACGGCTTGTTCCGTTGGGCGGTGTCGTTCCGCAGTGGCCGGCCGAGGCTAACTCTGGCTGCCCGCTGACGAACGGGTGCCGCCCTATGTGTGTTTGTTTGGACTTGCCTCATGCGGTGTGCAGACGGGACGGAAAGAGCCTTGCGGTTTACACCCGTTCTATGTTGAGTCTCCTTCGACGAACAATGGCTTACGGACAAAATCCAGCCGAAATGTCTGCCGGACAGGAAGAGGTTTGTCGCAACGGCTACCTCTTCCCCATCATGTACGGGGAGTTTATTGATATCGTTACGTCATTCCATTTTCCTCATGTTTTGCTAGTTGGATTGCAAGCGCCCGTTAATATCTTGATCCTGAGCAGTAGCAGCCGAGCCTCCGATGAGATGCGCGTGCTGAGGGTTTGGGATTTGCGAGCGTATTGACTGCGTGTAGTCATGCAGCGTCGATGACGATAATGGCTGTACTAATGGGGTTTGTGCGCTCCGTACATCTGTGTATGGGGCTGGAGCTGATGCTTGGGACGAGAAGGCTGGGCGGTGTTTCTGAATTTGGGCAGGCACTGTGTGATAGCAGGTTTTAAATTGCGTCTAGTTCCGAAGTATGTCGCGTGACCGTAAATATCATCAACGGCTTGCCGTAAGCTATCGATGTTTATGGAGCTCGGGTTGCCGGCTTTTCATTAAACATTCAGGAAGAGAGTGAAGCGAGGCCTCTTCCAGTATGCCAGCTGCTGAAGTGCAACAGTCGGGTCACTGTCGCAGATCACAGCAGGCGTCACAGTAAGTGGGGGTGTGGCACCTCCGCTCTGCTTTCGTGCAGAGATGTCCAACGGCGCTCATTGCTTCCTGAACACAGTGGAGCTTGCCAGCGCGCTCCGTTCCGCCGGCTGTGGAACCCATAGCCGGGGGGTCATCACCTGGGCGCAAAATGACTTTAAAAGTCTGCACGTCCTGGAACCCCAATCGTCATGCCCATAATTTAGTGCCTCAATGAAAGTGTGGGCGTGGCAGCCGGGGTGACAAGGGGTACGGATCGTTTTTGAGGGAAACCGGAGGCAGCCACAACCTATGGAGAGCTCGATTTAAGAGTGCCAGTGTTGTGTTTTGTGGCAGGTTAATGCTCCCATCGCGCGATAGCAGACGGGGAATTGAATGTAACAGTTTCAGCGGTGACATCGAAACCCCTCCCAAGAAAGTTTTTTGACGGCGTATGACAGACGCCGGTCTGACATGTCCTTGTACCCTATTAAGCGTGGGTAATGGTTAACGCGTGCTCCGTTTCCGGCTGGCTAGGACGTATACGATCTTGTAAGTACGCGGCGAGTGCGCGGAGTGCTCACACCCCTTATCCGCCATGCCTCGGCACAGGCCGCGCCAGGATGGGACTGTGGCGCAGCGCGCCCGTCGTGGCCACGAGATCGCTATAAGCTTGACGTGCCGTCGGCTCCTGCCCCCCCCCCCCCTTCCCTCCCCCCTCCTGTGCCCGCTTTTCGCGCTGTTGTTGCATTGGCAGACTCGTTTCACGCAAGACCCTGAGAGGACTTGTGTCGCCCGCACATTTGTGTCACCGTACGAGTCGTGGCTGCTGTCATGGGAAGGCTTTCTGTCTGGATTTGGGCACATTTACCGCGCCCCGATCACGTGACGTTACGGATTGCTACGCTTCACACCGGCGCCGTCGCACTGGCTCCCCCCAACGCCTGTGTGTTTGTCCTGCGACCATTCCAGCATACTCGCGCACCCCAGGAGCGACTGCTACTAATCTAACGTTTAGACCAATCCACGCATGTGCCCGTGCTCATGCTCATGCTCGCACTAGCGCCTAGTAAATTCAGGTGGCTTGGTTGTGTTCTGGAACAATGTGGTCTGTGTGGTATGTGTATCGACATAGCGTACGTAATTGCACTCTGGAGGCGGTTTTGGGCCAGTTTTTGGTTGCGGCACATGCATCTTGAATGACAAGAACTATTCGTTTGCGTCGTTTTCCGTTGTGGTCGAAAACGAATGTTACTTAATTTGCTCCACCTTCGAGACTCGCAAGTTCGAGGATATGACTGAACTCGCGTTTGATGTGGGATCTCGACGGGTAGTTCATCACTTTGTGTATATTATCTTATATTTATCTTATATTTATCTGTATATTTATCTGGTTATCCTTTGGAGCGACTGTCATGACAATGGTTCATTGCTAGTGGCTCACTCATTGCCAACGGTATCGCGCCATCTGGCAAGCGTTCTCGACAGTAAGTGTTTGCGTGTCGTCCGCCAGGGGTGCTACGTGACCATCCACATCACGCCGGAGCCTGGATTCAGCTACGTGTCGTTCGAGACCAACATCCCGCAGTCGTGCTACAAGGACGTCATCAACCGTGTCATCGACTGCTTCAAGCCCGGGAAGGTGCTCGTGACCGTCTTTGCCAACAAGGTGTGTTTTCGCCGACGCCACCGTATTGCGCCTGATGCCTCGTATTTTCGCTGATGCCTTTCATTGTGCTGGTGCGAATCAGTGGCGTCAAAACGTTTCATTTTGTCCGTGTCAGACGGTGAGAACGTTTGTAAAATTGCATGACGCCCATGGACATGCACTGGAAGCACGAACTCTGGGCGTTTTCATTCCTCATGCGTCATGCAAGCTTGTATGCCTGACTTTGCACTTGGTTCAGTGCCTGACACGGCGTGCTGCGCGTGGCGTGCGTGTGTGTGATTGATAGTGTGGCCCGTGACATCTCCGTCGTGAGCAGGCCCGGGGGCGGGGCTCTGGGAGTGGTGCCGCCCCGACTGACGCCGCTGGGGGCCTTCCAGACGTCCAAGGCGAACGCCTTCACTCGCCAGCTGTGCCTGCCGTCGATCCGGCCCAAGTACGCGCAGCGCGACCTGCAGTACTGCAGCGTGCGCGGCTACGACCTCGTCTACGGCCTGTTCGACTGCTGGCCGTCCTAGTGGGCGGCGCGGCCGCGGCGCCGGCGGCCGGGCGTCGGCGGGCCGCGGCCCGGACCGGGCGGGCGCGGGAGGCGGGGTGCGCGCGGCCGCAGCCGGGGCTGGTCCCGGCGGCGCGGCCGCCGCATCGACACGGGCGTGGACAACATCTCCTGAGGCGGCGCGCTGGCAGTAGGAGGCGTTTGTTTTGATGGCTGCGCCGGGCGCGGTGCTCGCAGTGCGGCGCTGGCGCGGAGGTGCCGTGCCGTAGCGTGGCGGCCGGGCCGTGGACACGCCCCGCGCTGCGAGCACTCGCCCACGGTAGCCTAGTTCGGCGGCAGGCGCAGGCGCCTCAGGTGGCCGCCAGCCCCTGGGGTGTCCGCGACTGCCGTGACCTGTGATAGACGCGGCGTATGAGCTGTCCTCTCCTACAGGGACGCAATGCGGTAGTGGGCGGGCGGCAGGCACCCTCACGGGACCGGGCCGGGCTGTGACGGCGCGCAGGTGGCGCTGCCCCCGCCGTCACTGCGCTCTGGCCGCGCCCGTGAGAGCGCCGGCCGGCCCCGCCGTGTTGCTCGTTTGTTGGCTGTGTAGTGGACGCCACGCTCTCTTGCCAGTCGCACTCCTGATCTCAGTGTTCCGGTACAAACGCTCCCGCCGCGTGCGCCGGCCCGGCCCGGCCCGGCCCGGCTCGCGCAATTACCGCCGTCCCCCGCCCCGCCCCGCCCTGGCCCTCTCCCTGCCCCATCCATGACGACGGCAGCAGAACTCGGACCTCCCAATGGACACGTGCCGGGGTTTACTAACAGGGCTGTAGATAGTTGTTTACTTCTGGGGCTCCTACGCGGTGGTCAGGCGAATAATGTTAGCAGATAGTAGCAAACGATGCTAGCAGAAACAGGAGAGGGTTCTTGTTGTAGCAGGCCTCTTTGAGAAGGTGGTTCGCAGATAGTTCAGGGCACGTACTTTAAGGTCACTCGGAGGTAGGATCTATAAGGCTACCCCTCTCGCGATGTCAGACGTGAGGGGTAAGCAGTACGAGCTGAGGGGCGCCAGTTGCTGCGGCGTGTCAACACCTAGGCGGTGTTGACGTGCCTACACGCTTGGGTTTTCAGAAAGTGGCGGCACCGCTGCAGCCAGCCGGACGGGTAGTCCTCTGGGAATTTGCGATTATGTTGAACATTTTACTCGTCGGACGTTACGGCCAATGTTATGGGCCATTCGCCACTGCTTCTGGCCTTGGTGTACGTGTTACGTTCTTTGTATTCCTCATAGGAATTGCATGTCCTAAGCAGATGTCCGATGGCTTTCGTTTCTAGCGACATCTGCTAGCGGAACGCTGCTGCGTTGCGACCCGTTGTACGCCTTGCGTCTTCGGCGGTGTCCCGATGTGCATCTCGCGCGGTAGCGTTAATACTCACCTGGTGCAGGATATAGCTATCCCCATGCTTCATCAGACGATACTAAGCAGTTTCCGTGGTGCTCGAGAATGACATTGGATTGTGAATACACGACCGATGCCCGCGGCATTGTGTGCAAACCACTGGGTATCGTAACATGAAGCAGGGGCGCAGCCAGGAGCTTGGTTAGGGGCGTGCCGCTGGCGAAAGTCCCCACGTACTAAGGAAAGTCACCTCACTTGATTTCTAAGCCCAATTTGTGTCGCTTTCTTTTCTTCTTCTGGTTTATCTTTTTCATCTCAGACAGGATGCAGATGTCACCGGAACATGCAAGTTTCTTGTATTTAGGGATGAGTGAGCTCAAGGAACCAGGTATGAAATGAACCCGTTGAATATTTCACCAGTGCTATTCATAACGGTTCAGTAGTCAACAGAAAATAGTGTGGGCGTTATCGAAACCTGTTTGGAGAGGCGAGCGGTAATGGTGAAGTGGCTGGGTGCCCGTCTCCGGATTTTTGGTCCGAGGTTTCGGGTCCCGGCCACACTTCTATCACCTCCCACGGGTATCTAATCAAGGCATCCCATCTCGAAATGGCCCTGGCGGTCGGTGACACGTTTATACGACACGACACAGCTTTAATCATTCTCGGTGTTGGAATGGGTCTGGGTTCGGGGTTTTCGGGGTTCGGCAGGGATATTGAATGGCACCACGGGTTACGCGTAGTGTGCACCTCGGAACAAGGTTACCAACTTGCACTGATATGGCCAATATGGCGCTTTATGACGTCAGGCAGTTCGTGCGGATCAGGCAATCCTCGCACCCTGCACGCGAGAATGAGTTTTTTTCCAGGGATGCCGTATGTTGGCTAGCACGATACAGGGCCGCCGACCTGAGTAACGCGCGGCCAGGGGGTCAAATCAATAAAATAGGTGACGTCAGCCGACTTCCGACTTACATAACCGGCTTACAGCGCTTCCACAGCGATATCCGCGTTCACACGGCCGCACCCGTCGCGCGCGGCAAGTATGTCGAATTGACCACCGCAAGCTTAGGCATTGCCGCTGCGACTGACCCAGCAGCGTTGAGAGATGCGATGTCATTGGGTCAACCGAGTAAAGTTGATGCTTTTGCCCGATGCCCGACAACCATGCTAAAATGCCATCTGGAAGCCAAGAGCGATGCTTTCAAATGCACATGGTCGCACTACTTTCCCGAGCCATCGTATTCTGGCCATCATCCTACGTCAGGCCCGCCGCATGTAGCATTGCGCTGTCATGAGCTCATATGGACACAACAGCTGATACACACCGATTAACGTTCGTTTTATATTGTCAAACGATAGTGCTCCCATATCGATGCAGTGAGCACACGACTCCACCCTCCGCGCAAGGCAATACGTATTTGTAATTGGCCGCCGTAGCATGCACGGTCTGCACAACATTGATTGAGAGTCAGTCAACGTCTGTTGTATTTGGAAATCGTGCTGACGGTCAACGCCACATATGAACGGCTCGGCGATTATATTCTTCTTGGCTTTGAACGCCGCATGGCAAAAGGACTGTCAGGAGCTGAACACTGGTTTCATGGCGACGTACATGGCTGGATGGCGTTGAAATAGTCGGCACGAAAAAGTCTGCACAACTTTGCGGGCGTGTAACTCAGAAACTAGGTGGCTTTAGGTTTTGATAAGGGCGCGCCTGTGAACTGCACCGAATTATCTTTAAGATGGCTTTTTCATTTCAAAACTACATACAGCTGAGGAATACTCCCTTTCATAATGGGCCCTCAGAGATCACATGAACAAAAAAAAACAACAAAAAACTGTCGGCCGGTGACCAGGCTCCAACGCCGGCATTAGCGCTCCCATAATGGGTTAGTCGTGTACTGACGGTTGGTTGGTATAAAAAGACGAAGTTTTATAGGCGCTGTGACTTCGCGAATAGTCCCTTCTGATGTCCACTCACCGTTGAAGTGTGCGTTGTTGGGGGATCAACTCTATATACAAATAGATTCCTTCATCAAACAAGTATGCTGTAGCGCCAACTTAAAGCCCTACAGCACCGTCATGGAATGCACACGGTAGCACTCTTCGCACGGAATTGAATTAATTGACTATGCGCCTTAATGGGGTGTTTCTAACGTATTTGAGGATTCTACAGCGACCCTGGAAATATACTTCTAATCGCACGTGAGAGTGGAACTGTTTGCGCCAGACAGTGCTGTCAGAGGACTATCGGCCGCCAGTGTCATATACTTATCCGATTACGGCATCCATGTTATTCAGCCGACTCAGTGATAGCGTCTGACTCAATGCTGGTGGGGCAGCCACGGCGCAGATTTGCCAAGGTATTGCGTCGAATCTCAAATTTTGTTCTAATCACCCGTCGACGGCGCACAATCGCAGCCGGCCGGCCAATGCAGTGATGGGCAGGATATGGTGGCCCCGGGAACAAAACGCTTATCGTTGAGCGCGAAGAGTGCGGTTGTATGCACTCAATAGCGCTGATATAGCGCTGTCAGCTTTCAGTACACGTCTCACTCGATGATGCCGGGGCGGCCGCAGCGGAAATTCGCAAAGGAATAGCGTTCAATTTCAAATGTTTTTATTCGGATGCGGGAGGTGTAAAAGCGCACGCGATGCCATTTTGGGAGCACTTTTGGTCGCGAATCGGTCATCGGCCGACATCATCTGTTTTGTTCAAATGGTCTCTGCACTGAGTTGCTGGATTGCTCAATGTGTCTGACAGGCGCATAGCGTGGTGGTCAGTATACGGATGCCCGGAGAGATGCTCATTATTGTCTTGCAAATACTTGTAATCAGTTGCACAAAACAACGCGCTTACCGAACCGGGCATTCATTTCATGAAGTCGACCCTACCACGCTCAATGCTGACGGGCTGGCAGCAGCAGACATATACAACGTATGGCGTCGAATTGAATAATTATTTTAGTGGTATGTGTATTGAAAAGCATCGTCACAGGGCTATTAAAAGCTAACAAAACATTTATTCGACATACACATCCATTTTATTCGGTCGATCCTGCGACATTGTCTCCCTGAATTATGGTTGGCTGGCTTTAGCGGTGATTTGCACAGGTGCTGCGCCCCTTTTAAAATACATCTAGTCGCACGTCACGTGTGCGGCGATTTGCACACGATATCCTGATGCACTAAGCGACGGGGTTAGCACTAAAGGCCGGCATTGCAAATTGCTCATTCCCCAACATTACTTTTTTACCAAACTATCCCTTGACGACTCACTGCAATCTACGTCCTGCCGGGCAGGAAGGACATGGCCAGCATACGATACCCCTGGACAAACACTTAAAATCGCGTCCGAAGAGTTTGGCTGTGTGCATTCAGTAACGTTTCTATAGGGCTATAAGCTGCCAGTACAGCACATTTGCGTGATTACAGCCTTCATCTATTCTGTCGTCCTCCCTAGAACGTCTCACCCGATACTGGCAGCAACCGACATGTGCAGTTTACAGCGTCCAATTGAAAAGTTATTGTAGTGGTGTGTGTATCGGTTGGTTAGGTTAAGGCAGGGTAGTTTAGGCTAGGTTAGGTTAGGTTAGGTTAGGTTGGGTTAGGTTAGCTGTGCCATTATAATAATGGTTTTCAGACTGCGGTACACCGTCCGGGAAATTCTGGAGACAGGTTTTAAGAATAAGTGGCAGATATCTCATATAAACGTAACCAATGTAGCTCATGAGTGGCAAAAGACCCAAGCGAGCATTGGTGGCAGATGTCATTGAACTGAATTATGTGCATGGTTTAGTCAAACCGCTCCTCCGATCCGTGCGATAAACAAGAGATGATGAAGCTAGAGCAGTAGAATAGCATAGTTGGGCAGCATTAATTTAGTTTCACCTTGGTTGCAGACCCACGCCTCATTTGTCGCGAGACCGGCCGCTCTGCACGGTTGGTGCAGTGGGGTGCATATCGCGCATTTAACGTGAATATTCATGATTTTGCTTTTGGGTTAAACTTTGGAGCGTCGTATGTTAATTTGCTGTGAATTGACACGTTTCCGTATTAGGAATTGGTCGGGGTGTTCGTCTTCACAAGGCATACCAAAGGTAAGCGCTCGATGGCCAGGCAGATTTCATGTTATCATTTCTGGTACATCACATTTCATTAATGTTTGATGTTTTTATTCTACTTGTGCTAGTGTTGTGTAACATCGCAGTTCATCATTTGCTAACGGATTAGTTCATTAGTTAGTAATGAGTTCAAATCATCAGTAATTTTTTAGTTATGTTTATTTTTCCTGGCTCTGCCATTTTCAGCTTTTTCATTGTTGTTTGCATTGATTTTGTTTGCTGTTTTTTCAAATCTGTATTGTATAGTGTGCTAATATATTAGTGTTAATGGATGTTTCAGATTTAGATGCCCCTCCTTTTGGCATATTCCTGTGATTATTACTATTTGCCTGTATACTTGAGATGCCTATCAACCTACCAGGAAAGGTGGCAGACCAGCTGACAAGATGTTTTGGTTGGGTCTGATTGTGCCCCAAATGAGGTAGCCAGCATCTGTGCTTGGTGTATTGGCTGATAATTGACAACTGGGGGCTCCAAGATTTTCCTGAAAGTTTAATTTGCATCTACTGACTACTAATTTCTCTTCCTAAGAGCTACAGGACAAATGTGAAGTTAACAGCAATCCCTATATCTTATGCCTTATATCCAGCAACCTTATATCTTTTGTGATGCAAGTATTTGGCTCATTATAAAAGCTCATAATTTCAGAGCTGCGATGCTGAGTACAGTCCATCTAGCATGGCATTCTTTGCTGCAGGCAATCTCTTGAGCAAGAAGGGGAGTTTTGAGCTTACAGTATGTTTTTTTTTTGCTTGGGTGCTTGAATTTAATGGGGGGGGGGGGCTTTTGGGTTACAGGGGTTGTGCAGGCAGCTGCATGCAGGGTTGAACAGGATAATATAGGTAATTGAGACAACCATGATGGAGTTTAAACAAGTGTGGCATATTTGGTCTTTGTATTAGCTGTGCCTCAAATGATTGTCACTTATTCATTCTTAAGCACTTTGTTGTATTTTATGGTTACTCCCAGCCTTAGTTCCAAGTTAATACCTGCCTCAAGATAACTCAAGTAGCCCCAAAATAATGTTGCCCACTCAAGTTTAGGAACAAAGTTATTGCTCTAAACTCACCCACAAATTTTCAAAGTGTACCCAAAATATCAATTTTGGCCCTGATTCCATCCTACAATATTGCTTCAAAATCTGCCAGGTTTGGCAAACTGGCTCATCCAGCATTTGCAATTGTTATACCAATGTAGTTCACAACTTTCCTCTGCATGTTGACCCAGTATTCACATTATGGGCCCTACCATTCTTGAAATGGTCTGCATGAACTGAGTAGAGTGCGTACCTCACATAGCACTAAATATTCCAGACATTATTAGTAGTTTGGGTGCCTTTGTATAATTATGTGTCATATTATAGCAAAAGGTAGAGTTTTGCTCACGTGCCACCTACCTAGTTTGCTTCAAGTGGTGCATACAGTTCTGCATGTCAATGCTTATTGGTATAAGATATTAAGAAATATTTAATTGATCACTTACAGCAGTACTGCAATATCTCTCGGAAACAGTTAGTATTATATGACAGCCATGGTAGCATATGACAGCAAGGCATTGGAATAGATAGCTTGGTCTTTACCAATGTAGCTGGGAGGACAGCAGCATGAGCCATGTGACTGACTGAAATATTATTGTAACCATGCAGTCAGCCATCAAGGGCTGCAATTCATCCAGCCACCTACTGCACAAAACTCTGTCACCAGTGGTTTTGGCTAATAACCAATCTGCTCACTAGGCGAATAATCATGATGTCGCTGGCAGATTCCATATTTGCTCTTTCAAGTTAAGCACCTGCAGGGACAAAGTTAGTCATGACCTCTCAGCACCATAATTGCACCACACTAAAGCTGTCACCCACCCGGCCTTGCTGACGTCCTGTGCCCGCCCCCCCCCCCCCCCCCCTGTTGGCCCTCTCTGCCGCACAGACCGGCCGCCATGACGGTCAAGTCGGGTCGCGTGCGGTGCTTCTTCGACCTGGAGCTGGACGGCGTGCCGCTGGGCCGGGTGGTGTTCGAGCTGTTCAGCGACCTGTGCCCGATCACGGCCGAGAACTTCCGCGCCCTCTGCACTGGCGAGAAAGGCCTCGGCCAGAACACAGGCAAGCCGCTGCACTACCAGCACGTCAAGCTGCACCGCGTCGTCAAGGACTTCATGATCCAGGGCGGCGACTTCTCGGCCGGCAACGGCACCGGCGGCGAGTCCATCTACGGCGGCACCTTCGACGGTGGGTGGAATGGCTTATCTCTCCCTCAGGCAGTGGGGGGGGGGGGGGGGGGCGACACGAGCCCACTTCGGGCTTCTGGCCGAGCCAGTACGGGAGGGGAGAGGTTGAGACGTGTGGAACAGATGTGAAGTGTAGTGCTGGTGTGCCCGATGCCCACTTTGTGTGATTTGACGTAGAGGAAGCCCATTTGTCGTGGCATCTTGAAGAGGATGCTGTGGTAGCTTAGCATGTCGATCATTAGGCTTGAAGTCTGTGCAGGCCAGATGGAGATGGTGAGTTGTGTGTCAACAAGGTGTTTGAACTGCATAGCTGGGTGTTCTCGTCTTTAGCTTGCGACTGACAGGGAGGAGGCTGCATGATATAACCACCTGAGTACATTTTGTTTGCTGGCTGATAGTTCACCATTGCCCCTGATATAGTGGAGAAGGGGATCGATGCGACACCTCTGCAATTTCCGAACTAAAAAAGACGCAATCCCCCTCACCTGCAGTTTTAAAACGGAGGAAGACTGCAAACGAAGCAGTGGATTGGTCTCGGGAAAATTTAATCATTGGTGTCACGTTTTATGTTAGTAGCTTGATAAATGGTCCCATCATGCTGGTTCAAATGTCAATTTTCTTCTGAAGGTCGCATGTTTTTAGGCTGACATCCCAATTGCTACAAAACTGTGTTGCATGACGGCATAAAACTTAAGCAGAAGTGTTCCTGATTTATTATACAGTTTCGTGTTTTGAACATGTATTTATGTACGGGGCTCCGTTCATGTGCCAGTGTCGGCTGCCGTACGCGATCGACGAATCTGTCGGCTGCCTCCCGCCGCCTGCGCCGGCCGTAGGTTACCGCGCAGTGGTCCGAAAAGCCGTCGCCACTCTGAAATTAGATATGTTAGAGACGTTTTTGGTGTCAAAACTCGTACAACGAATGCCCCTTACTCCACCAAAAAAATTGGGCGTGGTTACACGACATGCCGTGGAGATAGTCTTAAAAAACGTATGGGATCGCATCACATCCCTCTCTTAAGGCGGCGAGGGCTGAAGGGTTAACCTTCGCAAGTTATTTGTTCTGCTTGGCTGTTACAGATGAAAACTTCGAACTCGAGCATGACCAGCCGTTCCTGCTATCCATGGCGAATCGCGGCAAGAATACCAACGGATCCCAGTTCTTTCTGTGAGCCATCCACAAGTTGTCGCTACACTGTTAATGTCACATTTCGAGTATTTCAGGTCTTGTTGTAAACATGCTCACTCATACTGGAAGCTTTGCAGCACACTTTGAGCTCAAATGTAAATGCACATTTTGTCTCTGGGTACGCATTGATTGGGATATGTTTGATGTGTTCATATGCTGCTCCCTGTTCTTGTCATATGTTGTACATTTTTCTGGCTGCTCATTCATAGCCCTACAGGGTGTATTGTCATCTTCGCTAGCATTTAATTCCCATGCATTTCAGTCATGACATTGGTTGTGCGTCGGAACTATGATTTTGTTCGTTCGTTGTTTCGTATCATTTTTTTGTGAAGTGTCGTCTGCTGACGTGGACAGATGCTAATCCGTTTTATCTCCGTGTAGAATGTAAGCCGTCCTACGAGATTTACCGTGTTCAACCATTTGTTTTGTCTTGTAGAACTACCCAGCCTGCGCCGCACCTGAATGGGTGAGTGTCAATACATGCTGAGGCTATTAACATGGCAATTGACATGCATATTTCGACTGTTGATATATATATATATATATATATATATATATATATATATATATATATATTGCCATTGTTACACTGGTTAGATTGTATGGCGCTCAGCTGGTCTAGTTGAAATCGTCGGATGGTCGGTCCAAATGTAATTGGCTGCAACCGGTTGCAGCCGATTTAGCTGGATCAAATTACAATGTGTAACACTTCGTTTCATTTCGATGGCATATGGCGGTTGAATATGAAAGACACAGAATGCCTTGATGGTAGCGGGCGCGGATGAAATGGTCATGACTGCGATATTCGTTTTACGCACATGCACTTCATACATCTGCAAGCATCTGCGGCTTGTGCGCCGTCTCCGGGTGCGGCCAGTGCCTGACGATTGTCCCGTTGTCGTCCGCAGAGTTCACGTAGTGTTCGGGCACGTGGTGTCCGGCCAGGAGGTCGTGACCCAGGTGGAGTCGGTGTCCACGGACAACAAGTCGCGTCCGCTGCAGGACGTGCGCATCGCCCGCTGCGGCGAGCTGGTGCTGCAGACCAAGCAGAAGGGTAAGCCGGCGCCGGCGGGGACGGTGGCGGCCTGCCTGCCGACCTCTTGACACTGCCATGCCTCGAGTGATCGGACACCGGGGAGTGTGTGTGGGGGGGGGGGGAGGGGGTCATTGTGGGTAGCTTGTTTGGCATGGCTGATGGATGGTTACCGTGGCGAGTGATATGGGCCGGGGAGATAGAATATCTGACTACTGCATCTGCATCCAAATTCGTCATCGCGCATATGACTATGTAGTGGGTTCTAACCTGCTGGCAAATTGGAGTGCAAACGCTGTGATAATGTGTGCTGTGATAATCAGGAGGGTTTAGAGGTTTTGATTCATATGTTTTATGTAGGCACTTTGTTTACAGAAAAGAAGAAGAAGAAGAAACGAGACCGAAGTGCTTCTTCTGAGGCGGAGGAAAGGAGCAAAAAGAAAAAGAAGCACGACAAAAAGGAAAAGAAGGCAAAGAAAGCCAAGGAATCGTGAGTTAACTCGATGCGGCTGTGAAACAGCAGCAGGTCTACTTGTGTCCCCACTATCACTGTTCTGTCTCGCATGGGAAGCCTGGACATGTGGAAGGAGTGGTGTACCGAACCACGCTCTACCGTCCACCGGCCACCGAGGGCGTACAGACAGTGGCCGCTACTGTGTGGAGTTTGTGCGTGACCTGTAGACGCTCCGGGTCGGTCCGTGTCTAGGGTTGGTCTGCGCCACCGCGGTCTGCGGCGCCCCTGACCTACCTGACCTACCTACTGCGGCCTACCGCCTGCAGGGAGGCGCCTGAGGAGGGCGAGGTGGCGGAGGAGGCGACAGAGGAGCCAGCCGGTGCCGACCACCCGCTCGCCTCTACCACCAAGATCGATCCGGACGAGATCCCACCCGTGCCCGAGAATCGCTTCTTGGACCGCGGCGGGGGACGCGCCGGCGCCGGCGGCGACGGAGGCGGAGAGAGCAGCCGGCCTCGCGAGCGGGAGCGCGAGGGAGAGCACCGGCACAGGGAGCGGCGCCGCTCGCGCACCGAGATCCGCGCCGGCAAGCGCATCAAAGGGCGCGGCTTCCTGGTACGGCCGGGTCGGGCCGGCGGGCGACGCCGGACGGTGACCGCCTGGGCTCGGGATCGTTAGTCAATGCTAGAATAAAGTTTGGTTAGGTTATGCTCCCTGCTTTCTGGTTATGACTTTGTGTACGGGATGCGTCCTGATTTGGGTGGTCCCAGTGCCCACACGTTAATTCATCCTATTGCGTCATTTCGGGACAAGGATGTACACCATTGACGTGCGGTTTGTTGCATAATCATGATTACCGACCGCTCTTTTGCAGGCGGGGGCCTATCAAAACGTCTCATATATCATGCCACGAGTTTCGCGAAAAGAGCAGTCATTCCCAGCCGATTTGCCAGGGTGCCCAAACCGCCGGTTAATACCGTCGTCCTTGATGCCAGAACAAGCTCCTGCTGATGGACTGCGTTCGGCCTCTAGGCCTTGTGTGTTCGAAGTATGAGACTGTCTGCGTATTGCAGTCTGCAGCCCCACCGCGTGCGTGTTGTCCGGCGCCAATGTGAGCGTGTTGTCCGACCGGCAGCGGTACGACCCGGAGATGGCCCGCTCTCGCAGCCGCACGCCGCCCCACTGGCGCGTCGCGCAGAAGCGCACCATCAAACTGAGCGACTTCGAGGTCAGGGGCGCACCGCGCTGGCCCGCCCTGCGTGGCGCGCGTTTGTACACGGAGTTGGCGCGGCCTTTGTTGGGCGTGGCACGCACGCCGACTTGTGTGATCCTTGCCGCGCCATACTGCTTGTTTGGCAGGCAAACGTGCGAGTTCGTAGTGGAGTTTCAGTTTTGATGTTTGAACGCTCAGTTTCTCGTAATGGAAAGTCCGATGGCCAACGTTTCAATGGCGTCTTGCTTTGCCGACGTGTTGGGGTAACTCGCTGATTTTAATGTGCTGTTTCTTAAGCATTGCGTCTTTCCGCCTATGCGCAAGTTCATTGTTACGCTATACTACGTCGGATTCGTCTTCGGGTTCCGCACCGAGCGAGCCGCCCTCACGCACCCGCAGCCGTCGGCGTTCCGCCCTCCCCCCTCCTTTCTGACCGCCTCGTGTGTGTGTCCGACAGCGTATCAAGGAGCAGGAGAGCCGGCGCGCCGAGGAGCTGAAGACCCGCGAGGAGGAGCGCCAGAAGCGCCACGCCGAGCGCGACCAGCAGGAGCAGGAGCGACGCGAGCGGCGCCACAAGGAGCGCGAGGAGCGGCACAAGTGAGACCCCTCGCACACCCGCTGTCACCCACCACCTGCGACGGAGAATGTGTGCCGTGTGCTGCCGCCGACCCTAATGGGGTGGTCTTAGCGTAGTGGTCTTGGGCGTCTTTAGGGCGGTCTCCTGGTTTGAGGGCTGTCGTGTCGGGTTGATGATTTTGTCCGGTACACGTAGCATGTTCTGCGCAGAATATCTGCCCAATTCTTATGCAAACTTTTGCTTTAACGTGGGGGTTTAGAGCTTTTTTTATTGCGGTGCTGTACTAAGGAGCATGGAGAATGGAGGAGGCGTTGAGGCGTGGAGAAAATGTGTACCACCTGTGGGTCATATTTCAAAAACATACTCTGATGAAACCTCGGGACCATGTAGCACCGAGTAGTGTTACTGCAGCACCATCGAGATATAATAAGGATAGAAATTGTAATTATTTTCCGGTCCACATTATTCTGTCAATGCTTTGGGACAGCACCACACTTCCTCATTTCGTGGGCGCCCCAAAGTATTTCCCCCGAGTCCGCGGCAGGTGCAGTTATCTCGACCGCCGTTTTCATGACGACGGCAGAATTTGCTCAAGGCCGCTGGCAGCTGCTATGGGTTAGAGAGAACACTGTTGAGTTATTATAACCCTCACATTGCGGATGTGTGTACTTAACAGTGGCACCCCTACCGCTCTGAATGACGTCTGTACAAATGAACATGTTGCATAGCGGGCGGCAAGGGCCGTTTACCGAAACTTGCTACCGAGACCTCTCTGAGCAGTGTGTCAAACTTTCGTAGCATTTATTCCGCAAACATTTTGACAAATTGGTGTGTTGCAAACTTTACAGAACACACACGTGGGAAAAGCAAGGAAAATGGCATGGATTACTTTCATAGTGACGAACAGAGAGTCCAGCGAGATTCCTCCCGCGGAAGCGGCTATTTCAAATCGAAATGCTGAGCTACGCAGATGGATATTGAGAAACTGGTATTTCTGATCAAATCAAATCAAATCAGACGCGTCTAACCCAAGAAGTGAAAAGTACGAACAGGTGGCATGTATCCTTTAATCGTGGTCATTAACTGTGCCGTTATCATGTAAAGGCCTGCTTGTTTTTCCAACGTTGTTACATGTGCGGCGTTACACACAAATGCTACAGAGTTCGTTTTTAATAGCAGGTTGGAGAAAGGGCTGAGGCGTGGAACTTCGTCATGCAAGGAGGGCTTGGGGATCACAGTTATTGTTAGTCACTCCTTTTTGCAATGTATTTTTCAAAATATCTGCCCCATTTACCCATTAATGCACTAGTAGTCAACGGGCCAACACTGCGTTAATGCGCTATTATGGCCAGTTGGCCGGGTTGTGTGGATTACTAAGAGGTGGTGGTAATTTCCCTTTTGTGTGAAATGTAAATCGCACGCCATGATTAGATTGTCGAAGCGTCGTGACATGATCATGTTTCATGCTAAAAGACTGGCACGTTGCAGCTCCAATAATCACGCGTGGTTTCTGAATGCTGGGAAATCACAGGGCTTCGACGAGGAAATGCATGAAATTAACCCTTTAAATTTAGATGTCCATTGACCGAGGGGGGAGGGATATGGAGTGCCCATGGCCCATTGACGCCGGGTTTTGCTCTAAGACAGAAGGTGAACTACTCCCCGACTGTCCTCTGTGCACCATGGTGTACCGGATTCGCATAGCGGCCGTGTCGGAAGCAAAATTGCTAAAAAGTTGCAGTGTTGGACGAAAAGGTTGGCAATGCGAAAGATGTAATGACATTTCGGAGGAAATGCACAATTCTCTACTTATGCCACAGGCAAATACTCATCATGTTAACATTGTCCACGTTTTTGCCTGTCCAAGTTGCACATCCGATGAAATCACTGATGACCTTTCTCCCTTGGCCCCATATCCTTCCAATCGCACATAGCAGGCAATGTGTGAGAGCGTGTGTGACCACTCTTGCCGTTATGGCCAATATATGCACATGCTATGTATATATGCGTATATATATATATATATATATATATATATATATATATATATATATATATATATATATATATATATATACCGGACCGGTGCATTGTTTGTCCGCAATAGTATGGATAGCTCATCTAGCATATGCATATCGAAAATTACAAATAAATCCTAAAATAAAAATGCGCTGACACAAACATCGGTCATCGAAACCACAGGAATACTAGATACTAGAGTTTTATCTTAATGTAGCGTCCAGAATTATTACTTGGCACGTTAAGCTTTGCATGCTGTCACTATTCTTTGCAGACCCAAAGAACGTACCAAATACAGCTGTTTATGTGTTGTTGAGATAAATGCAAAATTCATAATCCAGCAGCCTTTCGTACCGAGTCCCCGGACCGGTGCATGGTTTGTCCACAATAATATGGATAGCTCACCTAAGAACTGGCCAGCGTTGATGACTGATCACCGAACCGTCCATGTCGTTGTGCCGTAGAGCACAATCTTCCGCATCGTGCCGGACATGAGGCCGAAGGTCAACCTGTCTCATAAACTGAATCGGTCGGCCTATCTGGGGTGATGGTTCAGGGTGCGCGCATTGAGTTCTGCTCAACGAGTGCTCAGAGCCCAGCGTCACACCGCGGTGAGTTTGAGAGAAGTTTCGAAAAAAACCCTCTCGTCTCGTCATCATGTGGATGGTAGTTAACGCTATCTTCTCGCAAAACGATGACATCATACTTTTGATGAGATCCAGTACGCTGAGCCACTCATTGTCTTGCGAGCGCCTCCGTCGCGCCTGCGCAGAATAACCTGATATCAACCGCGACGCCACTGTGCTTTATATAGCCTAAGTGACGCTGACGTCATGGCACGGAATTTCTGAGGCCGACCAGGGCCGCAGTGGCTCTCTCCCGGGAATCCGGGGACTCGACGGTGGCGAACGTGCTTTCCACTGCGGGAACTCCAGTTCTAAGGTGGGTTGGAGCGGCGATGGGAAGTCATCATCTCTTCATCCTCCCAACCGACGTGGCTCAGTTTTGTCTTGCCTTTAAAAGCACGTTCTCTCCTCCCAAATGCCTATAAATATTTTTTTTTTAAATAGTGAGTTCTGTGAAGTAGCAGAGCGAAAGGAATTGGGTCCACGGGAAGTGCGTAAAGCGCGTGCGTTCGGGTTGAGTGCGTAAAAAGTTTTCCATAGCCTGCCATCTGGGCAACTGCCATAGCGATGGCTGCGGGGGCGCGCGTGGCGATCGGCCTGCCTGCCCGCCCGCAGTCCTCGGTAGGATTGGTGGCGGCCGGGCGTATTCGGTCGGGTCCCACGGCCAGGGCCGCCGGCAACACGTCCCCGGTCCGGCCAGCCGTACCCGCGCCTCGGAGGTCGAGGCGATTCGGAACGGTTCTGGAGGGGGCTTGGCCTTGGGTCGCACGCCGGGTGGGCGGCGCGTCGGCAGGTGGGCGGTGCGGTGCGTGTGGGCATAGTTCTCTTCAGTGGGAGAACATGGATATTCTCCGCACGGGAATGATAGGAGGTAAATGGGATGTGTTTAGCGCTGTGTTAATGCGATCTTATTGGGATTGCGCCTGAGGTTTGTCATTAGTTGGGGATTTAAGGAGCATGCAGGATGTTTTCGTCAGTCATTGGTACACACACAATATATATTGCGTGACAATTGAGGTGCAAGGGAAGAGTAAATAACGACCTAGGCGCTAACGTGTACGAACGTTTGAGTAAAATCAAGGCTTTAGGCTAGTAAGTATGAAAAGTAAGTTCGGTTCTAAAGCTACATATTTTGTCCAAAGCTGACCGTAGATTACGTCCAATTTAAGTGCATCTAGACTATCTTTATCCGGCACAGTCATTCCGTTTTTGCAGAAAAATGTACCCCATGAAAAAGAGGCAAAATCATCGTCGCGTGGTCTTGTCATGTGACGTAACCTTTCAGGATTAATTGCGTGGCAAACACTAAAGCAAATCCGATTATTAACATGCCTGTGCCATTGTGCGCCACACCTGAAGGTCAAGTTTACACGAGGTATTTTAGGCTTAATCGACTGCTGCCGTGCGATTTACGACGCACGCTGCTGAGCCTCTCGTGGACCGTGTTTGATGGCTTCGAAGCATGGCCGCAGAGCTGCCGACCACGGCTCGTGTTTTGGCTGACCGACAGACAAGCTCAGGCATGCCCTTGGGTCTGATAAACCCGACAGGAGACGCGACGTTCACGTGCTGACGCCGTGCTGCAAGTTTGGGGACGAGGGCGCACCTTCGTCTTGCCTTACCGTGACTCCGTCTGTCGTAGGCTCCGTCGCACCTTGGCCATTGCGGCGGAATGGTGGTTTTCTTCAAGATCGGACATGCCCATCATTGTGCAGAGGGCGTGGCAGACAAGCGAAATCGGCGTGCATACAGATAGGCGCCTCATGACAGTGTGCCGCCACTATCCTGACATGTGTTATCTACTCTTTACAGCATGCACGTTCTCAGATGTGCGATGTTTTCGATTCTACCAAGCAGCAGCTTCTCATTGTCACTTCATTGCATTTATTTTCATGGAAAAGGAAAGAAAGACGGGGGCTTCAACCACTACACCGATATTGTAGTGGTTGAGCTGCGCGTCCGAGAAACCCGAGTTACAGGGTTCGATTCCTCGCGGTGCCTGCCCTTCCTGCCAGGATGACATGCGGGCGACGCCGTAGGCCTTCTGCAGTGGAGTGTGCTGTCGCACCCCAATGACGACGACGACGGTGAAAAGGCAAACAGTGAACAGAATGTGTTTGGTTGTCGCATGTAACATCGTCAGTGGGAGACGCCATGTGAGCCCAGTGGTCCGGTGGTGGGCGGCCTCCGTGTGTGCCGGCCCCGGCCGGACCGGCGCCCACTGTTCACCAAGTACGCCCGGTGACGCCGTCTGCCCGTCCGACCGACAGACGGCGGGCCGGCCGCTCGGGCGAGGACGCTGAGCGCGGCGGTTCGGCCGGCCGCCAGCAGGAGGAGCCGGCCGCCGGCGCCGCCGCCGCCGGACCCGACCAGCAGCCGCCCGGTGACCCGCCGGCCGCCGCCGCCGCCGCCGCCGCAGGTGAGGCAGCGCCGGCCGCCGGGAGCGGGCCTCCAGCCCCGGCCTCCACCTCCGCATGGCCGCGCCCCCATGGCGGAATAGGGCACCGGAGGGACGGCACTTTGTGGCGCCTTAAACCCGAGTCGACGTCAACCACAGAGACGGGAATGGCATGACTGATGCAATGTGTCCCTCACCGCTGCCCAGCGAGATTGGGATGCAAGATGCATGTTTTGATTCGGGGTAATTTGGCAGATTGACATAGATCGTGGTGATGATAGGGACATTACCTGGTGTGCCCCGTTCAGGGGAATTAGTCTTTCTTTTCGGCGCAGCATTGTCGAGGTCTTTCAATGAATGGGAATGATATCGGATTAAATATTTTACCTGTCGTACAAATATCTGAAGCTTCTTGATGTGTCAGCTATACCTGCAAGTTATTACGAGGTGCTCTGCTTTTCCTGTTTTTCAACCGGCATGTTTGTTTAAGATCGTTGCATGCAAAAACCTAGCACGGCCGGTACTAACTAATGTTTATGGGCTAATTTGGCCCTTGCCAAATTAGCCCATAAACCTTTCATAGCCTCGATGATTATCTCGGCCGTTAGTCTCATGATTTGGGTACGGGCGACGCTTCAAAGTAGAGCCATGTCCACGCTTGTCAACATAATCATATCTCCATCTTCGTCCACGTAGAACCGCAAAGTACCAGATGTGGTGTTTTGGGGACGAGACACATTACTTTTGCATGCAGACGCTGAATCACTCAAGGTCTTACTTGGCACCCAATATTTGCATGTTACCAGCGCCCAATTTTTGCATGCTACCTATGGTCAGCAAACGATCGCTCATAAATTCGCCAGTTCACTTGATTGACCTCCATGTGGCGTCACATAGTATACGTGCAAAGCTGAATGACCACAACGTCAACGTTGGACGACGAAAGGGACGGTTATTGAAGGGGCTAAGGCAACTGTAACCATTAATGTCCCCTGTCAGAAACGTAGGTGACGCTTGATATCAAAACGAAGTGCTGCATAGATGTGATCGCTATGAAAGTGTGTGATATCGCCGTTTGCGGTTCAGCTAACCGGCCGCCGACTGAACCATTTATTGCGTGTGTGAGTCACGCGAGTTGCCCCACAGTTCATTCCACCCAGGCCAAAGAGCGTGCCGATACCGCAGGGACCCTGACGCCAATCGATTTCAACACTGACGCCATCCGTTATCACCTTGACCCCCGCCGAGCAACTCCTGTCTCTTCCGACATCGATGCGGTGCTCATTGGCCGACTTTGAGCTGCTCGTCGGATGCCGGGCCTCTGCGCGTGGTCCCGAGCCTCTGCGTGGGGTTGTCAGGCCTCTGCGCGGGGTGCCGAGCCTCTGCGTGGGGTGCCGATCCTCTGTGCGGGTTGCCAAGCCTCTACGCGGGGTGCCGAGCCTCTGCGTGGGTGCCGAGCCGCTGCGCGGCGGTGCCGAGATTGCGTGGGATGCCGAGCCGCTGCGTGGAGTGCCGAGACTGCGCGGGGTGCCGAGCCTCTGCGCGGGGAGCCACCAGCCGGCGAGCGCCGACGCACGCTGATTCCGGCAGCGGAGTGGTCACGGACGTTAGACACCTGCCGGGGGGAGTCCTACGCGCAGCTGCACCGGCTGATGGGGAGTACCGGCACAGCGGGGGCATTGGAGGGGATTTGTGGCAGCAGGGGGGGGGGAGGGGGGGGGGGGGCAGGGAGAAGTCCCCGCAGGCCACGCAGGCATGGCGACGGAATACAAAGGCGGAATGTCTCACCCGAGTGCAGGCATTTGATACTTTGGATGCCGGACGTACGTTATTGGCTTTGATGGCGGCGGCTTTGATTTGAGGTGGCATTTCTGTGGACTGAAGTCGAAGTTGTATGACAAATAGTGTTATGCGTAATCGCCACCGGTAGGTCAGCTGCGGTTCTAGGCGTGCGCGTTATATTGTCGGGGCTCCGTACGAATGAATTGTATTTGGATTTGAGAAGGCGAAGCGCACTTTGCGATCTCAATTAAAACAACTTCAGACGTTTCGGTTAGTCAAGGAGCGCATGCCCCGTGCCTGTTGCTGGCTTGCGTTGCGAGACCAGGTCGTCTCACGTATCCACAGTCACACACACTGCGAGGGGGCAGTGTTGGAAATTCCAAAAAAAATCCTGGTAGCGGAGTACAAATTTTCTATAGTGGAGTACAAAATTATACAAGTGCTGCGGGTCATTACAGTTTTATTTAGGTTATCTTTGAGAGATAACAGTACAATGGGTGGCACTCAACAAAAGCGCCACTTTTCATATACAGCAATTCATGTAAAAGCACTTTAAATGAAAGAAAACATCAGCATTAAACATGGCACACTGAAACAACACAGTCTCATGCCCTGTACTATGCAACACATGTGCATATACATGGGTTTGCGATTTATGAAAGGCTCTGTGCATACACCCTCCAAAACGGAGAGTAATCACGCATTGGGCTTATACACTCTTGAAAATGGAGGGTGAGTACGATACGCATAGGCAGAGAAAAATGGTACCCCAAAAATGCAAATGAACACGCCACAGACGGCCACCTACTCATGCTCCACCACGATCACGCTACTCACGCTCCACCACGGTCACGCTTCTGACGCTCCACCACGGTCACGCTACTCACGCTCTACCACGGTCACGCTACTCACGCTCTACCAGCTAACTGGTTTTAAAAAGAGCTAAGCATTCATGCCCTCCACTTCCAACTCCCGATCAACGGACGAGGCCCTGCACGTCCCACCCGAATAATAGAGACAGGCGGCACTGTTAACCGATATACTGAGCCAGCGCGAGTACAATGCCTGACAGACGCGTGCAAGCCGGCCAAAAGGGATCGGAGGCGGTCATTCCGCTGATTCCGGCGGATATTGCAATGTATTAATGGATTTTGATGCGCTTTAACCGATATTGCGAAATATGATAAGTTGTGTAGCAATTTAATGATATTTTTGTCCTAATAAACCATTCTCCTTAATTTGCCAGGCCAAAGTTATGGGTTCATGTTACTCTGGTGTCCTGGTGTTTTTGCCGGAGGGAGGTGGTTGTCTCCGAACAGTTTTTTTGTGGCTGTTTATGGCAACGTGTTTCGACTATAAAGGATATTTTGTAAGGCCTGAATTACCAGCTTTAATTTCCCACCCTTTGGTGACAAATTGAACTTGGTTTAAATCCACAGCTGCCGCAACATTTTTGCACTCCTGATACTAGGAAGCGGCCAAAAATCCAACCACATGGCGGTTCTGGATGAGTACAAGTAAGTCGGTCATAATCGTGATGTCCATCTCTATACAGCTTCCGTACAAATGTTTACAAATCTGTTCAGCGCATGAGCACGAACAGAATATTTATGCTCTTGACAAATCAGTCACGAGGGGCAAATCATTAAAACCAACTGGAGAGTTTTGCTATGTTCAGCCTCCAACCTGAGCTGGGAGACGGGCGCAGGGCGCTGAATAGTTAAGACGTTTCCGACGCTGAATTGCGAGTTATCCTCTTATTTGCATTGCCATGACACAGTGGTGTTGCGTGAGTAGGCGGCCGTCTGTGGTAGGTGATTAGACGTGTGATTTTCTATGACTGTTCGTTGCATCCTTGGCAATTAATGCGGTTCGTCGTCAATGGTAGGGTAAGCCATGTTCAAGTTTGAGTTGGAAGGGCATAGGAAGTGAGAGCTTTGCTAATCTACACACCGGTGCGATTCTGGTACTCGTTTCTCACTTCCCGGTATTGCTCAAAGGCGATTCCATTCAACATTTACCCACTTCATTTTTCAAATTTCCATACATGGTTCGTCATATACCTAGGTGGTAACACAGGCTACTTGCTACTGGGCATCTTAGTCTGGTGTGTGCAAGATTTGTGCCCTTGCAGATTTCGATACATGGCTCCTGATGGAAATAGCAAGTCTCAAGGTGTTGCACCCTCTGGTTTCGTTTTGTGCTGACACAAAGAGGCAAAATAAGTTTTTTCAAAAACTGCTTTTGTTGCATCATGATGGAGCACAAAATATTTCAGTTTACTTAGTCACAATCCTGGAGTACAAAATCTCCTGGTATACATTATGCCAGGAAACGTCAAGTTTTCCAACACTGGGCTGGGGGTGCCGCGCAGCTGTGCGGGGCCGCCGGACGCGCCGCCCGGCTCTCCTGGCCGACACCGCGCCCGGCTGACAGCCGCACGGAGCAGGTCACGTGACACGCGGCCTCGGCCCGCGCGCGCCGGCGTGAAATTCGCGCGCGGCTCTCGTCCATATAAGCGTAGGAGGTAGGATGCTGCTGTTGAGCAGGATCAACCGCAGGTCGAGGGAAGCTCAAAAGCAGCTGCAACCGAAACCAGCACATGGATAACGCCGCCTTTAGAATTATATAATTAAAAAAAATAAAAATAAAATAATTCCCAGCGTGTAAGGGTCAGGCGTATGTGGGAAAGGCTGAACGTATGGTCTCCCGGCCCTGTGTATTCGCGCTCTAACGATCTGCAGGAAGGCCGTAGGGATTATTGGTCTTAATCATGGGCGTCCGTGCTGTAATGGGTCTCGTATGCCGTGCGAAAAAGATCAGCGCCCCATCCTGTGCAAATAACCCAACGACGGGATGTTCGTAGCAGTCGAAAGCTATGTAGTCAAGCTGCGAATGCAGATGTGTGGCCGTATTGTATGATTCAGAATGGCCGACGCAAGTATCTGACCGTGACCTCCGCCTTCAGCCGTTTCTATAGCCGTACTCGTCTACCACCTCAGTTCCTGTTAACCCTCTGCCACTATCGTCGCTCCTTTCTCTCTTCGCCGCATAACCCCCCTCCGGTACTTGGTCTTGCTGTCTCTTGTTGTCCTCGCCCCCTCCTCTGGTCTTCCAACTGACTGTCCCCCCCCCCTCACTGCCTAACAGACGCCGGCGAGGAGGCAGACGTGGAGGATATCCACGAGCGGCTGGACTACGAGGACGCCGCCGTCGACGAGCAGCAGGCGGCCGCCGTGGATGAGGACGAGTCGGCCGACGAGGACGAGTCGGGCCGCAGGCTGCTGCGGCTCATCCAGGAGCGCCAGAAGCGCCGGCTGGAGGGCGAGACGGAGCCGGAGCCGGCCGGGGCCGAGTCGGATCAGCCGCAGCAGCAGCAGCAGCAGGAGAAGGAGGAGGAGGAGAAAGAGAAAGAAAAAGAAAAGGCGCCAGCGGCCGACGAGAAGGCCGACAAAGTGTCCGGCGAGCGCGCCAAGCGGCGGTCCCACTCGCGCTCGCCTGCGCGGGGCGGCGGCCGGCGCCGCTCCGGCTCCAGGTCACGAGACAGGCGCTCCCGCTCGCGCGGCAAGGAGGCCGGCTCACGCGGTAGACGCTCAGGCTCCCGCAGTAAGGAGAACGGTTCCCGCAGCAGGCGGTCGGGCTCGCGCGGCAGGGACGCTGGCTCGCGCGCCAAACGCTCCACCTCTCGCAGTAAGCGGTCTGGGTCGCGCGATAAGGAGGATAGCTCTCGTGGAAAGCGCTCGAGTTCGCGCGGGAAACGTTCGAGCTCTCGCAAGCGCTCGAGCTCGCGTGGTAAGCCTGTGGGCTCGCGCAAGCGCTCCAGCTCGCGTGCTAAACGTTCGAGCTCTCGCAAGCGCTCCAGTTCGCGTGGTAAGCGTTCCAACTCGCGCGGGAAACGTTCGAGCTCTCGCAAACGCTCCGGTTCGCGTGGTAAGCGTTCGAGCTCTCGTAAGCGCTCCAACTCGCGTACTAAGCGGTCAAGCTCGCGCGGGAAGCGTTCGAGCTCTCGCAAGCGCTCCAGCTCGCGCGGGAAGCGCTCAGGCTCTCGCGAGCACTCTTCCAGGGCCCGCGGTCGCCGCTCCCGCTCGAGGAACCGTCGTTCTCGCTCCAGGGACCGGCGCTCTCGCTCCAGGGACCGACGTTCGCGCTCGAGAGACCGCCGGTCTCGCTCCAGGGACCGTCGCTCGCGCTCCAGAGACCGCTACCGTCGCCACGGCCGTCGCTGAAGTGAAGTGGGGCTGCCAGCGCCGACGGGGCGGTCCCGGCGGTAGTGTCCATGGCGCGCGCTGTGTCGGTGTGCTGCAGTGTCGGACGTTTTTGGCAGAGGTGGACTCTGTCACCGTTCGTCCGTCACTTTTAATCAACAACAACAACACGCGGTAAGCCTGCCGCCGCCGTCGACCGTCGCCGGTCAGTGGTGTGGGCCTCGGCTCTGCTGAGCTCTGCGGAGCGAACGCGTCCGTCTCTGTGAGTGTGTGTACGTGTTGATCAAGTTCGTTGATGTGTCCGGATCCTAAATTTTTCTGCAGGCTCTTCAGGCACTGGGCTGCAGACGTATGCGGTCATGGGACAGACAACCGTATGTTTCGTGGTGTACCCGTAAATACAGTCGTACTCGCTTCTCTGGGCGTTGTTTTTTGGGGGGAGGGGCTGGGTGATTTGAGTTTTCGGAACGCTTACGGTGCGTTGTGAACGACGATTAGATATTGGCAACAAATGACTGTGATATCCAGCTAGAGCAAGTAATCACTTCGCCGCGGGGCGACATGCGCCGCAAGCCGCAGAACGCAATGGCTTAAAATCAAATCCAATTCTTCCGGCTGATTATTGCACCTTTTAATAAGTGCTCTCAAAGGCCAAGTGCTTCGTTGAAGGAAGTGTTCCACCCCTGAACGGGCTCTGAACCGAAATAGTCATCTTGAAGATCATTCGTTGGTTCACAGCCCTGCCCGTAATAAGACCCAAACCCCTCCAGTTTTCGAGCTACACACCCGCAAAAATGTAAAGACATCCGGGGGAAAATTATTTCAAGGTCACCCAGACCTCCATGACGTCATAATAACGTCATTCTAATCCGGCCATTCCATTACCCATACGGCAATCAAGACCGATTAAGAAGATTATCTTCGAGTCTCCTATCTGGCGTTGTGAGCACAATTTCCAGATATAACGACTGTCAGTTGGCTCCTTACGCAGCGTTATGCGCGGTACGATGACGTAATCAAACTATTACGCATTGCGGTGCATGCTTGCTAAGCGAAATCGTGTCGCGGTCTTTTCCACAGAGCAGTCTTTTCCACTTGAAAGACCCCAATAGTTATAAGTGAAGTTATTTCATTACATCTCGTACTTGCTTCATCATCTTCCAATGTGGGGCGTTCCCATGAAAGGGAATGTTACCCCATGTTCCAAGCAACATTGGCTACGCCCTACCAACAACGCCATCAGTGCGCAATGATTTATTGAACGCTACCTGCGGTCTGCGGTCGTCAGTGCAGATAATTTTGAGTCGCACAAATCGTATTTTGACGAAATGAGTTCGACCGACTGACCATTCGACGTTATCCACTCGTCCAATTGCTGTTCGTGAAATTCACACTTCGACAAAAAATGCAGCCGCTTAACAAATGGGCCATTTTCTATTCGTCGCATTATCGCTCCTCAAATTGGCATTTAAATGAAAAGGGATTCCGTTAATTGATCCCTCGGTTATATTTAATTCATCTCATTACCTTTTGTTCAAATCCCGTTTCGGCATAACAACATTGAGCTAAATAACATTTCGGTTGAGTAGCTCTCAGCTAATTAGTGTTTCCACTCATTTGCAGTGCTACAGTTTGTGCGTCGTCAAAAGGACACGTCATCACTTTTTCGTTCACTTTTTCAATACGGCGGCAAAAGGACAGGATGTCAAAAAATACTGGGGGCTTTCGTACTTGGCGAAATAGCATTCGGTTAAATACGATACGGCGGTTTATCCTGGAGCCCCTGCTCCCGCTAGCTACATATCAAGCGTACGGCTCTAAGAGTCGAGTGCGCGTTGCAACGTCAATGGAGCGATGCTTGGTGGGTGCTCCATTCCCAAACTGACATTAGCGAGTCTGTCAGTTATCCATGAGGAAGCCAGGGAGCGATAGAAAAGTGGCCAAAAATGAAGTGCTCTGTTATGCGGCCACACTGATTTTCATAGAAATTTACCCCAAAACTCAAGGTGAGACCAATTGAGGACCATTTTCCTGCTGCCCTGATGCAGGGTTCGGGCGCTGGGGAGGGTGCGATGAAGATGATATGCCCATATTTCAAGCATCACCTATTGGTGTAATATGAGGAAAAGATGCGGTATGAGGAAGCAAGATCTGCGCACGCTGCTCACGGCGGAAGCACTTGACAATCGGGACGTCGTGGTTAATGTTTTTCTTAATACGCTTAGACTGTCGCGCTGCAACCCACCTGGGCATTCGAAAGAAAGATTCCTGTCCATAGCGACTCTCAGAATTGTTGTACAAGGGGATGAACGCAGCGTCGCGTCACCATTGCATGGAAAATATTAACCAAGATCAGTTTTTGTAGGTCAATTTTTGCTATTCTGCACGTAACTTGGATTATGAACTAATTGGCCCACATTTCTCGTTTACGGATATCAAATGCCGTTTTTCGTCCGTTGTCTATGTCGATTCGTCATCTGCTATGAACTTTTATGACAAATTGGCAAACTTAACGCCACTGTTGTCGTTTACGATTGACCTTCCCTGACCTCTGCTATTATTTTGGCACCAGGCAGGGCATGTGTTGCAGTGTCGAGCGAACCTGGATGCTCGAGTTTAGGAGATCCACCGGCGGGTACGATTATAGGGCCTTGGGTACGATTAGTGATATTTAGAAGGTCGATGATACTCATAGTGCTTGTACGTTTGGTGATAGGGAATATATCTAAACTCACATTTTTACCGCGATGCTCCGGTTTTACCCACCAAGGTCATGTGACTGATGTCCTTTTTCAAATATCAGTGATTCTGCGAGGACCACTCATCTGGTGAGGTACAGAGACACGCTAGTCAGGCGAGGCTACTACAGTCACGCTAGCCTTTGTGTTCTCAGAACAACGAGGCTACTGGCGTTTAAAGTTTGTACTTATTTGATTTTAATTTGTTGAAAGCTGTATTGTACAATGTGTTACATTACCCACGGACAGTTGGCACAGATTTCCGCCCATCACTTTGTACAGGTTTTGCCCCTCCCGTTTTTGCTCAATCCCCTGCATATTGCAGCATTTATCAAATCAAAGAAATGGAATCAACCATATCGAAGAATGCATAGAAATCACCTACGTTAGTGAAGAATTCCATTTCAAGCCTTGGCCACACTTTTATGAAGGTCCGCTGACGCCATCTGGAATTGTGCGTCTGTCGCGTGGGGATTGTCTTCTTCTGGCGACGTTGACGGCTTATTTGATAGCTCCTGACACTTTGACGAAAGCATAGAGGCATATACGTTGCCAGCGAAGACAAGACTCTCATCGTCTACAAGTTCTGAATCAGGTGGTGAAGATCTGTCTCGTCACCAAACGCTCTGCACATCGTTGGGGCATTTATCTTCCCACAACCTGCGTCGGAGTGCTCTAAGATGGCATGTCTGGCTAAATTATGTCATTTATTTCAAAAACAATATCACCACGCAACAAGAAGTCACAGCTTACATTCACAAGCACAAAAATCCACACGGGTCATTCTGAACAAAGACAAACATGCATAAATCAGGGCGCCGCGCCCCCATCACATCGGTTATCCTTGCCATGTAGCACACGCTGCTCTTGACGGTTCCCGTCGGACCGTCAGCTATGAGCACGACTGCGACTGAACGTAGTCTGCACGCCCATCGCCTTGTGGGAGTCCGGCGACCGACCCGCTCCATCCCACGCTCCGGAGCGGCGTCAGAGTCGGGCGCAGCTCACTGGAACTGGGGCCAGGGATCGTTGATGTGCGGCATCTGGCAGCAGACGCCGTCGCCGACGCCGCCGTCCTTCAGCTGGTAGCAGCGCAGCAGTGCTACGGTCGGCAGGTTCGACGGCCCCGTCGTCTCGAAGCGCAGGCCGCCGCGCACGAAGCCCGTATAGGGGTTGCACATGGCCTCGGGCACGCACACCAGGGAGGCGGCGCAGGTGCCCACGAAGCGGCCGAGCGGCCCCGAGTTGCCTGTTCCCGGGTTGCGGTTCAGCTCTTGCACCGAGGTTGTCTCCGGCTGGATGAAGCGGATGGGCACCGAAGAGGAGAAGCCGAGCGGGCGCGCTGCTGGCTGCCGCACCACCGGCTGCCGCGCCAGCGGCTGCGGCCTGCTGTACGCCTGCCGGCCGATGACCTGCGGCTGCGACACGCCGTACGAGGAGTACGTCTGGTAGCTGTTGGGGCCGTACTGCGTGGTGATGCTGGGCGCTTGATAGGTGACGTCCCCCGTTTGGAAGTCGCTGGTCACCGTGGTGAAGGAAGTGGAGCCTTGCTGCGCGGGAGGAGGAATGTAGTTGGTGCTCGGCGGATCCACATACCCATCCGGCACGGCCAGTGCCTGCGTCACTGCCGCGAAGAAGATCAGCGCGCTGTTCATGATGCTGCCAGCGAGCCGTCCGGGGCACGACTGGCCGCTGGAGAGCGGCTCGTTTTATTTTGACGTCCGCCGTCCCCGTGGAGTGGTGAGTCACTTCCACTTTGGGCGATCTGTTAAGAACTCCAGCAAAAATTAGGTCTTAGCCGCCAAACAGGTTCTGCGCCACTGCTCATCCGCATTACGCTCCAACACAGAAGATACCCTGTCTCCTGCGAGCCCGGAGGCGTCGGTATCTACCTCGATAATTTATCCGAATGCCACTTGGCATGCGTTATAATGGTGAAAGCATTCACAGCAACCGTGTCTGTTTGGCATGTGTTATCATGGCGGAAAACTGCTCGGCGCGACAGAACAAAAACTTGTGGTCGCCTACGAGTAAACACCCTCTTAAGTTGTATGATGATCTTATCGTACTTGAATTGTACTGGAGGGATTAATTGTCGTTTTATCGGTCAGCCTCTGCTCGTTTATCTCTCAAAGCGGTTTGTTGGTGCTTCCTGGGAGGTGGCGCAGACGTTTCCAGGGAAGTGGAGGCTGGCGCTGAACAATTCACGCTATTTTAAACTTACTTAGACCAACTACTTACCGCTGCGTGTAGTTGTGTTGTTTGTTCGTTAAACACACAGAAGCCTGCAGACGAACACTTTACTCCTATTTTATATATATATATATATATATATATATATATATATATATATGCAATACGATTAGCTTACATGATGTTAGTTGTCTACCAAATCGATCCCGCACATATGATGTAATATCTGAAACATCCTCAGATATTAAAAAGTAGTAAAAACTTGAAAGCAAGGATGGGAGTCGCTATCATTAATGTAATTCGTCAACGTTTCGACCCATTGCGTATTATCATCAGGATAAGCGTACAATGATACCAGGTTGCAATGAAATATATGTACATTTAATCGACATTGCTAGACATCATAACGGCCACAGTTAACACAATTCAACACGACCTCTGCGCATAAACAGGACAGCTTACAAAAATGCAGAAATCACGCGACAAAAAACCTTTTTGATTCTGCATGAAAAAAGCTACCTTATAATACGCAAAGCGTATGCAAACCTCATGATATTCAATGACGGCCTTTTGCTGAATACGAAGTGGTTCTCAAATGCTAAGGGCGAGATAATTACTGCAACGCCCGAATACGGAACAAAGTTTTTAAAGTTAATTGCATGTCACACGCAAATTCACGGCCTCGGATGGCCAGAGAGTCAGGATTAGATAGGATGCTATATGTACCGACAAACCCTCCCAAATGTTGCTGCACTCTGCAGTGAAAACTACGAAGGGCCGAACCCACCTAACACGCCTCACCTCACAGCATTATTTTTAAGCGACTGCGGAGACGGAACATTTAAGAAGTTTGTCTTTTAACGTGAAGCAGCCTCCAATGCACAGAACATCCTCGGATATTTAGAAGCAGTAAAAACTTGATGGCAAGGACAGCAGTCGCTATCAGTTCCGTAATTTGTCGACGTTTCAATATGATCAACGTTTCGTGTTCAGATATTTCATCGCAGTACTTCTGTATGTGTCAAGCTGTCCTGTTTATGCGCATAGAGGTCGTGTTGAATTGTTTCAACCGTAACCGTTGCCATGTCTAGCAATGCCGGTTAAATGTGCTTACATTTCATTGCAACTTGCATTTTACTGTACCATTATATTCCTGTCCTAATGAGGACACATAATTCATCGAAACGAAGACGAATTACATAAATAATTGTGGCTGCTGTCCTTGCCAGCATTTTTTACTTTTGCTACATAATTTATATATATATATATATATATATATTATATGATGATATTGATTTATATGTGCTATTTTATATATATATATATATATATATATATATTCAACGCGCGCAAAAGTATCCAAAAATATTTTTGCGCAACTGCAAAGAGGGTTTCGTGTTCATACCGGTTTCGGGTTAATCGCTTTCGGCTCGGGAAAGCCTACCACATTAACTGATCCAGACTGAAATAGTTTTACGTTAACCTGGATCAATCATCAGGATCTTGATGATTTCAAGGTCTTCAATCGTTCAGATGTGTTGTTGATGCAGATGTAACAACTTGTATCTATTTCGAAGCCCGGTGGTAAAGCCAGCTACTTCGCGCGGCGTGGACAGCTGTCCTTTGTACGAAGAAGACGTCCATCTTTCAACTATGTACTGGAGTGAAATGTGTGCAGTTACCAGAGGCATGTGAACGCAATTTGGGTACGATGGGGTATGCAACAAAGTGTCATTCGAAACGTGTAACGTAAAGTCACTTCATATATTTCACTTTGAGAGTGTTTCACCTGGGTTCACCAATGCCATTCTTGTAATATATATGACAAGCTTTTTCACACATAATCGCATAATGATTGCGTAGAGTGCAAACACAGATGCTCCATATTCGTCAGCAGAATGCCGACCCGAAAACTGAGTGCACACCAACGTTATATGCAACATTATATATTCAACTCGATAATGCGTGCCTGAGTTTGTCCGGGATTAAGGTGACACTTTTGCAACGTGGAGTGAGTTTTACGCTATCGAGACTTGCTTGTAAGTTGGATCACAGATGTTGCCCATTTGTTTTTGTGTTCATATTAAATGACGAACCTAAGTTTCACGTGTTACATGATGACATGAACCTAAGTGTTACATGATGACAAATTTGAGGGAAGCACTGAGCTAATTTTGCGTACAAGGGTATGTGCAAACTTACTCTTGATTGTGCAGAATTTGCTATTATTTGAGCAGGCACCGGAGGATGCCTTCACAAGGGTTTTTAAGGTTCGAAAATCACGCGGCAAGTAGCCACGGCTGATGCGCAACGAAATAATCAACTGATTACGCCCGTTTAAACCATATTCAACAGCCCATGGATTCTCATTGAAGGGAGATCAGTTTGTTGTCTTGGGAGGAAACGATTGCGCCACATGGCTGGGCAAGGAGAATAATTATTCACTGGCTCCAAAAATACACATTTCGACCAAGAAATCACGGAATCGAGAGCTTTGAATCACAAATGTTAGATGTGTGCGGTAGGCCATCAAACACTATTTTGACTTTTGCCGCTCGTCATAGGTTAAGCAAACGCATATTAGACAGTGACTCCAAAGTGTTCATTGACTAGCATTTTGCTCTAGAGCTCGAAAAATTAGCCCAAAACCTCACAGCTAATGCAGAAAAAAGAATGCCGCATAACCATCATCGCGAAATGTCGTCCACATCTGGCCACAGTGGCGTGAGCATAACCCAGATGGAATGAGAAAACATGGAATTTTGAATCTCCTAAACTTACATTGCACTGTCACTGCATTTGGTTGCAATGCGTGACATAGCAGCGGAATTACATAGCTGACCGCGAAAGCAACATTATTGGGAAAACTTACCACGGCATTGTTGCGCGACCTAAGATAGCCTTGAACATCACGTGTTTGCCTAAATCCCGTAAGATGCTCATTTAACTCTACACCCTACAAGGGTTTTCACCCTTGTCCTGTCACGTGCCTCAGAACCTCACCGTAAGATCTCGAAAAATAAGCAAGCTGGAGCCATGGAGCAAATGGAGATATAGGGTTTCGTCGAACCGTAACAGATAAATGCATACATACCACCAAAAACCATGAATGTGAGCTTTTACAAGTCAATATAGAGCATAATAACGGCATGTATGCATTTGAATTGCAGCCTAGAGATTTCAACTTGTTACGAGCATGCTGAGAACACTATGAATCAGAACTAGTACGCAGCATGCGCTGGTCAAATGAAATACATTGAGTCCTTCTGACCATGAACATTGTTGGAAACGTGAATATCTTAATACCAAACTGCAAGAATAAGTTTTCATGTTCCTTTAACTAGTGTCTCCGGGTATGTCAAATGTAGAACATTTCGGCATGTATAATCCGGGAGCCATGGGCCATTCCTATCTATATCTGGTCTTGAACACACCGAAATAGCATCTAAGCAGGTCATAGTCGCACATTGTGTTAGCTTGCAAAAGCATCACAATGGTTCTGTTATCATCTTGTGCATTCGTCCAAATACCTCTCGACCTATTTTCGTAACCTTAATCAACCTCTCCTCTTTGATGCCTGCAAGTGTGACATTCCGTCGTGAACGCTGGCCATTGACCTGATAAAACTAAAGAAAAACCTGATCAAGGTAAAGAACAGGAAACCTCTTTCCAGCTAACTCACTGACATGATCACATCACCAATTCCAACTGCAGATATCCATGTCACGGTCCTCGTCGTCGTTATTGAGCCACCATTGGGCGTTACGATGGACTGAGCTCCTCAGGCTCTATGGCGTCGCCTGTTTCTCACCTTGACAGGAAGGGTGGGCACTGCGAGAATCGAACTACGTACGTCTGGTTTCCCAGACGAGCGGACTAACCTGTGCACCATGGTCTGTTCGTTTATGTCGCCGATATGTCGGCACTCATGCAACGTTCCTGGCAAATAAGTTTGGCAACTTTATGAAACAAACGTCATGGCGTAGTTTCAGTCGTTTTTCGCTTCTCAGTATCGTCCCGCAATATCTTCAAATTTGGAACCTTCCCTTAGAAATAATCCTGTGACAAAATCTGTAAAAATCGGAGGAGATACCCTTTCGTTGAAAGTTTTATCGCAAATCACTTTTGACCGTTGACGTACTGCGTTCACTTTGAGACGTGAGTGTTCTTCCCATAGCGGTTTTAGCCGACAGGAAAAGCGTCACGCAGCACATTTATCGTTAGAATATGTGTCCTTTGCGAATATTGTTCATGCCAGCGGCGTCTGTGTTAGTATACATAACCTTACGAGGAAGTTTTGCATGTAAAAGTAGTGCTGTGTGAAAACTTTTGTCCGCACCTGTCTGGCCGTGCATGGGAACAATGTAACCCGCAAGTTTTGCAGTGCAGAAGTTCTGTTACGCAATAGTTTTGTGTGCGGGAACTTTGACCGCGAAAGTTATGTCGCGTGAAGCTGTGTCACGACAGCGTTGCTGTCAGCTCCTGTTATGTAACATCGTTTAAGTCGGGGACTTCGGCCGACTGCAAGATAAACCTGGTGCGGCAACAGTCCATAGCGACACAAGTTCTACGGAATAAGGTGCGTCGGAAAAATTGTCATTCAAGCTCGTCGTGTACAAGTTGGTGTGGAACAAAAGTTCGCCGAGGATAAAAGTTAATCGTGCTTAAGATTACGTAAAGGCCAAAAATCGTCAGCGAAAAAGGTTCGTCATGCTTAAGTTGGTATAGGAGAAAAGTCCGTCCAACGCAAGCAAACATTCGTCGTGCTTAGCTTCGCATGGGGCAAAAGCGCGTTCGACACAAAAGATAGTGGGGAGGATCATTAACGCCAAATTTTCAAGATTTAGTTTGGACACAAGCTCAAGAACAACAGTTCGTCGCGTTTAACTTCAAACGGTTGAAATTTGTGAAACGAAATTTTATCTTTGTCAAGTTCGTCACGTTCAAGACAATTAATCAACAATTCAACGTGCTGAGCTTTGTATTAGCCAAGAGTTTATCGGGGCAGAAGTTCTGCGAGGATGATGGTTCGTCTGGGCAGAAGTGTTTTTGGGAAGAAATTCGTCGAAAACAAGTCCTTCTGATAAAAACGTGCTACTTGCGGCTTTGATGAGGTGCGATTGGTAGGCACATTTCAGGGGCGCGTCCAAACACGGGTCTTTTGCGTGTCAGGGTGGGTATCAAACGACACGTTGAGCTTCTGTTTGAAAAGGGTGAAACAAGTTGGCTCGGTGAGAGGAGCGTCGTACATCAACAGCTTAATTCGTCATAAAGCCCCAAGGACAACTACGATAGTGACTGTGATCGGCGACGGTTTAGTTGGGTCGCAATGGTGGAAACACATGGTCGCTTATTGTTCCAACGGCGAACAAACTGTTTGCTTGAAGCCAAAGCCTCGCGCAAATTCGAAGCGTTAAAATGTAGTAACACATGCCCAATTTTTATATGACCTATGGTCTCCATGATTACTTTCATACAAATGTATCTTGGGTATAAAAGCATATTGAAAGGGTCTATCTAAGAATTCACTGATACAATCGGTGGTGGATTTCATTAGCGGAAGTTTTTGGGTTCATTTACGAGGAAGTGGCTTTAAGCCTCTGGATCCTGGACCACACCCACATTTGAGAGCGATCTCCAGCCCTGAAGGGCCGGCACAAGGAAAGTTGTTGACCTCGCCGACGACTGCTCAAAGCCACAGCGCACAACATCACATGGTGACGTACAGGTAGCGCCGCCATGAGGACTGGCCAACATTTAGCCATATCCGCCACATCGATGCACATTCCTGGGTCAAAGAACACCGCGGGCGCCACGCTGATCTTGAGGCTGTTTCATGGAAGCTGAGGATGGATACTTGAATAGTCGATACACGAATTTCACAGCAGCAAAATACTTAGGAGTATCTCTGAATGCTGCGCAAATAGCTTGGTAGGTGTATAAGGTAAATGAGATTATTCCAATTGTTTAAATACAAAACCTGAAGTCGTAAAATGACAGGCCGACGATAAATATGAAACGAAATGTATTCTGATTCCAGAGTCGATCATGTTTCCTTGGCGCAATTACGGTAATCTATTTACGGTTAATGTCGGGAAATCGGAATATATAATGAGCCGCAGTTTAAACAGGATGCCTGGAGCTGGAATTATGATAGATTCTGAGTGCGATTCATCGTAAGCTAACAGGTTCTACTGTACTGGGTTTGAGTACAAGGATGTGACCGGTGACCACCTTGGGCGATAAATTGTTATCCGAGACGAATATTAGTGATATGAACTTTTGCCCCATGAGAACATCTGCAATACGAACGTTTGCCCTATACGAACTTGTATGAAGCGAATAATTACTTTTATACGGACGCCTGTCTTTTAATAACAATTGCCCTGAGAGAGCCATATGCAGATACATTTTTGCCGTCAGTTAAATCCAGGTCTGACGAACTTTTGCCCATACAACTTACCACCCGACGAACTGCTATTCTAGAACCTGAGCCACACGACCTTTTGCCCAGAAACCACATCGTCCTGCTTTACCCGAGCATCTTGACTATTTCACTTTAACCTGCACCAGGACATCTTCAGTTTTGTTTATGCCAAAACGAAACGGATGCATAGTATGCGATATGTTCAATACATGCGTAGCATGGAAACATTTATGAACTGTGGACTCAATGAACTGTAGGCATCACACGGACCGTCGTAGTATGTGTGTCCACTACACAGACATAAACCATTTCTATCATGGAAACTCTATCAAACATGAAATAGCATCATTCTACCAGCCCGATCCACATATACGGCTTGTTAGCATCGGTGCATTATTGTCAGGTCAAAACGCAGCACAATTCGCTTCATCACGCGGTCACGCGGAAAGGCCCGCAGCGACCCATCGTCCATGCCGTGAGGGCAAAGCGTTGATGCTACGTTACGTAAGGTACTGGGCTACGCAGTCGTGCACGAAGGACACGTGAACACGTGTCACAGCTTTCTGGCAAACACCTCCGCAAAAGTACAAGGATGGGCCTGCGTCACAGCGGCGTAGCTGACACTCGAGGGACATACTTATGTAATGGACCAACGTAAAGGTCTCACAGGCGCAGCGCGTGCTATGAGAGGCCAGCTGGCTCAGCAAACTTGTATGAGCCCACACGTGATACCAGAGCTGATGTGAGGGTAGCCGCGAGCAGGTTTGACACTAAGGGTGTGTGGGCATGAACGGGTGACATGAAAGCTTCAGGACATAGAGAGTTAGCGGAGAGCCTGAAGTACGTGATAAGTTGCCATACGAGCCTCGAGTGCGCAATGAGCCAATGAGAAGGACTCTCGTGTATTAAGGACTATCGTGGACAGCGACACATGCCTAAATGGAGGTATCAAAACCGCGTAAGGATCTAACCGGCGTAAGGGTCTAACTTGCGCAGGATGTGACTTGAAGGTTACTTTAATCTTCATCAGGGCCCGACATTAAAGTCGCACACTTGAAGGGCGCTGGCATGAGGCATCGTTTGTAAGAGCCTGACAAAACAATATCCGTTCACAAAATAAAACTGCCAAAATTTGTATCGCATTATGGCAAACACGTGACTGCACGACTGGCTGCCCAAGAAAGGATCTTCAGCGCGCGATGCGCCTGCACGACTGACAGCCGTCCTGTAACAAGGCTAACACTATCAAGCTATCGGCCATGACCCTCGTTGACGAGCTTTATATGAACGCTTATTCTATACAGGGAACCTACCACTACACATTTCTCCACATCACGAATGCGGTCAGTATGACTTCAGCATTTTATGGAACCTGCTTCCACCACCACAATTGGTATCTATGCACGGTCATATGCGTTCTTTTTGCGAGCATTTTATGCATTGCGTCCAACGGGCTCGTAGAAAGGCAATGTCTGTAAACTGTCTTTCCACTTAACTGTTTGTGTGAAAAGTTATCACCCTTGACATACACGTAGTGATGTTAAGTTAAACTCAAAGAAATGGATGGCACCGTTAATTGTAGCAGTGATATTGTTTTTTGATAGCGTTACGCTTCCGGGACAATTGTACGAGGAAGTTTGAGCTTCAGTCTGGAATCATGTGGCCAATATGTTTTAAAATAGGTGTGTAGCTGCGTACTTCCTGCTGTTTTGGGTGAATTAAAAGATTCGGGCATCGCCGCATGCAGTAGATAATGATACCATATGACACGCGCTCGGGTGGAGGTCAATTTGACCCCCGAAGGTCTTTCCAGCATGGCCTTCGAACGGCGTGGTGCAGCCGCGCCAAAGTTTTGCATAACTGTAGGCAGTTGAAAAGAGGGATTGTTTGTGATAAAATTTTTGATATACCTTTGTAAGTTACCTGACCTACGGCAGGCCAACGTTGGGCCATGGATCCAGCGAAGTCAATTTCCAGGGAATCGCTCAGCCCGATGCAACAATGGAGTATCAGACGAAGCCATACAACTCTGAGATGCTTTCTCAGGCAACAAAATAATAGAACAAACACATTCCATTGACCTAGGGTCAGGTGCAAAGGTCGGACCAAGGTCAAAACCGGCCTGTTTTATTACTGTAGGGTTTGCTGTATGAGGAAGTTTCTGTTGCTTTTTAAAAAATTATTAATAACAGGAGTCGCACTGTGCATCTTCCATGGACTTCATAAAGGTCAAAAGGTAAGTCACTGGCCTAAAGTGATACTGGTCAACATCTTGTTTTAAGAACATGCTGCTGAGCAGAATTTTTGCCGCTTAGTTCAAATACAAAACTGAAGGCAGTCTTTTATGAGGTTTTTGGCCACCATGACCTGCGAAAGGTAAAAAAAATGTCGCTGACCTTAATTGAGCATGTGACTTTTTGCCTAGAACAGGTATTTAGGTTCTGAGAGTACTTTGGGGACCAACCTAGGAGTTTGACGTGAGCCTTATGTGACCCGAAGGCCATGCCCTGGGAACCTCAAAGTTTGACCTAAGTGAGATCACGTACAGGTCAACACACCCTGTGAATTTGGTGTCTCTAGCTCTCTCAATTCCTGAGGTCTCAGCGGAGTCAAATTGGCCCCCACCCGAGCGAAGGGTATCCAGCCGGCCAACCAGTCGCGTGCTAAAAACGTGCAATCTTAAACATTCAAATCAAATCTATTTTTTAGGCTACTTTTTATGAAGAGCTAGCCCACATGAAATTAGACTAGTTGACATAATATGGCATGCGTACATTCAACGAAAGTGTACGCGCGTCATAGACGGTGCAAGCACAAATTCCATAATAAGCATGCAGCCTGTGGTCCTATTGATATAACATTAACTTTTACATTGCAGTTACAACAAACCCATCCTCACCGTGTACTCACATCGCATTTTTTATGCATGAAATTGAAACAGTTTGCTTTAAGCCTCAACCTCATTCAGCGATTGATCGTTGAGATTGTTCAGTATGAGTCGTTGAACACAATTCAGCGTTGTTGAGCATCGCTAGTTGTGATTATGTCGTTGATCACAATTGCTGATGGTATGACATAATTCAGTTGGAAAATGTGTCACGACGCACAAATTCAGACCAAAAATTTCGCTCGTAGCTCGCAATTCGTGCAATGGTCGTAACTTGAATAAAGCAGCACTGTCTTATACGGGGGGGGGGGGGGGCATGTGAGCTAAATCCAAGGACTACAAAATATATAAAAAATAATATTTTTTAATTAAAAAAGTTTCTTAGTTACACACCCAGCGAAGATGTGCAGACTATTTTGGGGAAGCCATTTAAGGCTAACACAGACATTTATGACGCCATAGTAACATCATGAAAATCCCGCCAAAAATCATGAGAACATGGATGCGACCTCTAACCTCTAAGATGCGCCCGGATGGCCGATTAGATACCCTTCTCTCGGGTGGGAGGTCAATTTGACCCCTCCTTGAGATCTCAGGAACCTAAGAAAGCCAGAGACACCCGAATTACAGGCTGTATTGGCCTGTACGTGACCCGCTTAGGTCAAAGTTTGAGGTTTCTAGGTCATGGCCTCTGGGTCAAAAAAGGTCGAACAAGATAGCACTCTAGGCTGGTCGCCAAAATTTAAAGGTCATGGTGCTCCAAATCATACAAGGCTACTTTGAGTTTTGCATTTGAATAAACGGCAAAGATTACGCTAGGCAGAATGTTCCTAAAAACAATATTGACCTGGATCATTTCAGGTCAGGGACCTATTCTGTCCTTCAAGAAGTCCACCGAAGACGTAAAATGCGATTCCTGCTATCAATTAATTCGAGATGAGCACTGGGAGATACCCAATACAGCAACCTCAAGAGACATAACATAGGCTGGTTTTGACCTTGGTCGGACCTTTATACCTGACACTAGGTCGATGGAATTTGTTCCTTCAGTTATTGTGTTGCTTTATAAAGTATCTCAGAGATGTATGCTTTCATCTAACGCTTCGTTGTGGCGTAAGACTGAAGGATTCTCCAGAAATGTTCTGCTGCATGTTTGCCTCTCAATTCCCACGTCTGTGAACATGAATTGAATATTGATTCACAAGAACATTTCGCTGTAGTGGAGACGAACGGATGTCGAACTCTTGTGTTACAGAAATATGGACCATTGCATTTTACATGACCGCATTAATGCATGTTATGTTGTAGTATTACAAAAATCGATATAAAATGTTGGGAACTCTGTCAAATACGTCTAAATCGCACGAGACTTTCGAAACTTTCAGAGCAGCTTTGGAAAGTCCGCACGCATTTCTGTCTTATCATGAATTCCCAGAGAGCGGGATTTCGCTCAGCCGCATATTTGGAGCTCATCCTTTCCGTCATCGCTTCTAATGCCGACAGAAAAACACCGGTTTCTACACAGTCACGCCGCATTCTGAATCCCACAGCACGCTCTCGGGCGGCTTCCGTGCGTGTGCTGCCATTGCTGGCGGGCGCTGAGCCGCATGAGTGTCATCATGCATGCCTCCGCTGACTGGGAGATCACGGCCTCAAGCTCGTCAGCGTCGGGCCTCCCAGCCGGCGATCCCCGCTTCCGCGCGTGGCGCTCCCGACCGGTGACGCCACGTCCGGCCAGCGCGCCGCTCGCTGAGCTGCGTCGGCCCCGGGCGCGGGCCGGCACGCCGCTGGCTGAGCTGCGTCGGCCGCCGGGCGTGGGTCGGCGCGCCGCGGCTGGGCCACGTCGGCGCCGGGCGCGGTCGGCGCGGGCCTGGGTCGGCGCGCGGCCGACAGCTACCGTATACAGTCAGCGACAGAGACAGCACCGGCCACCTGACTCTCGGGAGTAAGGCCCCTGGATGATGCAACAGTGACGCTTCTTGGAAATCAGCTCAACGAAGCCTCACCCGCAGCAGCGCAGCCCTTCAAAAGATACAGCAAATCTTGTCGAAGGGCAGCATAAAACTATTGGCATATTGTCACGATTCGTCTAGTAACGGTCTTTTTCCCAGGGGCTTTCTGGTTATGATGCTACAATTTTGTCAAGGTGTCGTCTTCACAAGGGCTATATGTGGGGGCCGAGCGTACAGTAGTGGATACTTGTTTTATTTGGGCACTGGTTTCGAGTCCTTTAATCATGATGGCGATAACTGATTTCTTGTGCGCACTTATTGAGGGGCAAGAAAGGAGACTGACCTCGAATGGTTTTGATCGGTCTTTTGCTTCGGAGAACTTTAGCTAGGCGCAATTTTTTGAGTTTTTCTTCACTTTTCTGCCTCATCAGAGAAAAAGTAATCGCCTGGACTGAAAATAGCAGTAATACACGCCTACAACGCCCTCGTCTGATCAGTACTGGAGTGCGGTCATACTTCTGGGCGGGAACACCACTAACCAACTTTAAACGAGGGCTTTGAACACATTTGTTAAGGTGGCTGCCAGTCCAGTCGGGCAGCCCTCACACGATGACGGATTATGGCAGTCTTCCATCTTAGTTCAACGTGAGCTCAATCAAGGCCATGTTCGCTCAACATGGCATGTTTTTCCGGAATATCTTCCGCGAAAAACCGGATGCTCCTGCACCGCTCACAGCCCTTGGTCTCAGTGCTTTGTGTCGCGCTTCTCGTGCCTTATCCTTCTTACGTCATTCCACACCAAATGATGCACAGAATAGGTCTGCTTCGGCGTGCTCCTTAGCTATGCAATGCTTTTCAAGGAAGCATGCCACCGTTGTGCACCTTGCGCTTTTTAAGCTCAGACGTGAGCGATTTGATCAGGAATACCAGCTTCTCAAAATCCTTCTGACGAGTAAAGAATTTCGACTTGAAGTAGGCGCTCCCGCGGGAGAAATTATATTGGAGTCCATGCTCACCACTACGAAAGTAATGCATTCTATTTGCCTGGCTTTTCCAAAGTGTGTGCTCGGCAATTTTTGCAGCACACTAATTTGTCAAACTATGTACTACATGGTGCGAAAGCTTGAAACACCCTGTTTAGAGAGAAAGGTAAGCAAACAGGAAGCTTTTATCCTACGCTATTCAACGAAGCCACGCACTATGGCTTTGATTTCTCCCCTACGGCTTTTACCACGGCGGCTCTTTTTGAGGTGCACTTTGGCTCTGGGAATGGGAATATTATACGGTCCAAGGTGGCGCACTGGCTCAAGCTTCAAGCAATGCGTTTCTCCGTGACTGGCTCTCGTCGCCCGCTGAGCCAATCACAAACGGTTTTTTATTTGCACCAGTAAAGGTGTCACGGGGTTGTCATAACGATGGAGGTTGCAGCCGGAAGGAAGAAGTGTAGTGTGGTTATAAAGCTTTGACAGCGTAATTTGGACTCGAAAATAATTAAAATTGATATCCTTAGGATGTATTGACGGTACTGCATTTGCCTTACCCAGTATTTTTATCAGATGCGACTGGTCCAGAGATTTCGTAACAGCATGCTTTTAAAATATGCTCCAAAGTTGGGACACTCCCTTCAGCATTGACTTATGCCAAAATGCCTTTTTTATTGGCTCGTGCCGATAATATCATAGTTCTATCTGATTAATTCATTCAAAAACTTATCAACGATGTTACCAATCCATGTCATCATGTCATATGCAGTCGTTATGCGGTGGTCCATCTTTGTTGGGCTGAAGTAGCAATTAATAAAACATAAGCGAATTCCAGGGGTTATAGCAACGAAAAAACACCATGGGTCCATTGACAGCATTAGTTTCCTGGAAATGCAAATGTTGGAAAATGTGGATAGGATGGGCACGACCCCAGAATGCAAAGATCAACTTCGGGATTATTCTCAGCTCCAGTCCTTCTCCTTATCAACATGATATTTAAACCTCTTCGGGCCGTGGGGTGTATTCCATCTCCCTCCCCTGAGAGCGCGGGAGCTCCCTAACTATGATATAATCTCGAACAAAATTGTATTTCCTCAACGTGATATGCATTCACGAAAAATATGTTTTCAGGCATATTCAAGAGGAATGCAGCAGCGGGTAAAAACTTCAGCTTTGCAAGACGTTTTTCATGAAGCGTACTTGTCACATTTATAAATCGAACCGACTTTGATGCAGCCCACGCGTATTAACGTATAATGATTTTGAGATCGCGAATATATGGCATCATCCCCAAATTACGGTTTCATTGGCGTACCTGTGAGATGCAAATAAGTGATAACAAAAGTTGCACAAAACGGGTGTTAAGTTTAAGTTATGCGGACTCATGAGGTGGTGTTTTGCATCTTTATCAGAGAAGCAGGCAAAAGCCAAAATTCTGATAAAGGCAAAGCCAGGCTGCCGAGAATGGTGTTGCAACAGGGAGACTACGTTGGCTGTAGATAGTATTTCGGCCACAAGGTTGCTATGCGCTGTAACTGAAATATGGTGTCTGCATAGTGTGTATGGAATTTCATATGCGTATCCGTCGTCGCAATGTAAAACATACCCAGGTTAAATCATGTGCCATGCGTGTTAAATGATGCATGAAATATGCAACTGATAAGCCATCGCTAATCGGCTGCAAATATGACAGCAATTCGAGTCGAATGCTGAGCATTAAGACGCGCAACCAAGATTCCTCGGGCTCCCTTCTCCGAAAAAGGAATGCTCACCGTGACGAGGCGGGAGATGAAAAGGAATGCTCACCGTAACCAGGCGGGAGATGAAAAGGAAAGCACATCCTGTTCTCAGTGGCGATAGCTGTGGAAAGGTAAGACGTATTCAGCAGAAGCGCGGCGCAGGCAGATGGGCAGCTTATAGCCTGAGATTATGTGCGCTTGTCACGCATGCGTGAATCAAACCGATCGTGTAAACAGGGCATGGCTTGAAATACCAAAAACAATCAAAGCCGAGTGCGACCTTCCATAATGTTGATGGCTCAGGGCATACAGTGTTCAGAAACTGTGCGAACTCTCGGACTCACGTTAGACCCATCTCTGTCATACAGCTGTCACATAGATCAGGTGGTAAATAAACGCATCGGCATCTTCATAGGCGTTCTAAATGCTAAGCACGCACTTTATCCAAATCATTACCTAGGATCAGGTCATAATGCCCTGGTTTTGTCTAATGTACGGTATTGTGACCAAGCGTTTGGTAGTGCAAACCATTCAAACATCTCAAAACTGAAGGAAATCTTTAACTTTGCTGCCAGGGTCATCGCAGGTCAACAAAAATATCGTCACATATCGGATGTGGTTAATCAATAAGACTGGCTGTCCGGACATGTGTTCATTTCTCAGTTTGATCTCTGCCTTCTCCACAGCGTTCTGATCACTGGAAAGTCTGTGATGTTATGCTCTGCGATACTGTACAATCGTGAGCGTGTGGTCTGAGATGCGGCAGTCACACCACCTGAACCTGCTTAGTGTGAAAAAAACCGGCTTTGAGCACCGCATGGCCAATGGGGTGATCATATTTCGTGACGCTATTATTAATATATTAGGATTTCACAAACGCATACAAAAACACACGTCATCTCCCGGCAGATTGAGGTACTACAAGTGAGTCAGCCCGTCCGCTACAGAGGCGGGTCTGACACGGGCATCTGGAGGCGACTCCGAAGTCATTCAAACGTTTTATGACGCAATCAAACGATGACGTCAGAAGCTTATATTGCTAAAATTGCGTTGTCTAGAAAAGTCTTTTGCATTTGAAGCATTCCAAAGGTTACAAGTGAGCGTATTTCATCATGCTGTTGCCTGCCTCAATATCCTTAATTGTGGAACATTCTCTTAAAGACCACCGTAGTGTGGCTCCTCACTCACCCAACCTATGGAATTCATGCTGTGGGGTAACTTTAAGCACCATGACTGGCCAGCAAACCATTAAAAGCTCAAAGCCATCATCAGCCGTGGGCAGTCAACTGGACGATCAATAATTTGCAGCAGGCTCACGTGTTGCACGTCGTTCACCGTCAGGGGCCCATCTGGAGCCCTTTTTGTCGTTACAACGTGCGAGGTATAGAATTACTGACGAATGCTTATTCAAATTTGTCTTGTTATTTAGTTCAAGTTAAATAGCACCACAGCCACGGATATGCGACAAATGCACTTGCCATTGCTGAGGGAAACATAGGCTACCTTTTGATGGTCACTTCATGCTTTTAAAACTGCGGTCTACTGCCGTCGTTTGTTCTTTATTCCATTCTAAGTGTTATCCTGCGACAAACGTGTCTAGCATTTCCAGACTGACCTAACATATGAAGCAAATTACATAACAAAGGCATTACATGCATGCAGGGTATTATTTAGTACAAAATTAACGGTAGTGATGTGTCTAAGTGCCTAGTGTGCCAATGTTTAAGATCCTTTATTGTATTTCTCTGGCCTAGCATGCATCGCTTGCTCATATGCATTGAGAGGGTTCAGAGGAGCATTGGAAAGGGAGGGGGGTCAGGCAGCGCTAGCAGGCTCAGCCCCCCCCCCCCCCGCAGGAAGCACATAAAGTGACGCCCCGCTGGCATGTTGAATAGTTCGATGTGCAATCAAGTGGCGCTCGTCGTTTTAGAGCGTAAAGGTCAGCCTGAGAGGCCGGCGGTCGACGATAGTTGGCGCTGCGTACCGGCCGGCCGCCTCTGCGGGCGACCCACGGAGGGCCCCACGGAGGGCCCCACGGAGGGCCCCGTGGAGGGCCCCCACGGAGGACCTCCAGGGCCAGCTGGTGTATTCCCGCTGTCTGTGAGCGAATGCTTTTGTTTTTGGAGACATTCATCCCTGTGTTATGTGTTCTGACAAGCTGGGAGTACGATGCTGCTTACATCTCCTCAAAGACATGATAGCGAAACAGACCAGGCTAAGGATGGCGTGGATTCCGACCTCAGCACAGACCGGACCAGGCCGCGGTCTGCCATCGGCCATTCATGGTCCCCGTGGCAGGCGACGTCACGACCAATGCACGGCGGTCCCGATCAGCTGCATGGACCACTTTCCACATCCACCACTATCCATTTTTATCCAGCTGTCGCCCAGTCGCGCCTTGACGGTGAGAGGCCGCACAGGCCCGAAATAATCATGGCAGATCAACGCCACCAGCGACAGACGGTCGGAGTGCCCGTCAGCGTGGTTGATGATCATCGAAAGACACACGCCTCTGGTCAAGGTCACACCTACACATCCATCCTGCTCGAGGCTCACAGACGACGGTCAGTTGCGTAGTGCCATGCGTGGACGTGTGCGTTCCGTGTTACGTGTGCGCGGCCGTGCACCGGAGAACCACGAACACTTCCTTTCGCGTCAGAACACAGTGAAGGGTGATCTCCGCCATGCTCGGTTATCGTTCTTTTTCCAAATGCTATCACAACTCGCGTCGCACCGCATGGAAGGACCCACGCTTTCAGCAATCCGTTACGGGGCAACTTATGCACAACTTCCTTACAGCCCTTATTATGTTCGGCTTCATTTTCATTTCACTGTTTATTATGCTTTGGTGTCCTTGCGTCTCAACTGGGCTTCTAATGCATTGATCGCGCGTGTGTAATTGACATACACCTTGCGATCAACCTTAAGTTGAGCGAAACTACACAAAACACCACTCATGCGTTCACATGCCTCGCAAATTGCAGAGCGCGATCCCCGCTCCGAAGATGGATGAGCTTGGGTAAATGGGACAGGGGTGAATGGCGAAATGTTTCAGTGCCCCCAAGGGCCAAGGCAGATATAGGTAGGTGAAATCGGCAGCCACCATAAAAGCATCCCTACATCCAACAATTTTCCAGTCCTCTGAAAGGAATATAGCGATTCTATGTACAAAAAGAGCCATGGGGAGAGGTGATTGGGCTAACCATACCATTCTGAACACGCTATTCGATTCCTGTGCTAATTTTACATCTTGTATTTCGTTTCATCATGTCGAATATGCCCTATTGCTAACGCCTGGAAGGGAGCCCAGGTTTCACTACTTCACAAGTCAGGTTCTAAATCCGACCAAAACAACTAGTCCCATATCTACTCTGACGGCGGTAGCCAAAGTGTCCGATCGCGTCGTTGGCAATCTGCTGATAGCGTATCCGCCGAGCCGTAACGTAATCAGTGAGCAGCAGCATGGCTCCCAGCACGGGCACTCCACGGAGTCGGCACTATTGAACGCTGTCAGGCTCATTGTCAACAGTTCACACACGTGGCCAGTCACCCATCTGGAAACAGCTGGGCAGCTAAGCCTTTCACAGCGTCCTGCTTCGCCGACTCGTGCAGAAGTTCGGGCGGTATACCGCTGAAGCGCACTGGTTCCAGCACCAGCTAAGCGAGCGCTCCCATCATGTGCATAGGGGTGCCTGTGCTCCGGTGATGTATGGCGTGGCCCTGGGTTCACTCATCGGGTCCTCGCTCAATCGCTTAATTGCTCAACCGCAACAAACGACTTTTAATCTTGCATAGGTGACGCCAAAATGGCTACGTAAACTGACAATGCCCACTTTATTTGTTGCAGCGATTCCGGAGATCGTACAGCTTAAAGGCTCGCGCAGAGAACACGCTGAAGGCGGCATACTCCTGACCCGCTGCCAAGAGCCCACTGAGTCGAGATGGTCCGACCCGACTGAACCTGGCTGAGCCGCCGTTATTTACATATACGACTAGTCATTAAGTGCCGAAAAAAACCCAAAATCAGACTTGGAGGAGTAGCGCTTTTTAAATAGGTTTTGTATGTAATATTATCATCCTTTTTAAAATGTATCCATAGCTGGAGACATATGTTTGGTTTTGCTGCAGTCGGGACCGCTGCCTCTTCCTCCAATCCCTCCCCCCTCCCTCTCCGCTTCATCGCAGTTTATGGGACCATGTGTTTGATAGCGTTTTGGATGCTGACAGTCATGCTGCAAGTAGTTCCTTACTAAACGGGACTCCCCATACTCATCAATCCAATATTAGCTACAGCCGTGCGATGCGTGTAAAGAATTTATAAGGTTCAAAGTATGTGCTTCCTCCAAGGTTTCTTTTTAAAAAGCTGTGTGATATGTGGACGCAAGTCATGCGATATCAGCCACTGACCGCCGTTCAGCCTGCGGTACGAGAACGACCCGTCGCGCTGGGACACAGAGGGGGTCCCAGGGAAGAGGGGACGCCGTTCCCCGCGTCACCGCACCGGAACAGAGCCGCAGCCCCGGCGATACTAGCGGCAGCTGTCGGCAGTACTGGGGGCCGGGGCGGGCCGAGTGGGGCGGAGTGGATCATCCCGCCGGCCCACTGTCGGGCTTGTGATGACAGACCCGCGGCATTCTAGCCCTCCACACAGCTGGTAAGGAAGAGATGTTCCCCAGCCTTGGATTACTGTGACAGGCGTCATCGCGTGCCATGTAGAGATAGTTATCAGAATTATCGCTGTGCTTAAAAGACCCTGCTTATTTTTGAGGAACTGAGAACACTAATGCGGAACGTTTCCTGGCGAAAGTGCATCCGAATACAGCGGTGTTTCTGGTCATTAAAACACGTCAGCGTCATAACCAGGCCACTCAACAATCACTTCGCAATAACAACTAAATAGCAACCAACAATAGTGAAAGATTTGGGCCTGACAAAACGGGAATAGAAACGATCGCAGGCACGGAATATCTGACGTGATTAATGAGTTGCATTTGTTTTGGACACTCTACTGACTCATGATTGGAAAGGACGTCGACTAAAGACGACACGCAATTAATGATGATGGCCGTGATGACGTTACCCGACCCATGTGAGCCCTGGAAATCGACTATGAGTAGAATGACGCTGGAAAACTTCGTCTGGTATGCGGTCTGCTCAGATCTCAGCCGAGTCAAACTGCGCGATGGAATGCAGGCTTACCATCAGCTCAAGAAAATTCTGCTCACCAAAACCAAAGACGCCCGTTTTGGGCTATCACGGCTAATGCAGATCGGTCGAAGGACTCAAAAGGGACGGAAGGTGACGGAGAACGGCAAAATGCGTTGTGAATATGTGAACGAATTGATGCTAGAATTAATAACAACGAACAGCACACAGTATACATGTTAATATCATCTGCTTCTACCGTTTCGACAGATTAAGCTCCAATTTATGCTTCTGCACTTTCTTGCAAAGCAAACAGCACCTGAAGCACCTCACATATAACCGAAGCAGATGACATGAACTTCACATGAAGTAGTTCATGCATGACACGTCATGTGTGACTCTGAGTTTACACCTTCGAAACAATGAGCTTCAGTCGTCTATAAATGCTACCGTGAACCTGCTGTAGAGCACGATGACGAGCATACTTTTAAGGGATGGCAGCGACGGTAGTGGTCATAGAAGCACCCGGGGTCGCCAGACAAGAATCGAAGCACGGTTAGACGTTAGAACCTCTTGTTGTGCAGCATAAGGTGATGTACGGTCATCTGATCACCTTTGAAGTCTAATGACCTGGATCTTGAACGTGCCATGTTCACCAGCCGAGGGAGCCGAGCGTTGCCGCGATCTTGTACGATTGACTTCACTGGCGGTGCTTCGATTCACGGTGGTGCAGTCAACACCTTGGAGCACCTAGACCTCAAAGTTGTCGTGTGTTTTATTTGATATCCCTGGGTTCATGGCATTACCTAAGTTAACCGTCTGTGATGCATGTGCATTCAAACTCAGCCTGTTTGCAACTTCTGCCAATCCAGCGTTGGGCCCAGATAATCATTCTATTTTCAGCATTCATACCATAAAAGAATGCACCGAAATGGCATCAATGACGAACACTCATGAAAGCCATGCATTTCAAATTCACGTCCATCACTCCCAAAACCCAAGAATAGCAATGCTTGATAGTCGCACAGATCTGTGAGCGCGTAAAAGGTGCCAGTGTGTGCTTACTCCTAATGTCAAGCACACTGAACACGGACCTTGCGGCGTTTGGCTCGGAGCTCATGAGGTGCTCCTTTTCCCCCTTCCGAACTCTCCCCGCACAGGCCAGCACCTGTAGCTCTCTGGCACCCGTACAGACGCAGTTGGTTTGGCTGCCGTCAGGGCAGGCGCACCAGCGGCGTCCGCCCACTGGCAACAGGCCCATGAGAGGTGAGTGGGCAGCTACGCAACAGACAGTGAACACAGGCACCGCCGACAGCGCCGTCACTGCAGCCGGCTCCGCACTTGACGGTGACACCTGCGGATGCCATCCGCGAAATCGTTGCCACCTGCAGCTGCGGGTGGTCCCATCTGTGGTCGACCTTGGCGCCACCTGCTGGCAGCTGGTGTCTGCCAGTGTTGAGCGAGCGACAGTGCCGCCACCCTGCGTACAGCGGCGCTGAGCCCGCTGGCTGGCCACGAGGTCTGGCGCCGCGTTACCGCCGACGCCGGCGAGGCTAGGGCGGCCCTAGCGGCTGAGGTCGGCCCTAGCAGCTGCAGCTCCCGTTGGAGCTGGCGCCGTCCTGCACGGCCATCACGTCAGGGTCGTCCCCCTCCCCCGCCCAGGTTGCCGCTCTTCTCGTGCGCCAGAATCTGGGGGCGCGTGCGCTGTCAGAGAACCGCGAGGCGTCGCGGAGGGGGCGGGTGCTGAGCGATGATGCTGATGAACACTAGCAAATGGGATGGGAACGGAGGGTTAAAACGAGAAGATGATGGTTAAAACAAGAGGGTTAAAACAAGAAGCTCCTCAGCATATCACGAAACATCACCCGACACTCTGGCCACATACGGATGATACCAACGCTCCGTACCCTGCTGATTTTGTCTCCAATAACTGCCATCACTGGCAAGCTGGACTCACTTAACTATGCACACCTTCTCGTTTTGTGACTTCTGATGATTCCTGGATGCAGTTTAAAGCATCAATAAAGTACGCTCGCTTATTCCAAGAGCGACCTCCGCACAGCACCACTTGGCAATGTTAGCTGTTTCGGCTCGTCGACTCCAGCCATTTTCTGTGCCGTGACCTCGTTTGGAAGCCCTGGGGCCGCCTCATCACGTCCACCCTGACCTGCAGCAGGGCGGTGGCCGTGTGTTACCTTGCTGACGAGAAAGCGGGCTGCCTCCTCGATGCCGTTGTTCTCCTTGGCTGAGGTCTGAAACCAGCCGGCGAAGCCGTGCTGCTGTGCCCACTCGGCGACCTTGTCAGGGCTGGCCGCCAGCCCCTCCTTCGGAAGGTCACACTGGCCGGAGGGCAGGTAGCCCAGGTCAGGCCAGGCGAGGTCAAGTTACACCGGCAGGCAGACTGCGGAGCTGAGAGGACGTGGCACCATGCTAGACAAGTTGTGAGGGTCTCATACAGCGATCGCAAACCAAACTTTTGTTTTCATATAAATATGCAAAATAAAACAGATAATAATTAGACGCAACGCCCGTTAATGTAGCGACCTATTCATATTCGAATTTAGCGTGGAGTACGTGATTCCGTTTAAAAATCAGCTTTAAGGTCGAATACGACCCAATGATGACGAAAATGCAATCCGTTTTGCTCTAGCACAATAAGATTAACCTCCAGAGGTCAAATACCCGAGCCAAGCAGTGACGATGATACTTGGAAGCTTCCGGATAAAAAGGATGAAATGAATGCCACGTATATATTTCATCTAAGGACGACAAAAAAATGCCACGACCTATTTTCAGGGCTATATTGTATGTCCACGGACATAGCAGTGCCGCATCGCCGCCGTAGGGTTTTCGTGTTTTAAATATGATGGCATGTGAAAGCCAATCATCAGTTCCAGCCTGGACTGTCAAGTACATCAGAGTCAAAATCCAAGGTCAAAGTAAACATAAAAGGCCAAGGTAGGGCGCAAACCTTTGTATGGGACCCCCGCGTACAACTGAGGTGTCATTACAAAGCCCGTTGTTGATCCCGGCCTGGGCGCCTAAACACACCAGGGTCAAAGTCAAAATCTAAGATCAAATTGAAGGTAAAAGGACGGAGCAGCGCCGCGCTGTCGCTGTATGGGACCAATCTGTGCTAATCAGACGTCACTGGAAAACCCATTGTCTTTTACAGTCTGAGATAAAAAATGTCGAACTTCAAGGTCGATTGTGGAAGAAAACAAGCCAGAACGCAAATTTTCAAGGCCTCCATTCCAGCTTGGAGTTCCCATTATCCATGCTGGTACCAAAAACGGGCTTTGTAATGACGCCTGGTTGTTACAAATTGATCCCATGCAGCGGTAGTGTGGCGCTACCCCCGTTATTTGACATTGAGTTTTCACTTTCAATCTAGTGTTTTGGAAACCCGGGCTGGAATTGATAACGGAAATTCTAATGACGGCCTCTTTTGTGCAGATCGGTCACATACAGCGCCCGTGCGGCGCTACCTCGTCATGTGACCCTTAAGTTGACCTCAGATTTGACTTTAACTCTGGTGCTTTTTGGAGCCCAGGCAGGATATGATGACTGAATTTTAACATTCAGATGATATCACATTTGAAGGCATGGAAACCACACAGCGGCGGCACGGCACTACCTCATTCTTGGACGTTAAACATGACCTCGAAATTTGACCTTGGAGGCTTTTCTGTTCTTCACTGGAATACATACGTGGCTCTCATTTGACGCCTTCCCAATACCGGAACGTTTCCAGTATCTTTGTTACTACTTGACTCGGTTATTTGACGCAACCGCAACGGCGTGTCACAACTGCAGCACACTTTCCGATTTCATGCGAGGACTGACCTTGTTTCCCAGCAGCACACAGGGCACAGGGTCACCGTTGGGCAGCTGTACCTTCGCGAGGACTGACCTTGTTTCCCAGCAGCACGCAGGGCACAGGGTCGCCGTTGGGCAGCTGTACCTTCGCGAGGACTGACCTTGTTTCCCAGCAGCACGCAGGGCACAGGGTCGCCGTTGGGCAGCTGAACCTGCGCGAGGACTGACCTTGTTTCCCAGCAGCACGCAGGGCACGGGGTCACCGTTGGGCAGCTGAACCTTCTCGTCGAGGTCGTTCTTCCACTTCATGACGGCGTCGAAGGTCACGGACCGCGTGACGTCAAACACGATGAAGGCCGCCACCGCTTCCTTGTAGTACACACGCGTCATTGAGCCAAACCTCTCCTGACCTGGAGCACAACACACCGAACCACTCCTGACCTGGAGCACAGTACGCCGAACCTCTTCTGACTTGGAGCACAACACACCGAAGCTTTCCTGGCCTGGAGCACGGCACACCAAACCTCCCTTGTCCTGAAGCACAACACATCGAAACACTCCCGATCTGGAGCACAACACATCGAACCTCTCCTGTCCTGGAGCACAGCACACCAAACCTTCCCTGCCCTGAAGCACAACAAATCGAACCGCTCCTGACCTGCGGCACAACAGAGAGGGAGCCAGGCTTACAACCAAACCACTGGGTGCCAGAGGTGAGCTTCATTTCAGATGCCGTGAAAATCGGCTTCGGTACTGATCAGCTTATGGCTGGATCGAAAAAACTTAAATGCATTAGAAGTATTCATAGGCAGTAGTGGAAGGAAGTGTGCACAGTAGCAGAGATCAACAGCAACGTGACTTGACTACCTCGACCAACATACACAAAATGGATATTTCAAAACTTGACCAGAGATGTGAAAGGCGGTCTTATCAGATGCGCTGTTTCCACCCGTGTCGCGAGGTCTCCAGCGCCGGCCCAGGGGCGGCTCCACCTACCGGCAATGTCCCACAGCTGCAGCCGCACGATGGTGTTGGAGTCCCAGTGGAGCACCTTGAGCGCGAAGTCGACCCCGATGGTGGCTCGGTAGTGAGCCGAGAAGAACTGGTGAACATAGCGCTTTGATGATGGACGTCTTGCCGGTGCCCAGCTCGCCGATGATGAGGATCTTGTACAGATGCTCATACTTGTTTCCAACCTGTGAAGGGCAGACGACAAGGTTGGTTAGCCCAGCATCAGCTGCCTACGACAGATGACTGCCGTTCACGAAGGAAGAGCCAGCTGGCTGAAGTAAAACGCAGCGATGACTTGAAAAATCCATCAAACGAATTATGATAGATGCATGTGTGTTCAAACAGTCCAGGGAGAGGCTTGACACGATTAAACTGGTTTTTGGGAGACCGTCAGATCGTCAACGTCATAGTTTCTCGCCATCGGGCCATCAGGGAACATTGATAGTTTGGCGTATTTTTTTTTTGTCCCAATGTGGATGTGGCAATATCGGTTGGTAAGCTTGCGTGGGCCGACAGAAAATGGAGCCAGGATCCAGCATTTACGTAAATGCATCTATGTGCTATGGCATGTCCACTGTTTTCCCTTTCTCCTGTCCCCTCGAAATGTTTTGTTACTTACACCTCCACGCCTCAAGGCACCGTTGATGAAAGCAATCTGTGAGCAGCGAATTTTTTTTTTTTGATTACAGGCAGGACAAGAGCAAAAATCCGGTATAGGCAGATGGGGCATAGCATTTAGATTTCAAGTAGCGCAGATACTCATCTTTAGTTCGCAGACAGGTGGTGTCAAGCAGCAATGCCAGTGGCACAGACACTAAACTGCTAAGGGTTTAACGGAAACTGGTTTGCAATATGCACGGAGAGTGGCATTTAACCATGCTGGTAGAAACTCCACGCTTTATTACTGAGGCTTGTCAAAACGCGGCTTCGGACAAGAGGCAGAGGCGAGTGTACCTAGCGGTACACAACTGCCCAATGCGAGCCACGACCGAGAAGCGAAAACCGACCACTGCAGCTCGTGGGCGGACGATTACGGCTCATGGCGGACCGATTGCGGCTCATGGCGGACGATTACGGCCCATGGAGGACGATTGCATATCATTGCGGACCCTTGCGCCCTACCCTGTTCCTCGTTCAGTGCACCGTTGCTGGGAATCTAGAGCAGGACCCAGCGATGTACGGATATATAACCTGCCTGGTGCAAAAACCTGCCTGGCGCCTGCGAACGGACATGCTACTTACAAATTACTTAAAAATCAATGCATTCCTGACTGTTGACAATCCACCACGCCGCCGCACTAACAACCGTAATTGCATCACTCGGATCCGGCAGTTTTTGAAAACATTGTTTGGCTTACTGGACATGTGTTGCCATGGAACCCGCGCGAGCTAATCGTGCCCAGCGAGAAGCCAGTCTCCCTGCGGCGCTCAGACCCTCTTTGCCACGTGCATGTGGCTGTTGCTGTCTGGCTATAATGCTTGGCTGTGAGCAATTCTTTGCCTGCTGTAGACTAGTTCCAAGCCTTATTGATTTAAATGAACCAGATGCCCCACCGTTCACAGACTCATCTATGATTATCTCGTGGCCATGTTTGCCAGCGTCGTTGGCGGTTATTGTCGGTGAAAGCGCCACAGGCGACACGGTGCGTTGCCAGTCAGCCGTTTGCCGGCACTTGCTGTACACCGACCCTACACACTGGTGTGTCTGATAGTCGGCGTCGCCGCGGCTCTGCAACCATGGGATCAGGCCTCGAGGGCAGACACGGATTGGATTAGGACCCACTTAGCTGCTTCCCATGCAGGTAGCGTTGAAGTTCAAACGAGCCACATTCCTGATGAGCTTGGCTGGCGAAGGCAGGCTTCGGGCAGCCTTTGCCTGTTTGACCTGCGTCGTGAGTGACGCCCGACGCGCAGGCCCGCCGCGGGGTCGTTACCCCGTCTGCAGCACCCCCTCCCCCCCCTCCGCTGCTAGCGTGACGGCGGCCGCGACAGCCGCTTGGCAACAAGGGGTGCACATGGGTTCAATTGCAGCGACGCAGGCGAACCCACCCAGCCACACTCTAAACGCTAGCCAACGACCAGTCCGTCTGCTCGTAAAAGCACAATGCGAACTTCAGTTTTCCACGCAATGGGCGGAGGGTGGTCGAAAAAACCGGGGAAGTGATGGCAGACGGGAGGGGGGCTGCCATGGGGGGAGGGGATTGAGGCGCCTGAGCTCGAGACGGCACTGGGTACGGGGGGTGTCAACGACACCGCGTGGTCGCTGGCCGTAGGCAAGCCTGTTAGCAGACTTGCGGCGGACAGCGCCTTGCGGCCGCCCCGGCCTGACACACCCATGGCCATGGGCGGCGTGAGATGGCATGGAGGTGCGCGCTTCAGCCACCGCTCTGTTCAAAGGAGCGGCCTCCAAGGCGCCAGTAGAGGAAAGCAAGTTCGAAGTTAGATTCGGTAGTGAGACAAAGTCGGTAGAATCAGTTTGGTCTCGTCAGGCTAGAAACATTAGGCCGAACAATGTGTTCGACCACTGATATCTGTGGATATCGGCCACTGATATCTGTGGGCGTGAGGGCTGCTGATATGTGGGTATCAGTGGTTCAAACGTCAGTACATATTTAACACTACAGCAGCAGCATGCTTTCGAACATCTGAGAACGTGCGCCCAAATCGACGACGCCAAATCTTCATTATTCCGTCCCAATTTGCTTCAGCTGATCGGTTTTGTAGCCCGACTCCTTTCGTACCCTTCCGTGTTTTTTGTCATTCTACGATCTAGTTTGGTTGCATGCAGGGACCAGCAAATAAACAGCGGTTGATCTAACACGCGGATAGTTCTGACATCTGGCGCACTCATTCCAAACAGACCTATGCTAGACTTCGGGCGGAATCGGATCGGATGCTGAATCAAACAGATTTGTGTTGGGTTGCAGTGAAATCGATTCCTTTGAACCTTCGTCGCGAGCACAAGCTAGTCAAATATCCGGTGCATAGACTCCAGCAGGAATACGAGCAGCAGAATATTGCATTGTGTTGTATTGTACGTAATCGCTTCGATCCACATCAGTTTGGCTATTCTCTGAACCTCGCCACTTTGCGTAGTCACAGCACACTTCGCAAGCCAATTCAAATGTTGGAACAATCCCAGCCATCCCAACTTACATCCCATTCGGTATTTGCTGAGCTATACTACGAATTTTAGTCTGTTTTTTTCTGGAGAAGTTTTTTTAGAAGTTTTCGTCTGGAGATTTGGGATCTTTCACAGACCTTGAGTGGTAGCATTCCTGTTATACCTTTGGAACGTGCGATGCGCATATTGCGTCTTTCCATTGTTGTCCATTTCACAATGCATCGCCCAGATGGTGAGATAGCCGCTTATCTCGGACCACACACTCCCGACCTTATATACACAAACGCAGAGCGCACCACAAGCCTCCCAATGATCGGAGCGCTGTGCGGCACGCAGAGAGCAAAGTAATATGCAAACTATTATGCAGACAGTCAAATCTTATTTGTGATATATATATATATATATATATATATATATAACAAATATGTGTGTGTGTGTGTGTGTGTGTGTGTGTGTGCGTGTGTGTGTGTGTGTGTGTGTGTGTGTTGTGTGTGTGTGTGTGTGTGTGTGTGTGTGGTGTGTGTGTGTGTGTGTGTGTGGTGTGTGGTGTGTGTGTGTGTGTGTGGGTGTGTGTGTGTGTGTGTGTGTGTGTGTGTGTGTGTGTGTGTGTGTGTGTGTGTGTGTGTGTGTGTGTGTGTGTGTGTGTGTGTGTGTGTGTGTTGTGTGTGTGTGTGTGTGTGGTGTGTGTGTGTGTGTGTGTGTGTGTGTATATCTACGTTGGGGTAAAAAAACATGGTGGCTTCAATGGTACCCGACAAATGTGTTATCAAATGGATTTCTGAGCCGTTGTTGCCAGAACAAATTCATCAGCATCACGCGTGAATTTGGCCACGTCCGCCTTGAGTCGGAATCGGAGACGACGCAGAGTTGTGCTGCAGTACTCGGAGTGGGGGTCAGAACCAGCATCACATGCAATGCGTTTAGAGTCTGCATTGATTCCGTACAGAGCAGACAAGTAATATCCGGACAACGTGGCTTAGTTTTAGGGGCACTAAATTGCACCGCGAAAAACGACAGCAATGTACCCCTGGTCCAGACGATGAATGCTTTCTCGACAGAAAGATAAGATAACAATTCCTTTAGAAGATCCGGGTCGGTAGATGGGTCCGAGTTTGTTACGCATTATGCGCCGTTTGGACCCAGATTCCATTGCTCACTGGAACTAACTATGCATATACTTTCTTCTTGAGCTTTGAGCTTGCCGAACCTGAGAACCTTTAGCGTGTTACCCGTGCACGACGTGACCACGGTTTGTCCGCTGAACCACCCGTTCTCTGCGGGTGGCCTGGTGGAGGGTACAAGCCGAGGGCACTACGCGCCACGCTTCCACGCATCCTAAGCGTGACGAGGCCGGGTCGGTTCTCGAGGCCAGCGAGCTTCACCCGCCAGGCTATCATGGCCAGCAGGCTCCTCGCGCTCGTCTGGCCAGGACAGAGCGACTGTACAGGCCGCAGGTCGGCAACAACACACGTCCACCGAAGTAAATATTTGTTCTTGCTGCATATGCATGCACTGAATTTCCGCGACCGGCTGCGGATTCCAGAATTGCATTTGATTAAATTAATAAATTTGTTTT
>NW_023596576.1:9198820-9279833 GCF_011947565.3 Pollicipes pollicipes
AAAACAAATTTATTAATTTAATCAAATGCAATTCTGGAATCCGCAGCCGGTCGCGGAAATTCAGTGCATGCATATGCAGCAAGAACAAATATTTACTTCGGTGGACGTGTGTTGTTGCCGACCTGCGGCCTGTACAGTCGCTCTGTCCTGGCCAGACGAGCGCGAGGAGCCTGCTGGCCATGATAGCCTGGCGGGTGAAGCTCGCTGGCCTCGAGAACCGACCCGGCCTCGTCACGCTTAGGATGCGTGGAAGCGTGGCGCGTAGTGCCCTCGGCTTGTACCCTCCACCAGGCCACCCGCAGAGAACGGGTGGTTCAGCGGACAAACCGTGGTCACGTCGTGCACGGGTAACACGCTAAAGGTTCTCAGGTTCGGCAAGCTCAAAGCTCAAGAAGAAAGTATATGCATAGTTAGTTCCAGTGAGCAATGGAATCTGGGTCCAAACGGCGCATAATGCGTAACAAACTCGGACCCATCTACCGACCCGGATCTTCTAAAGGAATTGTTATCTTATCTTTCTGTCGAGAAAGCATTCATCGTCTGGACCAGGGGTACATTGCTGTCGTTTTTCGCGGTGCAATTTAGTGCCCCTAAAACTAAGCCACGTTGTCCGGATATTACTTGTCTGCTCTGTACGGAATCAATGCAGACTCTAAACGCATTGCATGTGATGCTGGTTCTGACCCCCACTCCGAGTACTGCAGCACAACTCTGCGTCGTCTCCGATTCCGACTCAAGGCGGACGTGGCCAAATTCACGCGTGATGCTGATGAATTTGTTCTGGCAACAACGGCTCAGAAATCCATTTGATAACACATTTGTCGGGTACCATTGAAGCCACCATGTTTTTTTACCCCAACGTAGATATACACACACACACACACACACACACACACCACACACACACACACACACAACACACACACACACACACACACACACACACACACACACACACACACACACACACACACACACACACACACACACACACACACACACACACACACCCACACACACACACACACACCACACACCACACACACACACACACACACACCACACACACACACACACACACACACACACAACACACACACACACACACACACACACACGCACACACACACACACACACACACACACACACATATTTGTTATATATATATATATATATATATATATATATCACAAATAAGATTTGACTGTCTGCATAATAGTTTGCATATTACTTTGCTCTCTGCGTGCCGCACAGCGCTCCGATCATTGGGAGGCTTGTGGTGCGCTCTGCGTTTGTGTATATAAGGTCGGGAGTGTGTGGTCCGAGATAAGCGGCTATCTCACCATCTGGGCGATGCATTGTGAAATGGACAACAATGGAAAGACGCAATATGCGCATCGCACGTTCCAAAGGTATAACAGGAATGCTACCACTCAAGGTCTGTGAAAGATCCCAAATCTCCAGACGAAAACTTCTAAAAAAACTTCTCCAGAAAAAAACAGACTAAAATTCGTAGTATAGCTCAGCAAATACCGAATGGGATGTAAGTTGGGATGGCTGGGATTGTTCCAACATTTGAATTGGCTTGCGAAGTGTGCTGTGACTACGCAAAGTGGCGAGGTTCAGAGAATAGCCAAACTGATGTGGATCGAAGCGATTACGTACAATACAACACAATGCAATATTCTGCTGCTCGTATTCCTGCTGGAGTCTATGCACCGGATATTTGACTAGCTTGTGCTCGCGACGAAGGTTCAAAGGAATCGATTTCACTGCAACCCAACACAAATCTGTTTGATTCAGCATCCGATCCGATTCCGCCCGAAGTCTAGCATAGGTCTGTTTGGAATGAGTGCGCCAGATGTCAGAACTATCCGCGTGTTAGATCAACCGCTGTTTATTTGCTGGTCCCTGCATGCAACCAAACTAGATCGTAGAATGACAAAAAACACGGAAGGGTACGAAAGGAGTCGGGCTACAAAACCGATCAGCTGAAGCAAATTGGGACGGAATAATGAAGATTTGGCGTCGTCGATTTGGGCGCACGTTCTCAGATGTTCGAAAGCATGCTGCTGCTGTAGTGTTAAATATGTACTGACGTTTGAACCACTGATACCCACAGATATCAGCAGCCCTCACGCCCACAGATATCAGTGGCCGATATCCACAGATATCAGTGGTCGAACACATTGTTCGGCCTAATGTTTCTATGCCTGACGAGACCAAACTGATTCTACCGACTTTGTCTCACTACCGAATCTAACTTCGAACTTGCTTTCCTCTACTGGCGCCTTGGAGGCCGCTCCTTTGACAGAGCGGTGGCTGAAGCCGCGCACTCCATGCCATCTCACCGCCGCCCATGGCCTGGGTGTCAGGCCGGGGCGGCCGAGGCGCTGTCCGCCGCAAGTCTGCTAACAGGCTTGCCTACGGCAGCGACCACGCCGGTGTCGTTGACACCCCCGTACCCAGTGCCGTCTCGAGCTCAGGCGCCTCATCCCCTCCCCCCATGTCAGCCCCCCTCCCGTCTGCCATCACTTCCCCGGTTTTTCGACCACCCTCCGCCCATTGCGTGGAAAACTGAAGTTAGCATTTGTGTTTTACGAGCAGACGGACTGGTCGTTGGCTAGCGTTTAGAGTTGGCTGGGTGGGTTCGCCTGCGTCGCTGCAATTGAACCCATGTGCACCCCTTGTTGCCAAGCGGCTGTCGCGGGCCGCCGTACGCTAGCAGCGGAGGGGGGGGGGGTGCTGCAGACGGGTAAACGACCCCGCGGCGGGCCTGCGCGTCGGGCGTCACTCACGACGCAAGGTCAAACAGGCAAAGGCTGCCCGAAGCCTGCTTCGCCAGCCAAGCTCATCAGGAATGTGGCTCGTTTGAACTTCAACGCTACCTGCATGGGAAGCAGCTAAGTGGGCCTAATCCAATCCTTGTCTGCCCTCGAGGCCTGATCCCATGGTTGCAGAGCCGCGGCGACGCCGACTATCAGACACACCAGTGTGTAGGGTCGGTGTACAGCAAGTGCCGGCAAACGGCTGACTGGCACGCACCGTGTCGCCTGTGGCGCTTTCACCGACATAACCGCCAACGACGCTGGCAAACATGGCCACGAGATAATCATAGATGAGTCTGTGAACGGTGGGGCATCTGGTTCATTTAAATCAATAAGGCTTGGAACTAGTCTACAGCAGGCAAAGAATTGCTCACAGCCAAGCATTATAGCCAGACAGCAACAGCCACATGCACGTGGCAAAGAGGGTCTGAGCGCCGCAGGGAGACTGGCTTCTCGCTGGGCACGATTAGCTCGCGCGGTTCCATGGCAACACATGTCCAGTAAGCCAAACAATGTTTTCAAAAACTGCCGGATCCGAGTGATGCAATTACGGTTGTTAGTGCGGCGGCGTGGTGGATTGTCAACAGTCAGGAATGCATTGATTTTTAAGTCATTTGTAAGTAGCATGTCCGTTTCGCAGGCGCCAGGCAGGTTTTGCACCAGGCAGGTTATATATCCGTACATCGCTGGGTCCTGCTCTAGATTCCCAGCAACGGTGCACTGAACGAGGAACAGGGTAGGGCGCAAGGGTCCGCAATGATATGCAATCGTCCTCCATGGGCCGTAATCGTCCGCCATGAGCCGCAATCGTCCGCCATGAGCCGTAATCGTCCGCCACGAGCTGCAGTGGTCGGTTTTCGCTTCTCGGTCGTGGCTCGCATTGGGCAGTTGTGTACCGCTAGGTACACTCGCCTCTGCCTCTTGTTCCGAAGCCGCGTTTTGACAAGCTCAGTAATAAAGCGTGGAGTTTCTACAGCATGGTTAAATGCCACTCTCCGTGCATATTGCAAAACCAGTTTCCGTTAAACCCTTAGCAGTTTAGTGTCTGTGCCACTGGCATTGCTGCTTGACACCACCTGTCTGCGAACTAAAGATGAGTATCTGCGCTACTTGAAATCTAAATGCTATGCCCCATCTGCCTATACCGGATTTTTGCTCTTGTCCTGCATGTAATCAAAAAAAAAAAAATTCGCTGCTCACAGATGCTTTCATCAACGGTGCCTTGAGGCGTGGAGGTGTAAGTAACAAAACATTTCGAGGGGACAGGAGAAAGGGAAAACAGTGGACATACCATAGCACATAGATGCATTTACGTAAATGCTGGATCCTGGCTCCATTTTCTGTCGGCCCACGCAAGCTTACCAACCGATATTGCCACATCCACATTTGGGACAAAAAAAAAAATACGCCAAACTATCAATGTTCCCTGATGGCCCGATGGCGAGAAACTATGACGTTGACGATCTGACGGTCTCCCAAAAACCAGTTTAAATCGTGCCAAGCCTCTCCTGGACTGTTTGAACACACATGCATCTATCATAATTCGTTTGATGGATTTTTCAAGTCATCGCTGCGTTTTACTTCAGCCAGCTGGCTCTTCCTTCGTGAACGGCAGTCATCTGTCGTAGGCAGCTGATGCTGGGCTAACCAACCTTGTCGTCTGCCCTTCACAGGTTGGAAACAAGTATGAGCATCTGTACAAGATCCTCATCATCGGCGAGCTGGGCACCGGCAAGACGTCCATCATCAAGCGCTATGTTCACCAGTTCTTCTCGGCTCACTACCGAGCTACCATCGGGGTCGACTTCGCGCTCAAGGTGCTCCACTGGGACTCCAACACCATCGTGCGGCTGCAGCTGTGGGACATTGCCGGTAGGTGGAGCCGCCCCTGGCCGGCGCTGGAGACCTCGCGACACGGGTGGAACAGCGCATCTGATAAGACCGCCTTTCACATCTCTGGTCAAGTTTTGAAATATCCATTTTGTGTATGTTGGTCGAGGTAGTCAAGTCACGTTGCTGTTGATCTCTGCTACTGTGCACACTTCCTTCCACTACTGCCTATGAATACTTCTAATGCATTTAAGTTTTTTCGATCCAGCCATAAGCTGATCAGTACCGAAGCCGATTTTCACGGCATCTGAAATGAAGCTCACCTCTGGCACCCAGTGGTTTGGTTGTAAACCTGGCTCCCTCTCTGTTGTGCCGCAGGTCAGGAGCGGTTCGATTTGTTGTGCTTCAGGGCAGGGAAGGTTTGGTGTGCTGTGCTCCAGGACAGGAGAGGTTCGATGTGTTGTGCTCCAGATCGGGAGTGTTTCGATGTGTTGTGCTTCAGGACAAGGGAGGTTTGGTGTGCCGTGCTCCAGGCCAGGAAAGCTTCGGTGTGTTTGCTCCAAGTCAGAAGAGGTTCGGCGTACTGTGCTCCAGGTCAGGAGTGGTTCGGTGTGTTGTGCTCCAGGTCAGGAGAGGTTTGGCTCAATGACGCGTGTGTACTACAAGGAAGCGGTGGCGGCCTTCATCGTGTTTGACGTCACGCGGTCCGTGACCTTCGACGCCGTCATGAAGTGGAAGAACGACCTCGACGAGAAGGTTCAGCTGCCCAACGGTGACCCCGTGCCCTGCGTGCTGCTGGGAAACAAGGTCAGTCCTCGCGCAGGTTCAGCTGCCCAACGGCGACCCTGTGCCCTGCGTGCTGCTGGGAAACAAGGTCAGTCCTCGCGAAGGTACAGCTGCCCAATGGCGACCCTGTGCCCTGCGTGCTGCTGGGAAACAAGGTCAGTCCTCGCGAAGGTACAGCTGCCCAACGGTGACCCTGTGCCCTGTGTGCTGCTGGGAAACAAGGTCAGTCCTCGCATGAAATCGGAAACAGTGTGCTGCAGTTGTGACACGCCGTTGCGGTTGCGTCAAATAACCGAGTCAAGTAGTAACAAAGATACTGGAAACGTTCCATATTGGGAAGGCGTCAGATGAGAGCCACGTAATTCCAGTGAAGAACAGAAAAGCTTCCAAGGTCAAATTTCGAGGTCATGTTTAACGTCCAAGAATGAGGTAGTGCCGTGCCGCCGCTGTGTGGTTTCCATGCCTTCAAATGTGATATCATCTGAATGTTAAAATTCAGTCATCATATCCTGCCTGGGCTCCAAAAAGCACCAGAGTTAAAGTCAAATCTGAGGTCAACTTAAAGGTCACATGACGAGGTAGCGCCGCACGGGCGCTGTATGTGACCGATCTGCACAAATGAGGCGTCATTAGAATTTCCGTTATCAATTCCAGCCCGGGTTTCCAAAACACTAGATTGAAAGTGAAAACTCAAGGTCAAATAACGGGGTAGCGCCACATTACCGCTGCATGGGATCAATTTGTAACAACCAGGCGTCATTACAAAGCCCGTTGTTGGTACCAGCATGGATAATGGGAACTCCAAGCTGGAATGGAGGCCTTGAAAATTTGCGTTCTGGCTTGTTTTTTCCACAATCGACCTTGAAGTTCGACATTTTTTATCCCAGACTGTAAAAGACAATGGGTTTTCCAGTGACGTCTGATTAGCACAGATTGGTCCCATACAGCGACAGCGCGGCGCTGCTCCGTTCTTTTACCTTCAAGTTGACCTTAGATTTTGACTTTGACCCTGGTGTGTTTAGGCGCCCAGGCTGGGATCGACAACGGGCTTTGTAATGACACCTCAGCTGTACGCGGGGGTCCCATACAAAGGTTTGCGCCCTACCTTGGCCTTTTATGTTTACTTTGACCTTGGATTTTGTCTTTGACTCTAATGTACTTGACAGTCCAGGCTGGAACTGATGATTGGCTTTCACATGACATCATATTTGAAAACACGAAAACCCTACGGCGGCGATGCGGCACTGCTATGTCCGTGGACATACAATATAGCCCTGAAAATAGGTCGTGGCATTTTTTGTCGTCCTTAGATGAAATATATACATGGCATTCATTTCATCCTTTTTATCCGGAAGCTTCCAAGTATCATCGTCACTGCTTGGCTCAGTTATTTGACCTCTGGAGGTTAATCTTATTGTGCTAGAGCAAAACGGATTGCATTTTCGTCATCATTGGGTCGTACTCGACCTTAAAGCTGATTTTAAACGGAATCACGTACTCCACGCAAAATTCGAATATGAATAGGTCGCTACATTAACGGACGTTGCGTCTAATTATTATCTGCTTTATTTTGCATATTTATATGAAAAACAAAAGTTTGGTTCGCGATCGCTGTATGAGACCCTCACAACTTGTCTAGCATGGTGCCACGTCCTCTCAGCTCTGCAGTCTGCCTGCCGGTGTAACTTGACCTCGCCTGGCCTGACCTGGGCTACCTGCCCTCCGGCCAGTGTGACCTTCCGAAGGAGGGGCTGGCGGCCAGCCCTGACAAGGTCGCCGAGTGGGCACAGCAGCACGGCTTCGCCGGCTGGTTTCAGACCTCAGCCAAGGAGAACAACGGCATCGAGGAGGCAGCCCGCTTTCTCGTCAGCAAGGTAACACACGGCCACCGCCCTGCTGCAGGTCAGGGTGGACGTGATGAGGCGGCCCCAGGGCTTCCAAACGAGGTCACGGGACAGAAAATGGCTGGAGTCGACCAGCCGAAACAGCTAACATTGCCAAGTGGTGCTGTGCGGAGGTCGCTCTTGGAATAAGCGAGCGTACTTTATTGATGCTTTAAACTGCATCCAGGAATCATCAGAAGTCACAAAACGAGAAGGTGTGCATAGTTAAGTGAGTCCAGCTTGCCAGTGATGGCAGTTATTGGAGACAAAATCAGCAGGGTACGGAGCGTTGGTATCATCCGTATGTGGCCAGAGTGTCGGGTGATGTTTCGTGATATGCTGAGGAGCTTCTTGTTTTAACCCTCTTGTTTTAACCATCATCTTCTCGTTTTAACCCTCCGTTCCCATCCCATTTGCTAGCGTTCATCAGCATCATCGCTCAGCACCCGCTCCCTCCGCGACGCCTCGCGGTTCTCTGACAGCGCACGCGCCCCCAGATTCTGGCGCACGAGAAGAGCGGCAACCTGGGCGGTGGATGGGGACGAACCCTGACCGTGGATGGCCGTGCAGGACGGCGCCAGATTCCAACGGGAGCTGCAGCGGCCTAGGGCCGACCTCAGCCGCTAGGGCCGCCCTAGCCTCGGCGGCGTCGGCGGTAAACGCGGCGTCAGACCTCGTGCCAGCCAGCTGGTCTCAGCGCCGCTGGACGCATGGTGGCGGCCACTGTCGCTCGCTCAACACTGGCAGACACCAGCTGCCAGCAGGTGGCGCCAAGGTCGACCACAGATGGGACCACCCGCAGCTGCAGGTGGCAACGATTTTGCGGGTGGCATCCGCAGGTGTCACCGTCAAGTGCGGAGCCGGCTGCAGTGACGGCGCTGTCGGCGGTGCCTCTGTTCACTGTCTGTTGCGTAGCTGCCCACTCACCTCTCACGGGCCTGTTGCCAGTGGGTGGACGCCGCTGGTGCGCCCGCCCTGACGGCAGCCAAGCCAACTGCGTCTGTACGGGTGCCAGAGAGCTACAGGTGCTGGCCTGTGCGGGGAGAGTTCGGGAGGGGGGAGAGGAGCACCTCATGAGCTCCGAGCCAAACACCGCAAGGTCCGTGTTCGGTGTGCTTGACACTAGGAGTAAGCACACACTGGCACCTTTTACGCGCTCACAGATCTGTGCGACTATCAAGCATTGCTATTCTTGGGTTTTGGGAGTGATGGACGTGAATTTGAAATGCATGGCTTTCATGAGTGTTCGTCATTGATGCCATTTCGGTGCATTCTTTTATGGTATGAATGCTGAAAATAGAATGATTATCTGGGCCCAACGCTGGATTGGCAGAAGTTGCAAACAGGCTGAGTTTGAATGCACATGCATCACAGACGGTTAACTTAGGTAATGCCATGAACCCAGGGATATCAAATAAAACACACGACAACTTTGAGGTCTAGGTGCTCCAAGGTGTTGACTGCACCACCGTGAATCGAAGCACCGCCAGTGAAGTCAATCGTACAAGATCGCGGCAACGCTCGGCTCCCTCGGCTGGTGAACATGGCACGTTCAAGATCCAGGTCATTAGACTTCAAAGGTGATCAGATGACCGTACATCACCTTATGCTGCACACAAGAGGTTCTAACGTCTAACTGTGCTTCGATTCTTGTCTGGCGACCCCGGGTGCTTCTATGACCACTACCGTCGCTGCCATCCCTTAAAAGTATGCTCGTCATCGTGCTCTACAGCAGGTTCACGGTAGCATTTATAGGCGACTGAAGCTCATTGTTTCGAAGGTGTAAACTCAGAGTCACACATGACGTGTCATGCATGAACTACTTCATGTGAAGTTCATGTCATCTGCTTCGGTTATATGTGAGGTGCTTCAGGTGCTGTTTGCTTTGCAAGAAAGTGCAGAAGCATAAATTGGAGCTTAATCTGTCGAAACGGTAGAAGCAGATGATATTAACATGTATACTGTGTGCTGTTCGTTGTTATTAATTCTAGCATCAATTCGTTCACATATTCACAACGCATTTTGCCGTTCTCCGTCACCTTCCGTCCCTTTTGAGTCCTTCGACCGATCTGCATTAGCCGTGATTGCCCAAAACGGGCGTCTTTGGTTTTGGTGAGCAGAATTTTCTTGAGCCGATGGTAAGCCTGCATCCCATCGCGCAGTTTGACTCGGCTGAGATCAGAGCAGACCGCATACCAGACGGAGTTTTCCAGCGTCATTCTGCTCATAGTCGATTTCCAGGGCTCACATGGGTCGGGTAACGTCATCACGGCCATCATCATTAATTGCGTGTCGTCTTTAGTCGACGTCCTTTCCAATCATGAGTCAGTAGAGTGTCCAAAACAAATGCAACTCATTAATCACGTCAGATATTCCGTGCCTGCCAACGTTTCTATTCCCGCTTTGTCAGGCCTAAATCTTTCACTATTGTTGGCTGCTATTTAGTCGTTATTGCGAAGTGATTGTTGAGTGGCCTGGTTATGACGCTGACGTGTTTTAATGACCAGAAACACCGCTGTATTCGGATGCGCTTTCGCCAGGAAACGTTCCGCATTAGTGTTCTCAGTTCCTCAAAAATAAGCAGGGTCTTTTAAGCACAACGATAATCCTGATAACTATCTCTACATGGCACGCGATGACGCCTGTCACAGTAATCCAAGGCTGGGGAACATCTCTTCTTTACCAGCTGTGTGGAGGGCTAGAATGCCGCGGGTCTGTCATCACAAGCCCGACAGTGGGCCGGCGGGATGATCCACTCCGCCCCACTTGGCCCGCCCCGGCCCCCAGTACCGCCGACAGCTGCCGCTAGTATCGCCAGGGCTGCGGCTCTGTTCCGGTGCGGTGACGCGGGGAACGGCGTCCCCTCTTCCCCGGGACTCCCGCTGTGTCCCAGCGCGACGGGTCGTTCTCGTACCGCAGGTTGAACGGCGGTCAGTGGCTGATATCGCATGACTTGCGTCCACGTATCACGCAGCTTTTTAAAAAGAAACCTTGGAGGAAGCACATACTTTGAACCCTATAAATTCTTTACACGCATCGCACGGCTGTAGCTAATATTGGATTGATGAGTATGGGGAGTCCCGCTTAGTAAGGAACTACTTGCAGCATGACTGTCAGCATCCAAAACGCTATCAAACACATGGTCCCATAAACTGCGATGAAGCGGAGAGGGAGGGGGGAGGGATTGGAGGAAGAGGCAGCGGTCCCGACTGCAGCAAAACCAAACATGTGTCTCCAGCTATGGATACATTTTAAAAAGGATGATAATATTACATACAAAACCTATTTAAAAAGCGCTACTCCTCCAAGTCTGATTTTGGGTTTTCTCGGCACTTAATGACTAGTCGTATATGTAAATAACGGCGGCTCAGCCAGGTTCAGTCGGGTCGGACCATCTCGACTCAGTGGGCTCTGGGCAGCGGGTCAGGAGTATGCCGCCTTCAGCGTGTTCTCTGCGCGAGCCTTTAAGCTGTACGATCTCCGGAATCGCTGCAACAAATAAAGTGGGCATTGTCAGTGTACGTAGCCATTTTGGCGTCACCTATGCAAGATTAAAAGTCGTTTGTTGCGGTTGAGCAATTAAGCGATTGAGCGAGGACCCGATGAGTGAACCCAGGGCCACGCCATACATCACCGGAGCACAGGCACCCCTATGCACATGATGGGAACGCTCGCTTAGCTGGTGCTGGAACCAGTGCGCTTCAGCGGTATACCGCCCGAACTTCTGCACGAGTCGGCGAAGCAGGACGCTGTGAAAGGCTTAGCTGCCCAGCTGTTTCCAGATGGGTGACTGGCCACGTGTGTAAACTGTTGACAATGAGCCTGACAGCGTTCAATAGTGCCGACTCCGTGGAGTGCCCGTGCTGAGAGCCATGCTGCTGCTCACCGATTACGTTACGGCTCGGCGGATACGCTATCAGCTGATTGCCAACGACGCGATCGGGCACTTTGGCTGCCGCCGTCAGAGTAGATATGGGACTAGTTGTTTTGGTCGGATTTAGAACCTGACTTGTGAAGTAGTGAAACCTGGGCTCCCTTCCAGGCGTTAGCAATAGGGCATATTCGACACGATGAAACGAAATACAAGATGTAAAATTAGCACAGGAATCGAATAGCGTGTTCAGAATGGTATGGTTAACCCAATCACCTCTCCCCATGGCTCTTTTTGTACATAGAATCGCTATATACCTTTCAGAGGACTGGAAAATTGTTGGATGTAGGGATGCTTTTATGGTGGCTGCCGATTTCACCTACCTATATCTGCCTTGGCCCTTGGGGGCACTGAAACATTTCGCCATTCACCCCTGTCCCATTTACCCAAGCTCATCCATCTTCGGAGCGGGGATCGCGCTCTGCAATTTGCGAAGCATGTGAACGCATGAGTGGTGTTTTGTGTAGTTTCGCTCAACTTAAGGTTGATCGCAAGGTGTATGCCAATTACACACGCGCGATCAATGCATTAGAAGCCCAGTTGAGACGCAAGGACACCAAAGCATAATAAACAGTGAAATGAAAATGAAGCCGAACATAATAAGGGCTGTAAGGAAGTTGTGCATAAGTTGCCCCGTAACGGATTGCTGAAAGCGTGGGTCCTTCCATGCGGTGCGACGCGAGTTGTGATAGCATATGGAAAAAGAACGATAACCGAGCATGGCGGAGATCACCCTTCACTGTGTTCTGACGCGAAAGGAAGTGTTCGCGGTTCTCCGGTGCAGGGCCGCACACACGTAACACGGAACGCACACGTCCACGCATGGCACTACGCAACTGACCGTCGTCTGTGAGCCTCGAGCAGGATGGATGTGTAGGTGTGACCTTGACCAGAGGCGTGTGTCTTTCGATGATCATCAACCACGCCGACGGGCACTCCGACCGTCTGTCGCTGGTGGCGTTGATCTGCCATGATTATTTCGGGCCTGTGCGGCCTCTCACCGTCCAGGCGCGACTGGGCGACAGCTGGATAAAAATGGATAGTGGTGGATGTGGAAAGTGGTCCATGCAGCTGATCGGGACCGCCGTGCATTGGTCGTGACGTCGCCTGCCACGGGGACCATGAATGGCCGATGGCAGACCGCGGCCTGGTCCGGTCTGTGCTGAGGTCGGAATCCACGCCATCCTTAGCCTGGTCTGTTTCGCTATCATGTCTTTGAGGAGATGTAAGCAGCATCGTACTCCCAGCTTGTCAGAACACATAACACAGGGATGAATGTCTCCAAAAACAAAAGCATTCGCTCACAGACAGCGGAGATACACCAGCTGACCCTGGAGGTCCTCCGTGGGGGCCCTCCACGGGGCCCTCCGTGGGGCCCTCCGTGGGGCCCTCCGTGGGTCGCCCGCAGAGGCGGCCGGCCGGTACGCAGCGCCAACTATCGTCGACCGCCAGCCTCTCAGGCTGACCTTTACGCTCTAAAACGACGAGCGCCACTTGATTGCACATCGAACTGTTCAACATGCCAGCGGGGCGTCACTTAATGTGCTTCCTGCGGGGGGGGGGGGCTGAGCCCGCTAGCGCTGCCTGACCCCCCTCCCCCCCTTTCCAATGCTCCTCTGAACCCTCTCAATGCATATGAGCGAGCGATGCATGCTAGGCCAGAGAAATACAATAAAGGATCTTAAACATTGGCACACTAGGCACTAAGACACATCACTACCGTTAATCTTGTACTAAATAATACCCTGCACGCATGTAATGCCTTTGTTATGTAATTTGCTTCATATGTTAGGTCAGTCTGGAAATGCTAGACACGTTTGTCGCAGGATAACACTTAGAATGGAATAAAGAACAAACGACGGCAGTAGACCGCAGTTTTAAAAGCATGAAGTGACCATCAAAAGGTAGCCTATGTTTCCCTCAGCAATGGCAAGTGCATTTGTCGCATATCCGTGGCTGTGGTGCTATTTAACTTGAACTAAATAACAAGACAAATTTGAATGAGCATTCGTCAGTAATTCTATACCTCTCACGTTGTAACGACAAAAAGGGCTCCAGATGGGCCCCTGACGGTGAACGACGTGCAACACGTGAGCCTGCTGCAAATTATTGATCGTCCAGTTGACTGCCCACGGCTGATGATGGCTTTGAGCTTTTAATGGTTTGCTGGCCAGTCATGGTGCTTAAAGTTACCCCACAGCATGAATTCCATAGGTTGGGTGAGTGAGGAGCCACACTACGGCGGTCTTTAAGAGAATGTTCTACAATTAAGGATATTGAGGCAGGCAACAGCATGATGAAATACGCTCACTTGTAACCTTTGGAATGCTTCAAATGCAAAAGACTTTTCTAGACAACGCAATTTTAGCAATATAAGCTTCTGACGTCATCGTTTGATTGCGTCATAAAACATTTGAATGACTTCGGAGTCGCCTCCAGATGCCCGTGTCAGACCCGCCTCTGTAGCGGACGGGCTGACTCACTTGTAGTACCTCAATCTGCCGGGAGATGACGTGTGTTTTTGTACGCGTTTGTGAAATCCTAATATATTAATAATAGCGTCACGAAATATGATCACCCCATTGGCCATGCGGTGCTCAAAGCCGGTTTTTTCACACTAAGCAGGTTCAGGTGGTGTGACTGCCGCATCTCAGACCACACGCTCACGATTGTACAGTATCGCAGAGCATAACATCACAGATTCCAGTGATCAGAACGCTGTGGAGAAGGCAGAGATCAAACTGAGAAATGAACACATGTCCGGACAGCCAGTCTTATTGATTAACCACATCCGATATGTGACGATATTTTTGTTGACCTGCGATGACCCTGGCAGCAAAGTCAAAGATTTCCTTCAGTTTTGAGATGTTTGAATGGTTTGCACTACCAAACGCTTGGTCACAATACCGTACATTAGACAAAACCAGGGCATTATGACCTGATCTTAGGTAACGATTTGGATAAAGTGCGTGCTTAGCATTTAGAACGCCTATGAAGATGCCGATGCGTTTATTTACCACCTGATCTATGTGACAGCTGTATGACAGAGATGGGTCTAACGTGAGTCCGAGAGTTCGCACAGTTTCTGAACACTGTATGCCCTGAGCCATCAACATTATGGAAGGTCGCACTCGGCTTTGATTGTTTTTGGTATTTCAAGCCATGCCCTGTTTACACGATCGGTTTGATTCACGCATGCGTGACAAGCGCACATAATCTCAGGCTATAAGCTGCCCATCTGCCTGCGCCGCGCTTCTGCTGAATACGTCTTACCTTTCCACAGCTATCGCCACTGAGAACAGGATGTGCTTTCCTTTTCATCTCCCGCCTGGTTACGGTGAGCATTCATTTTCATCTCCCGCCTCGTCACGGTGAGCGTTCCTTTTTCGGAGAAGGGAGCCCGAGGAATCTTGGTTGCGTGTCTTAATGCTCAGCATTCGACTCGAATTGCTGTCATATTTGCAGCCGATTAGCGATGGCTTATCAGTTGCATATTTCATGCATCATTTAACACGCATGGCACATGATTTAACCTGGGTATGTTTTACATTGCGACGACGGATACGCATATGAAATTCCATACACACTATGCAGACACCATATTTCAGTTACAGCGCATAGCAACCTTGCGGCCGAAATACTATCTACAGCCAATGTAGTCTCCCTGTTGCAACACGATTTTCGGCAGCCTGGCTTTGCCTTTATCAGAATTTTGGCTTTTGCCTGCTTCTCTGATAAAGATGCAAAACACCACCTCATGTGTCCGCATAACTTAAACTTAACACCCGTTTTGTGCAACTTTTGTTATCACTCATTTGCATCTCACAGGTACGCCAATGAAACCGTAATTTGGGGATGATGCCATATATTCGCAATCTCAAAATCATTGTACGTTAATACGCGTGGGCTGCATCAAAGTCGGTTCAATTTATAAATGTGACAAGTACGCTTCATGACAAACGTCTTGCAAAGCTGAAGTTTTTACCCGCTGTTGCATTCCTCTTGAATATGCCTGAAAATATATTTTTCGTGAATGCATATCACGTTGAGGAAATACAATTTTGTTCGAGATTATATCATAGTTAGGGAGTTCCCGCGCTCTCAGGGGAGGGAGATGGAATACACCCCACGGCCCGAAAGAGGTTTAAATATCATGTTGAAAAGGAAAAGGACTGGAGCTGAGAATAATCCCGAAGTTGATCTTTGCATTCTGGGGTCGTGCCCATCCTATCCACATTTTCCAACATTTGCATTTCCAGGAAACCAATGCTGTCAATGGACCCATAGTGTTTTTTTCGTTGCTATAACCCCTGGAATTCGCTTATGTTTTATTAATTGCTACTTCAGCCCAACAAAGATGGACCACCGCATAACGACTGCATATGACATGATGACATGGATTGGTAACATCGTTGATAAGTTTTTGAATGAATTAATCAGATAGAACTATGATATTATCGGCACGGGCCAATAAAAAGGCATTTTTGGCATAAGTCAATGCTGAAGGGAGTGTCCCAACTTTGGAGCATATTTCAAAAGCATGCTGTTACGAAATCTCTGGACCAGTCGCATCTGATAAAAATACTGGGTAAGGCAAATGCAGTACCGTCAATACATCCTAAGGATATCAATTTTAGTTATTTTCGAGTCCAAATTACGCTGTCAAAGCTTTATAACCACACTACACTTCTTCCTTCCGGCTGCAACCTCCATCGTTATGACAACCCCGTGACACCTTTACTGGTGCAAATAAAAAACCGTTTGTGATTGGCTCAGCGGGTGACGAGAGCCAGTCACGGAGAAACGCATTGCTTGAAGCTTGAGCCAGTGCGCCACCTTGGACCGTATAATATTCCCATTCCCAGAGCCAAAGTGCACCTCGAAAAGAGCCGCCGTGGTAAAAGCCGTAGGGGAGAAATCAAAGCCATAGTACGTGGCTTCGTTGAATGCGTAGGATAAAAGCTTCCTGTTTGCTTACCTTTCTCTCTAAACAGGGTGTTTCAAGCTTTCGCACCATGTAGTACATAGTTTGACAAATTAGTATGCTGCAAAAATTGCCGAGCACACACTTTGGAAAAGCCAGGCAAATAGAATGCATTACTTTCGTAGTGGTGAGCATGGACTCCAATATAATTTCTCCCGCGGGAGCGCCTACTTCAAATCGAAATTCTGGACACGTCAGAAGGATTTTGAGAAGCTGGTATTCCTGATCAAATCGCTCACGTCTGAGCTTAAAAAAGCGCAAGGTGCACAACGGTGGCATGCTTCCTTGAAAAAGCATTGCATAGCTAAGGAGCACGCCGAAGCAGACCTATTCTGTGCATCATTTGCTGTGGAATGACGTAAGAAGGATAAGGCACGAGAAGCGCGATACAAAGCACTGAGACCAAGGGCTGTGAGCGGTGCAGGAGCATCCGGTTTTTCGCGGAAGATATTCCGGAAAAACATGCCATGTTGAGCGAACATGGCCTTGATTGAGCTCACGTTGAACTAAGATGGAAGACTGCCATAATCCGTCATCGTGCGAGGGCTGCCCGACTGGACTGGCAGCCACCTTAACAAATGTGTTCAAAGCCCTCGTTTAAAGTTGGTTAGTGGTGTTCCCGCCCAGAAGTATGACCGCACTCCAGAACTGATCAGACGAGGGCGTTGTAGGCGTGTATTACTGCTATTTTCAGTCCAGGCGATTATTTTTCTCTGATGAGGCAGAAAAGTGACGAAAAACTCTAAAAATTGCGCCTAGCTAAAGTTCTCTGAAGCAAAAGACCAATCAAAACCATTCGAGGTCAGTCTCCTTTCTTGCCCCTCAATAAGTGCGTACAAGAAATCAGCTATCGCCATCATGATTAAAGGACTCGAAACCAGTGCCCAAATAAAACAAGTAATCCACTACCGTACGCTCGGCCCCCATATATAGCCCTTGTGAAGACGACACCTTGACAAAATTGTAGCATCATAATCAGAAAGCCCCTGGGAAAAAGACCGTTACTAGACGAATCGTGACAATATGCCAATAGTTTTTATGCTGTCCTTTCGATAAGATTTGCTGTATCTTTTGAAGGGCTGCGCTGCTGCGGGCGAGGCTCCGTTGAGCTGATTTCCAAGAAGCGTCACTGTTGCATCATCCAGGGGCCTTACTCCCGAGAGTCAGGTGGCCGGTGCTGTCTCTGTCGCTGACTGTATCCGGTAGCTGTCGGCCGCGCGCCGACCCAGGCCCGGCGCCGACCCGCGCCCGACGCCGACGTAGCCCAGCCAGCGGCGCGCCGACCCACGCCCGGCGCCGACGCAGCTCAGCCAGCGGCGTGCCGGCCCGCGCCCGGGGCCGACGCAGCTCAGCGAGCGGCGCGCCGGCCGGACGTGGCGTCACCGGTCGGGAGCGCCACGCGCGGAAGCGGGGATCGCCGGCTGGGAGGCCCGACGCTGACGAGCTTGAGGCCGTGATCTCCCAGTCAGCGGAGGCATGCATGATGACACTCATGCGGCTCAGCGCCCACCAGCAATGGCAGCACACGCACGGAAGCCGCCCGAGAGCGTGCTGGGGGATTCAGAATGCGGCGTGACTGTGTAGAAACCGGTGTTTTTCTGTCGGCATTAGAAGCGATGACGGAAAGGATGAGCTCCAAATATGCGGCTGAGCGAAATCCCGCTCTCTGGGAATTCATGATAAGACAGAAATGCGTGCGGACTTTCCAAAGCTGCTCTGAAAGTTTCGAAAGTCTCGTGCGATTTAGACGTATTTGACAGAGTTCCCAACATTTTATATCGATTTTTGTAATACTACAACGTAACATGCATTAATGCGGTCATGTCAAATGTAATGGTCCATATTTTTGTAACACAAGAGTTCGACATCCGTTCGTCTCCACTACAGCGAAATGTTCTTGTGAATCAATATTCAATTCATGTTCACAGACGTGGGAATTGAGAGGCAAACATGCAGCAGAACATTTCTGGAGAATCCTTCAGTCTTACGCCACAACGAAGCGTTAGATGAAAGCATACATCTCTGAGATACTTTATAAAGCAACACAATAACTGAAGGAACAAATTCCATCGACCTAGTGTCAGGTATAAAGGTCCGACCAAGGTAAAAACCAGCCCATGTTATGTCTCTTGAGGCTGCTGTATTGGGTATCTCCCAGTGCTCATCTCGAATTAATTGATAGCAGGAATCGCATTTTACGTCTTCGGTGGACTTCTTGAAGGACAGAATAGGTCCCTGACCTGAAATGATCCAGGTCAATATTGTTTTTAGGAACATTCTGCCTAGCGTAATCTTTGCCGTTTATTCAAATGCAAAACTCAAAGTAGCCTTGTATGATTTGGAGCACCATGACCTTTAAAATTTTGGCGACCAGCCTAGAGTGCTATCTTGTTCGACCTTTTTTTGACCCAGAGGCCATGACCTAGAAACCTCAAACTTTGACCTAAGCGGGTTCACGTACAGGCCAATACAGCCTGTAATTCGGGTGTCTCTGGCTTTCTTAGTTCCTGAGATCTCAAGGAGGGGTCAAATTGACCTCCCACCCGATAGAAGGGTATCTAATCGGCCATCCGGGTGCATCTTAGAGGTTAGAGGTCGCATCCATGTTTCATGATTTTTGGCGGGATTTTCATGATGTTACTATGGCGTCATCAATGTCTGTGTTAGCCTTAAATGGCTTCCCCAAAATAGTCTGCACATCTTCGCGGGTGTGTAACTAAGAAACTTTTTTAATTAAAAAATATTATTTTTTATATATTTTGTAGTCCTTGGATTTAGCTCACATGCCCCCCCCCCCCCCCCCGTATAAGACAGTGCTGCTTTATTCAAGTTACGACCATTGCACGAATTGCGAGCTACGAGCGAAATTTTTGGTCTGAATTTGTGCGTCGTGACACATTTTCCAACTGAATTATGTCATACCATCAGCAATTGTGATCAACGACATAATCACAACTAGCGATGCTCAACAACGCTGAATTGTGTTCAACGACTCATACTGAACAATCTCAACGATCAATCGCTGAATGAGGTTGAGACTTAAAGCAAACTGTTTCAATTTCATGCATAAAAAATGCGATGTGAGTACACGGTAAGGATGGGTTTGTTGTAACTGCAATGTAAAAGTTAATGTTATATCAATAGGACCACAGGCTGCATGCTTATTATGGAACTTGTGTTGCACCGTCTATGACGCGCGTACACTTTCGTTGAATGTACGCATGCCATATTATGTCAACTAGTCTAATTTCATGTGGGCTAGCTCTTCATAAAAAGTAGCCTAAAAAATAGATTTGATTTGAATGTTTAAGATTGCACGTTTTTAGCACGCGACTGGTTGGCCGGCTGGATACCCTTCGCTCGGGTGGGGGCCAATTTGACTCCGCTGAGACCTCAGGAATTGAGAGAGCTAGAGACACCAAATTCACAGGGTGTGTTGACCTGTACGTGATCTCACTTAGGTCAAACTTTGAGGTTCCCAGGGCGTGGCCTTCGGGTCACATAAGGCTCACGTCAAACTCCAGGTTGGTCCCCAAAGTACTCTCAGAACCTAAATACCTGTTCTAGGCAAAAAGTCACATGCTCAATTAAGGTCAGCGACATTTTTTTTACCTTTCGCAGGTCATGGTGGCCAAAAACCTCATAAAAGACTGCCTTCAGTTTTGTATTTGAATAAGCGGCAAAAATTCTGCTCAGCAGTATGTTCTTAAAACAAGATGTTGACCAGTATCACTTTAGGCCAGTGACTTACCTTTTGACCTTTATGAAGTCCATGGAAGATGCACAGTGCGACTCCTGTTATTAATAAATTTTAAAAAAGCAACAGAAACTTCCTCATACAGCAAACCCTATAGTAATAAAACAGGCCGGTTTTGACCTTGGTCCGACCTTTGCACCTGACCCTAGGTCAATGGAATGTGTTTGTTCTATTATTTTGTTGCCTGAGAAAGCATCTCAGAGTTGTATGGCTTCGTCTGATACTCCATTGTTGCATCGGGCTGAGCGATTCCCTGGAAATTGACTTCGCTGGATCCATGGCCCAACGTTGGCCTGCCGTAGGTCAGGTAACTTACAAGGTATATCAAAAATTTTATCACAAACAATCCCCTTTTCAACTGCCTACAGTTATGCAAAATTTGGCGCGGCTGCACCGCGCCGTTCGAAGGCCATGCTGGAAAGACCTTCGGGGGTCAAATTGACCTCCACCTGAGCGCGTGTCATATGGTATCATTATCTACTGCATGCGGCGATGCCCGAATCTTTTAATTCACCCAAAACAGCAGAAGTACGCAGCTACACACCTATTTTAAAACATATTGGGCACATGATTCCAGATGAAGCTCAAACTTCCTCGTACAATTGTCCCGGAAGCGTAACCCTATCAAAAAACAATATCACTGCTACAATTAACGGTGCCATCCATTTCTTTGAGTTTAACTTAACATCACTACGTGTATGTCAAGGGTGATAACTTTTCACACAAATGGTTAGTGGAAAGACAGTTTGCAGACATTGTCTTTCTACGAGCCCGTTGGACGCAATGCATAAAATGCTCGCAAAAAGAACGCATATGACCGTGCATAGATACCAATTGTGGTGGTGGAAGCAGGTTCCATAAAGTGCTGAAGTCATACTGACCGCATTCGTGATGTGGAGAAATGTGTAGTGGTAGGTTCCCTGTATAGAATAAGCGTTCATATAAAACTCGTCGACGAGGGTCATGGCCGATAGCTTGAGAGTGTTAGCCTTGTTACAGGACGGCTGTCAGTCGTGCAGGCGCATCGCGCGCTGAAGATCCTTTCTTGGGCAGCCAGTCGTGCAGTCACGTGTTTGCCATCATGCGATGCAAATTTTGGCAGTTTTATTTTGTGAACGGATATTGTTTTGTCAGGCTCTTACAAACGAGCCTCATGCCAGCGCCCTTAAGTGTGCGACTTTAATGTCGGGCCCTGATGAAGATTAAAGTAACCTTCAAGTCACATCCTGCGCAAGTTAGACCCTTACGCCGGTTAGATCCTTACGCGGTTTTGATGCCTCCATTTAGGCATGTGTCGCTGTCAAGATAGTCCTTAATGCACAAGAGTCCTTTTCATTGGCTCACTACGCACTCGAGACTCGTTTGGCAACTTATCACGCACGTGAGTCTCTCCGCTAGCTCCGTGTGTCCTGAAGCTTCCATGTCACCCGCTCACGCCCACACAGCCTTAGCATCAAACCTGCTCGCGTCTTCCCTCACATCAGCTCTGGTATCACGTGTGGGCTCATACAAGTTTGCTGAGCCAGCTGGCCTCTCATAACATCCGCTGCGCCTGTGAGACCTGTACGTTAGTCCATTACATAAGTATGTCCCTGGAGTGTCAGCTACGCCGCTGTGACGCAGGCCCATCCTTGTACTTTTGCGGAGGTGTCTGCCAGAGAGCTGTGACACGTGTTCACGTGTCCTTCGTGCACGACTGCGTAGCCCAGTACCTTACGTAACGTAGCATCAACGCCTTGCCCTCACGGCATGGACGATGGGTCGCTGCGGGCCTTTCCGCGTGACCGCGTGGTAAAGCGAATTGTGCTGCGTTTTGACCTGACAATAATGCACCGATGCTAACAAGCCGTATATGTGGATCGGGCTGGTAGAATGATGCTATTTCATGTTTGATAGAGTTTCCATGATAGAAATGGTTTATGTCTGTGTAGTGGACACACATACTACGACGGTCCGTGTGATGCCTACAGTTCATTGAGTCCACAGTTCATAAATGTTTCCATGCTACGCATGTATTGAAGATATCGCATACTATGCATCCGTTTCGTTCTGGCATAAACAAAACTGAGGATGTCCTGGTGCAGGTTAAAGTGAAATAGTCAAGATGCTCGGGTAAAGCAGGACGATGTGGTTTCTGGGCAAAAGGTCGTGTGGCTCAGGTTCTAGAATAGCAGTTCGTCGGGTGGTAAGTTGTATGGGCAAAAGTTCGTCAGACCTGGATTTAACTACGGCAAAAATGTATCTGCATATGGCTCTCTCAGGGCAATTGTTATTAAAAGACAGGCGTCCGTATAAAAGTAATTATTCGCTTCATACAAGTTCGTATAGGGCAAACGTTCGTATCGCAGATGTTCTCATGGGGCAAAAGTTCATATCACTAATATTCGTCTCGGATAACAATTTATCGCCAAAGGTGGTCACGGTCACATCCTTGTACTCAAACCCAGTACAGTAGAACCTGTTAGCTTACGATGAATCGCACTCAGAATCTATCATAATTCCAGCTCCAGGCATCCTGTTTAAACTGCGGCTCATTATATATTCCGATTCCCGACATTAACCGTAAATAGATTACCGTAATTGCCCCAAGGAAACATGATCGACTCTGGAATCAGAATACATTTCGTTTCATATTTATCGTCGGCCTGTCATTTTACGACTTCAGGTTTTGTATTTAAACAATTGGAATAATCTCATTTACCTTATACACCTACCAAGCTATTTGCGCAGCATTCAGAGATACTCCTAAGTATTTTGCTGCTGTGAAATTCGTGTATCGACTATTCAAGTATCCATCCTCAGCTTCCATGAAACAGCCTCAAGATCAGCGTGGCGCCCGCGGTGTTCTTTGACCCAGGAATGTGCATCAATGTGGCGGATATGGCTAAATGTTGGCCAGTCCTCATGGCGGCGCTACCTGTGCGTCACCATGTGATGTTGTGCGCTGTGGCTTTGAGCAGTCGTCGGCGAGGTCAACAACTTTCCTTGTGCCGGCCCTTCAGGGCTGGAGATCGCTCTCAAATGTGGGTGTGGTCCAGGATCCAGAGGCTTAAAGCCACTTCCTCGTAAATGAACCCAAAAACTTCCGCTAATGAAATCCACCACCGATTGTATCAGTGAATTCTTAGATAGACCCTTTCAATATGCTTTTATACCCAAGATACATTTGTATGAAAGTAATCATGGAGACCATAGGTCAGATAAAAATTGGGCATGTGTTACTACATTTTAACGCTTCGAATTTGCGCGAGGCTTTGGCTTGAAGCAAACAGTTTGTCGCCGTTGGAACAATAAGCGACCATGTGTTTCCACCATTGCGACCCAACTAAACCGTCGCCGATCACAGTCACTATCGTAGTTGTCCTTGGGGCTTTATGACGAATTAAGCTGTTGCTGTACGACGCTCCCCTCACCGAGCCAACTTATTTCACCCTTTTCAAACAGAAGCTCAACGTGTCGTTTGATACCCACCCTGACACGCAAAAGACCCGTGTTTGGACGCGCCCCTGAAATGTGCCTCCCAATCGCACCTCATCAAAGCCGCAAGTAGCACGTTTTTATCAGAAGGACTTGTTTTCGATGAATTTCTTCCCAAAAACACTTCTGCCCAGACGAACCATCATCCTCGCAGAACTTTTGCCCCGATAAACTCTTGGCTAATACAAAGCTTAGCACGTTGAACTGTTGATTAATTGTCTTGAACGTGACGAACTTGACAAAGATAAAATTTCGTTTCACAAATTTCAACCGTTTGAAGTTAAACGCAACGAACTGTTGTTCTTGAGCTTGTGTCCAAACTAAATCTCGAAAATTTGGCGTTAACTTATCCTCCCACTATCTTTTGTGTCGAACGCGCTTTTGCCCCATGCGAAGCTAAGCACGACGAATGTTTGCTTGCGTTGGACGGACTTTTCTCCTATACCAACTTAAGCATGACGAACCTTTTTCGCTGACGATTTTTGACCTTTACGTAATCTTAAGCACGCTTAACTTCTATCCTCGGCGAATTTTTGTTCCACACCAACTTGTACACGACGAGCTTGAATGACAATTTTTCTGACGCACCTTATTCCGGAGAACTCGTGTCGTATGGACTGTTGCCGCACCAGGTTTATCTTGCAGTCGGCCGAAGTCCCGACTTAAACGATGTTACATAACAGGAGCTGACGGCAACGCTGTCGTGACACAGCTTCACGCGACATAACTTTCGCGGTCAAAGTTCCCGCACACAAAACTATTGCGTAACAGAACTTCTGCATGCAAAACTTGCGGGTTACATTGTTCCCATGCACGGCCAGACAGGTGCGGACAAAATTTTCACACAGCACTACTTTTACATGCAAAACTTCCTCGTAAGGTTATGTATACTAACACAGACGCCGCTGGCATGAACAATATTCGCAAATGACACATATTCTAACGATAAATGTGCTGCGTGACGTTGTTCCTGTCGGCTAAAGCCGCTATGGGAAGAACACTCACGTCTCAAAGTGAACGCAGAACGTCAACGGTCAAAACTGATTTGCGATAAAACTTTCAACGAAAGGGTGTCCCCTCCGATTTTTGCAGATTTTTTTCACAGGATTATTTCTAAGGGAAGGTTCCAAATTTGAAGATATTGCGGGACGATACTGAAAATCGAAAAACGACTGGAACTACGCCATGACGTTTGTTTCATAAAGTTGCCGAACTTATTTGCCAGGAACGTTGCATGAGTGCCGACATATCGGCGACATAAACGAACAGACCATGGTGCACAGGTTAGTCCGCTCGTCTGGGAAACCAGACGTACGTAGTTCGATTCTCGCAGTGCCCACCCTTCCTGTCAAGGTGAGAAACAGGCGACGCCATAGAGCCTGAGCAGCTCAGTCCATCGTAACGCCCAATAGTAGCTCAATAACGACGACGAGGACCGTGGCATGGATATCTGCAGTTGGAATTGGTGATTGGATATCTGCAGTTGGAAAGGTTTTTCCTTAGTTTTATCAGGTCAATGGTCAGCCTTCACTACAGAATGTCACACTTGCCGGCATCAAAGAGGAGAGGTCAATTAAGGTTACGAAAATAGGTCGAGAGGTATTTGGACGAATGTACAAGATAATAACAAAACCATCGTGATGCTTCTGCAAGCTAACATAATGTGCGACTATGACCTGCTTAGATGCTATTTCGGTGTATTCAAGACCAGATATAGATAGGAATGGCCCATGGCTCCCGGATTATGCATGCCGAAATGTTCTACATTTGACATGCCCGGAGACACTAGTTAAAGGAACATGAAAAATTATTCTTGCAATTTGGTATTAAAATAATCACGTTTCCAGCAATGGTCATGGTCAGAAGGACTCAAATGTATTTCATTTGACCAGCGCATGCTGCGTACTAATTTTGATTCATAGTGTTCTCAGCATGCTCGTAACAAGTTGAAATCTCTAGGCTGCAATTCAAATACATACATGCCGTTATTATTATCTATATTGACTTGTAAAACCTCACATTCATGGTTTTTGGTGGTATGTATGCATATATCTGTTACAGTTCGACGAAACCCTATATCTCCATTTGCTCCATGGCGCCAGCTTGCTTATTTTTCGAGATCTTACGGTGAGGTTCTGAGGCACGCGACAGGACGAAGGTGAAAACCCTTGTAGGGTGTAGAGTTAAACGAGCATCTTACGGGATTTAGGTAAACACGTGATATCCAAGGCTATCTTAGGTCGCGCAACAATGCCGTGGTAAGTTTTCCCAATAATGTTGCTTCCGCGGTCAGCTATGTAATTCCGCTGCTATGTCACACATTGCAGGCAAATGCAGTGACAGCTCAATGTAAGTTTAGGAGATTCAAAATTCCATGTTTTCTTATCCCATCTGGGTTATGCTCACGCCACTGTGGCCAGATGTGGACGACATTTCGCGATGATGGTTATGCAGCATTCTTTTTTCTGCATTAACTGTGAGGTTTTGGGCTAATTTTTCGAGCTCTAGAGCAAAATGCTAGTCAATGAACACTTTGAAGTCACTGTCTAATATGCGTTTGCTTAACCTATGACGAACGGCAAAAGTCAAAACAGTGTTTGATGGTCTACCGCACACATCTAACATTTGTGGTTCAAAGCTCTCGATTCCGTGATTTCTTGGTCGAAATGTGTATTTTTGGAGCCAGTGAATAATTATTCTCCTTGCCCAGCCATGTGACGCAATCGGTTCCTCCCAAGACAACAAGCTGATCTCCCTTCAATAAGAATCCATGGGCTGTTGAATATGGTTTAAACGGGCGTAATCAGTTGATCATTTCGTTGCGCATCAGCCGTGGCTACTTGCCGCGTGATTTTCGAACCTTAAAGACCCTTGTGAAGGCACCCTCGGGTGCCTTCTCAAATAATAGCAAGCTCTGCACGATCAAGAGTAAGTTTGCACATACCCTTGTACGCAAAATTAGCTCAGTGCTTCCCTCGACTTTGTCATCATGCAACACTGCCCAACCGTGAAACTTAGGTTCGTCATTTAATATGAACACAAAAACAAATGGGCAACATCTGTGATGCAACCTACAAACAAGTCTCGATAGCGTAAAACTCTCTCCACGTTGCAAAAGTGCCACCTTAATCCCGGACAAACTCAAGCACTCATAATCGAGTTGAATATATAACGTTGTATATAACGTTGGTGTGCACTCAGCTTTCGGGTCGGCATTCTGCTGACAAATATGAAGCAGCTGTGTTTGCAATCTACGCAATCATTATGCGATTCAGTGTGAAAAAGCTTGTGATATATATTACAAGAATGGCATTGGTGAACCCAGGTGAAATACTCTCAAAGTGAAATATATGAAGTGACTTTACGTTATACGTTTCGAATGACACTTTGTTGCATACCCCATCGTACCTAAATTGCGTTCACACGCCTCTGGTAACTGCACACGTTTCACTCCAGTACATAGTTGAAAGATGGACGTCTTCTTCGTACAAAGGACAGCTGTCCACACCGCGCGAAGTAGCTGGCTTTACCACCGGGCTTCGGAATAGATACAAGTTGTTACATCTGCATCATCAACACATCTGAACGATTGAAGACCTTGAAATCATCAAGATCCTGATGATTGATCCAGGTTAACGTAAAACTATTTCAGTCTGGATCAGTTAATGTGGTAGGCTTTTCCGAACCGAAAGCGATTAACCCGAAACCGGTATGAACACGAAACCGTCTTTGCAGTTGCGCAAAAATACTTTTTGGATATTTTTGCGCGCGTTGTATATATATATAAAATAGCACATATACAGCAATAGCATCATATAATATATATATATATATATATATATATATAAATTATGTAGCAAAAGTAAAAAATGCTGGCAAGGACAGCAGTCACAATTATTTATGTAATTCGTCTTCGTTTCGATGAATTATGTGTCCTCATTAGGACAGGAATATAATGGTACAGTAAAATGCAAGTTGTAATGAAATGTAAGCACATTTAACCGGCATTGCTAGACATGGTAACGGTTACAGTTGAAGCAATTCAACACGACCTCTATGCGGATAAACAGGACAGCTTGACACATACAGAAATACTGCTATGAAATATCTGAGCACGAAACGTTGATCATATTGAAACGTTGACGAATTACAGAACTGATAGCGACTGCTGTCCTTGCCATCAAGTTTTTACTGCTTCTAAATATCCGAGGATGTTCTGTGCATTGGAGGCTGCTTCACGTTAAAAGACAAACTTCTTAAATGTTCCGTCTACGCAGTCGCTTAAAAATAATGCTGTGAGGTGAGGCATGTTAGGTGGGTTCGGCCCTTCGTAGTTTGCACTGCAGAGTGCAGCAACATTTGGGAGGGTTTGTCGGTACATATAGCATCCTATCTAATCCTGACTCTCTGGCCATCCGAGGCCGTGAATTTGCGTGTGACATGCAATTAACTTTAAAAACTTTGTTCCGTATTCGGGCGTTGCGGTAATTATCTCGCCCTTAGCATTTGAGAACCACTTCGTATTCAGCAAAAGGCCGTCATTGAATATCATGAGGTTTGCATACGCTTTGCGTATTATAAGATAGCTTTTTTCATGCAGAATCAAAAAGGTCTTTTGTCGCGTGATTTCTGCATTTTTGTAAGCTTTCCTGTTCATGCGCAGAGGTCGTGTTGAATTGTGTTAACTGTGGCCGTTATGATGTCTAGCAATGTCGATTAAATGTACATATATTTCATTGCAACCTGGTATCATTGTACGCTTATCCTGATGATAATACGCAATGGGTCAAAACGTTGACGAATTACATTAATGATAGCGACTGCCATCCTTGCTTTCAAGTTTTTACTACTTTTTAATATCTGAGGATGTTTCAGATATTACATCATATGTGCGGGATCGATTTGGTAGACAACTAACATCATGTAAGCTAAACGTATTGCATATATATATATATATATATATATATATATATATATAAAATAGGAGTACAGTGTTCGTCTGCAGGCTTCTGTGTGTTTAACGAACAAACAACACAACTACACGCAGCGGTAAGTGGTTGGTCTAAGTAAGTTTAAAATAGCGTGAATTGTTCAGCGCCGGCCTCCACTTCCCTGGAAACGTCTGCGCCACCTCCCAGGAAGCACCAACAAACCGCTTTGAGAGATAAACGAGCAGAGGCTGACCGATAAAACGACAATTAATCCCTCCAGTACAATTCAAGTACGATATGATCATCATACAACTTAAGAGGGTGTTTACTCGTAGGCGACCACAAGTTTTTGTTCTGTCGCGCCGAGCAGTTTTCCGCCATGATAACACATGCCAAACAGACACGGTTGCTGTGAATGCTTTCACCATTATAACGCATGCCAAGTGGCATTCGGATAAATTATCGAGGTAGATACCGACGCCTCCGGGTTCGCAGGAGACAGGGTATCTTCTGTGTTGGAGCGTGATGCGGGTGAGCAGTGGCGCAGAACCTGTTTGGCGGCTAAGACCTAATTTTTGCTGGAGTTCTTAACAGATCGCCCAAAGTGGAAGTGACTCACCACTCCACGGGGACGGCGGACGTCAAAATAAAACGAGCCGCTCTCCAGCGGCCAGTCGTGCCCCGGACGGCTCGCTGGCAGCATCATGAACAGCGCGCTGATCTTCTTCGCGGCAGTGACGCAGGCACTGGCCGTGCCGGATGGGTATGTGGATCCGCCGAGCACCAACTACATCCCTCCTCCCGCGCGGCAAGGCTCCGCTTCCTTCACCACGGTGACCAGCGACTTCCAAACGGGGGATGTCACCTATCAAGCGCCCAGCATCACCACGCAGTACGGCCCCAACAGCTACCAGACGTACTCCTCGTACGGCGTGTCGCAGCCGCAGGTCATCGGCCGGCAGGCGTACAGCAGGCCGCAGCCGCTGGCGCGGCAGCCGGTGGTGCGGCAGCCAGCAGCGCGCCCGCTCGGCTTCTCCTCTTCGGTGCCCATCCGCTTCATCCAGCCGGAGACAACCTCGGTGCAGGAGCTGAATCGCAACCCCGGAACAGGCAACTCGGGGCCGCTCGGCCGCTTCGTGGGCACCTGCGCCGCCTCCCTGGTCTGCGTGCCCGAGGCTATGTGCAATCCCTATACGGGCTTCGTGCGCGGCGGCCTGCGCTTCGAGGCGACGGGGCCGTCGAACCTGCCGACCGTAGCACTGCTGCGCTGCTACCAGCTGAAGGACGGCGGCGTCGGCGACGGCGTCTGCTGCCAGATGCCTCACATCAACGATCCCTGGCCCCAGTTCCAGTGAGCTGCGCCCGACTCTGACGCCGCTCTAGCGCGTGGGATGGAGCGGGTCGGTCGCCGGACTCCCACAAGGCGATGGGCGTGCAGACTACGTTCAGACGCAGTCGTGTTCATAGCTGACGGTCCTACGGGAACCGTCCAGAGCAGTGTGTGCTACATGGCAAGGATAAACCGATGTGATGGGGGCGCGGCGCCCTGATTTATGCATGTTTGTCTTTGTTAAGAATGATCCGTGTGGATTTTTGTGTTTGTGAATGTAAGATGTGACTTCTTGTTGCGTGGTGATATTGTTTTTGAAATAAATGATATAATTCAACCAGACATGCCACTTTTGAGGACTCCGACGCAGGTTGTGGGAAGATATATGCCCCAACGATGTGCAGAGCGTTTGGTGACGAGACAGATCTTCACCACCTGATCCAGAACTTGTAGACGACGGGAGTCTTGTCTTCGCTGGCAACGTACATGCCTCTATGCTTTCGTCAAAGTGTCAGGAGCTATCAAATAAGCCGTCAACGTCGCCAGAAGAAGGCGCTCCCCACGCGACAGACGCACAATTCCAGATGGCGTCAGCGGACCTTCATAAAAGTGTGGCCAAGGCTTCAAATGGAATTCTTCACTGACGGAGATGATTTCGATGCATTCTTCGATTTGGTTGATTCCATTTCTTTGATTTGATAAATGCTGCAATATGTAGGGGATCGCGCCAAAACGGAAGGGGCAAAACCTGTACAAAGTGATGGGTGGAAATCTGTGCCAACTGCCCGTGGGTAAAATAGCACATTGTACAATATAGCTTTCAGCAAATTAAAATTAACTGAGTGCAAGCCTTAAACGCCAGCAGCCTCGTTGTTCTGAAAACACAAAGGCTAGCGTGACTGTAGTAGCCTCGCCTGACTAGCGTGTCTCTGTACCTCACCAGATGAGTGGTCCTCGCAGGATCACCGATATTTGAAAAAGGACATCAGTCACATGACCTTGGTGGGTAAAACCGGAGCATCGCGGAAAACATGTGAGTATAGATCTATTGCCTATCACCAAACCTACAAGTGCTATGACAGTGTCATCGGCCTTCTAAATATCACTGATCGTACCCAAGGCCCTATAATTGTACCCATCGGTGGATCTCCTAAACTCGATCATCAGGCTTCGCTCGGCAATGCAACACGTTCCCCGCCTGGTGCTAAAATAATAGCAGAGGTCAGGGAAGGTCAGCCGTAAACGACAACGGTGGCGTTAAGTTTGTCAATTTGTCATAAAAGTTCACAGCAGATGACGAACCGACATTGACAACGGACGAAAGACGGCATTTGATACCCGTAAACGAGAAATGTGAGCCAATTAGTTCATAATTCAAGGTACGTGCAGAACAGCAAAAATTGACCTACAAATACTGATCTTGGTTAATATTTTCCATGCAATGGTGACTTCACGCTGCGTTCATCCCCTTGTACAACAATTCTGAGAGTCGCTATGGACAGGAATCTTACTTTCGAAAGGCATGTTTCTTGTATACTGAAGCATTGCTATGCCATACCATGTAGTCAAAATTTTTGCATTGGCTACCAGAAGATGTAAAAATTCCTCGGGAGCTCTTTGATTTTCCAGCGCATTCTAAACTGTGCAACTGCCCAGGAGGGTTGCAGCGCAACGGTTTAACCGTATTAAGAGAAACATTAACCACGACATCCGGATTGTAAAGTGCTTTCGTCGTGAGCAGGGTGCGCAGATCTTGCCTCCTCGTACCGCATCTTTTTCTCATATTCCACCAATAGCTCTTGCTTGAAATGCGGGCATATCATCTTCATCGCACCCTCCCCAACGCCCGAACCCTGCATCAGGGCAGCAGGAAAATGGTCCTCAATTGGTCTCACCATGCGTTTTGGGGTAAATTTCTATGAAAATCAGTGTGGCCGCATAACGGAGGACTTCATTTTTGGCCGCTTTTCTGTTGCTCCCTGGCTTCCTTATGGATAACTGACAGACTCGCTAATGTCAGTTTGGGAATGGAGCACCCAGCCAAGCATCGCTCCATTGACGTTGCAACGCGCACTCGACTCTTAGAGCCGTACGCTTGATATGTAGCTAGCGGGAGCAGGGGCTCCAGGACAAACCGCCGTATCGTATTTAACCGAATGCTATTCCACCAAGTATGAAAACCCCAGTATTTTTCGACGTCCTGTCCTTTTGCCGCCGTATTGAAGAAGTGAACGAAAAAGCGATGACGTGTCCTTTTGACGACGCACAAACTGTAGCACTGCAAATAAGTTGAAATACTAATAAGCTGATAACTACTCAACCGAAATGCTATTTAGCTCACTGTTATTATGCCGAAACGGGACTTGAACAAAAGGTAATGAGATGAATGAAATATAACCGAGTGATCAATTAACGGAATCCCTTTTCATTTAAATGCCAATTTGAGGAGCGATAATGCGACGAATAGAAAATGGCCCATTTGTTAAGCGACTGCATTTTTTGTCGAAGTGTGAATTTCACGAACAGCAATTGGACGAGTGCATAACGTCGAATGGTCAGTCGGCCGAATTCAATTCGTCAAAATACGATTTGTGCGACTCAAAATTATCTGCACTGACAACGACCGCAGACCGCAGGTGGCGTTCAATAAATCATTGCGGACTGATGGCGTTGTTGGTAGGGCGTAGCCAATGTTGCTTGGAACATGGGGTAACATTCCCTTTCATGGGAATGCCCCACATTGGAAGATAATGAAGCAAGTACGAGACGTAATGAAATAACTTCACTTATAACTATTTGAGTCTTTCAAGTGGAAAAGACTGCTCTGCGGAAAAGACCGCGACACGATTTCGCCTAGCAAGCATGCACCGCAATGCGTAATAGTTTGATTACGTCATCGTACCGCGCATAACGTTGCTTAAGGAGCCAACTGACAGTCGTTATATCTGGAAATTGTGCTCACAACGCCAGATATGAGACTCGAAGATTATCTTCTTAATCGGCCTTGATTGCCGTATGGGTAATGGAATGGCAGGATTAGAATGACGTTATTATGACGTCATGGAGGCCTGGGTGACCTTGAAATAATTTTCCCCCGGATGTCTTACATTTTCGCGGGCGTGTAGCTCGAAAACTGGAGGGGTTTAGGTCTTATTACGGGCAGGGCTGTGAACCAACGAATGATCTTCAGAATGACTATTTCGGTTCAGAGCCCCATTCACGGGTGGAACGAAAAGTTCGCTCCTTCCTTCTTCAACGAAACACTTGGCCTTTGAGAGCACTTATTAAAAGGTGCAATAATCAGCCGGAAGAATTGGATTTGATTTTAAGCCATTGCTTTCTGCGGCTTGCGGCGCATGTCGCCCCGCGGCGAAGTGATTACTTGCTCTTGCTGGATATCACAGTCATTTGTTGCCAATATCTAATCGTCGTTCACAACGCACCGTAAGCGTTCCGAAAACTCAATCACCCAGCCCCTCCCCCCAAAAAACAACGCCCAGAGAAGCGAGTACGACTGTATTTACGGGTACACCACGAAACATACGGTTGTCTGTCCCATGACCGCATACGTCTGCAGCCCAGTGCCTGAAGAGCCTGCAGAAAAATTTAGGATCCGGACACATCAACGAACTTGATCAACACGTACACACACAGAGACGGACGCGTTCGCTCCGCAGAGCTCAGCAGAGCCGAGGCCCACACCACTGACCGGCGACGGCCGACGGCGGCGGCAGGCTAACCGCGTGTTGTTGTTGATTAAAAGTGACGGACGAACGGTGACAGAGTCCACCTCTGCCAAAAACGTCCGACACCGCAGCACACCGACACAGCGCGCGCCATGGACACTACCGCCGGGACCGCCCCGTCGGCGCTGGCAGCCCCATTTCACTTCAGCGACGACCGTGGCGACGGTAGCGGTCTCTGGAGCGCGAGCGACGGTCCCTGGAGCGAGACCGGCGGTCTCTCGAGCGCGAACGTCGGTCCCTGGAGCGAGAGCGCCGGTCCCTGGAGCGAGAACGACGGTTCCTCGAGCGGGAGCGGCGACCGCGGGCCCTGGAAGAGTGCTCGCGAGAGCCTGAGCGCTTCCCGCGCGAGCTGGAGCGCTTGCGAGAGCTCGAACGCTTCCCGCGCGAGCTTGACCGCTTAGTACGCGAGTTGGAGCGCTTACGAGAGCTCGAACGCTTACCACGCGAACCGGAGCGTTTGCGAGAGCTCGAACGTTTCCCGCGCGAGGTGGAACGCTTACCACGCGAACTGGAGCGCTTGCGAGAGCTCGAACGCTTAGCACGCGAGCTGGAGCGCTTGCGCGAGCCCACAGGCTTACCACGCGAGCTCGAGCGCTTGCGAGAGCTCGAACGTTTCCCGCGCGAACTCGAGCGCTTTCCACGAGAGCTATCCTCCTTATCGCGCGACCCAGACCGCTTACTGCGAGAGGTGGAGCGTTTGGCGCGCGAGCCAGCGTCCCTGCCGCGCGAGCCCGACCGCCTGCTGCGGGAACCGTTCTCCTTACTGCGGGAGCCTGAGCGTCTACCGCGTGAGCCGGCCTCCTTGCCGCGCGAGCGGGAGCGCCTGTCTCGTGACCTGGAGCCGGAGCGGCGCCGGCCGCCGCCCCGCGCAGGAGAGCGCGAGTGGGACCGCCGCTTGGCGCGCTCGCCGGACACTTTGTCGGCCTTCTCGTCGGCCGCTGGCGCCTTTTCTTTTTCTTTCTCTTTCTCCTCCTCCTCCTTCTCCTGCTGCTGCTGCTGCTGCGGCTGATCCGACTCGGCCCCGGCCGGCTCCGGCTCCGTCTCGCCCTCCAGCCGGCGCTTCTGGCGCTCCTGGATGAGCCGCAGCAGCCTGCGGCCCGACTCGTCCTCGTCGGCCGACTCGTCCTCATCCACGGCGGCCGCCTGCTGCTCGTCGACGGCGGCGTCCTCGTAGTCCAGCCGCTCGTGGATATCCTCCACGTCTGCCTCCTCGCCGGCGTCTGTTAGGCAGTGAGGGGGGGGGGGGACAGTCAGTTGGAAGACCAGAGGAGGGGGCGAGGACAACAAGAGACAGCAAGACCAAGTACCGGAGGGGGGTTATGCGGCAAAGAGAGAAAGGAGCGACGATAGTGGCAGAGGGTTAACAGGAACTGAGACGGTAGACGAGTACGGCTACAGAAACAGCTGAGGGCGGAGGTCACGGTCAGATACTTGCGTCGGCCATTCTGAATCATACAATACGGTCACACACCTGCATTCGCAGCTTGACTACATAGCTTTCGACTGCTACGAACATCCCGTCGTTGGGTTATTTGCACAGGATGGGGCGCTGATCTTTTTCGCACGGCATACGAGACCCATTACAGCACGGACGCTCATGATTAAGACCAATAATCCCTACGGCCTTCCTGTAGATCGTTAGAGCGCGAATACACAGGGCCGGGAGACCATACGTTCAGCCTTTCCCACATACGCCTGACCCTTATACGCTGGGAATTATTTTATTTTTATTTTTTTAAGTATCTAATTCTAAAGGCGGCGTTATCCATGTGCTGGTTTTGGTTGCAGCTGCTTTTGAGCTTCCCTCGACCTGCGGTTGATCCTGCTCAACAGCAGCATCCTACCTCCTACGCTTATATGGACGAGAGCCGCGCGCGAATTTCACGCCGGCGCGCGCGGGCCGAGGCCGCGTGTCACGTGACCTGCTCCGTGCGGCTGTCAGCCGGGCGCGGTGTCGGCCAGGAGAGCCGGGCGGCGCGTCTGGCGGCCCCGCACAGCTGCGCGGCACCCCCAGCCCAGTGTTGGAAAACTTGACGTTTCCTGGCATAATGTATACCAGGAGATTTTGTACTCCAGGATTGTGACTAAGTAAACTGAAATATTTTGTGCTCCATCATGATGCAACAAAAACAGTTTTTGGAAAAACTTATTTTGCCTCTTTGTGTCAGCACAAAACGAAACCAGACGGTGCAACACCTTGAGACTTGCTATTTCCATCAGGAGTCATGTATCGAAATCTGCAAGGGCACAAATCTTGCACACACCAGACCAAGATGCCCAGTAGCAAGTAGCCTGTGTTGCCACCTAGGTATATGACGAACCATGTATGGAAATTTGAAAAATGAAGTGGGTAAATGTTGAATGGAATCGCCTTTGAGCAATACCGGGAAGTGAGAAACGAGTACCAGAATCGCACCGGTTTGTAGATTAGCAAAGCTCTCACTTCCTATGCCCTTCCAACTCAAACTTGAACATGGCTTAACCTACCATTGACGACGAACCGCATTAATTGCCAAGGATGCAACGAACAGTCATAGAAAATCACACGTCTAATCACCTACCACAGACGGCCGCCTACTCACGCAACACCACTGTGTCATGGCAATGCAAATAAGAGGATAACTCGCAATTCAGCGTCGGAAACTATTCAGCGCCCTGCGCCCGTCTCCCACCTCAGGTTGGAGGCTGAACATAGCAAAACTCTCCAGTTGGTTTTAATGATTTGCCCCTCGTGACTGATTTGTCAAGAGCATAAATATTCTGTTCGTGCTCATGCGCTGAACAGATTTGTAAACATTTGTACGGAAGCTGTATAGAGATGGGCATCACGATTATGACCGACTTATTTGTACTCATCCAGAACCGCCATGCGGTTGGATTTTTGGCCGCTTCCTAGTATCAGGAGTGCAAAAATGTTGCGGCAGCTGTGGATTTAAACCAAGTTCAATTTGTCACCAGAGGGTGGGAAATTAAAGCTGGTAATTCAGGCCTTACAAAATATCCTTTATAGTCGAAACACGTTGCCATAAACAGCCACAAAAAACTGTTCGGAGACAACCATCTCCCTCCGGAAAAAACACCAGGACACCAGAGTAACATGAACCCATAACTTTGGCCTGGCAAATTAAGGAGAATGGTTTATTAGGACAAAAACATCATTAAATTGCTACACAACTTATCATATTTCGCAATATCGGTTAAAGCGCATCAAAATCCATTAATACATTGCAATATCCGCCGGAATCAGCGGAATGACCGCCTCCGATCCCTTTTGGCCGGCTTGCACGCGTCTGTCAGGCATTGTACTCGCGCTGGCTCAGTATATCGGTTAACAGTGCCGCCTGTCTCTATTATTCGGGTGGGACGTGCAGGGCCTCGTCCGTTGATCGGGAGTTGGAAGTGGAGGGCATGAATGCTTAGCTGTTTTCAAAACCAGTTAGCTGGTAGAGCGTGAGTAGCGTGACCGTGGTAGAGCGTGAGTAGCGTGACCGTGGTGGAGCGTCAGAAGCGTGACCGTGGTGGAGCGTCAGAAGCGTGACCGTGGTGGAGCGTGAGTAGCGTGATCGTGGTGGAGCATGAGTAGGTGGCCGTCTGTGGCGTGTTCATTTGCATTTTTGGGGTACCATTTTTCTCTGCCTATGCGTATCGTACTCACCCTCCATTTTCAAGAGTGTATAAGCCCAATGCGTGCTTACTCTCCGTTTTGGAGGGTGTATGCACAGATCCTTTCATAAATTGCAAACCCATGTATATGCACATGTGTTGCATAGTACAGAGTATGAGACTGTGTTGTTTCAGTGTGCCACGTTTTGTTCTGATGCTTTCTTTCATTTAAAGTGCTTTTACATGAATTGCTGTATATGAAGATTGGCGCTTTTGTTGAGTGGCACCCATTGTACTGTTATCTCTCAAAGATAACCTAAATAAAACTGCAATGACCCGCAGCACTTGAATAATTTTGTACTCCACTATGCAAAATTTGTACTCGGCTACCAGGAATTCTTTGGAATTTCCAACACTGCCCCCTCGCAGTGTGTGTGACTGTGGATACGTGAGACGACCTGGTCTCGCAACGCAAGCCAGCAACAGGCACGGGGCATGCGCTCCTTGACTAACCGAAACGTCTGAAGTTGTTTTAATTGAGATCGCAAAGAACGCTTCGCCTTCTCAAATCCAAATACAATTCATTCGTACGGAGCCCCGACAATATAACGCGCACGCCTAGAACCGCAGCTGACCTACCGGTGGCGATTACACATAACACTATTTGCCATACAACTTCGACTTCAGTCCACAGAAATGCCACCTCAAATCAAAGCCGCCGCCATCAAAGCCAATTACGTACGTCCGGCATCCAAAGTATCAAATGCCTGCACTCGGGTGAGACATTCCGCCTTTGTATTCCGTCGCCATGCCTGCGTGGCCTGCGGGGACTTCTCCCTCCCCCCCCCCCCCCCCCCCCCGCTGCCACAAATCCCCTCCAATGCCCCCGCTGTGCCGATACTCCTCATCAGCCGGTGCAGCTGTGCGTAGGACTCCCCCGGCAGGTGTCTAACGTCCGTGACCACTCCGCTGCCGGAATCAGCGTGCGTCGGCGCTCGCCGGCTGGTGGCTCCCCGCGCAGAGACTCGGCACCCCGCGCAGTCTCGGCACTCCGCGCAGCGGCTCGGCATCCCACGCACAGGCTCGGCACCCCGCGCAATCTCGGCACGCCGCGCAGCGGCTCGGCACGCCACACAGAGGCTCGGCACCCCACGCAGAGGCTCGGCACCCCGCGTAGAGGCTTGGCAACCCGCACAGGGGATCGGCACCCCACGCAGAGGCTCGGGACCACGCGCAGAGGCCCGGCATCCGACGAGCAGCTCAAAGTCGGCCAATGAGCACCGCATCGATGTCGGAAGACAGGAGTTGCTCGGCGGGGGTCAAGGTGATAACGGATGGCGTCACTGTTGAAATCAATTGGCGTCAGGGTCCCTGCGGTATCGGCACGCTCTCTGGCCTGGGTGGAATGAACTGTGGGGCAACTCGCGTGACTCACGCACGCAATAAATGGTTCAGTCGGCGGCTGGTTAGCTGAACCGCAAACGGCGATATCACACACTTTCAGAGCGATCACATCTATGCAGCAATTCGTTTTGATATCAAGCGTCACCTACGCTCTCTGACAGGGGACATTAATGGTTACAGTAGCCTTAGCCCCTCCAATAACCGTCCCTTTCGTCGTCCAACGTTGACGTTGTGGTCATTGAGCTTTGCACATGTACTATGTGACGCCACATGGATGTCAATCAAGTGAACTGGCGAATTTATGAGCGATCGTTTGCTGACCATAGGTAGCATGCAAAAATTGGGCGCTGGTAACATGCAAATATTGGGTGCCAAGTAAGACCTTGAGTGATTCAGCGTCTGCATGCAAAAGTAATGTGTCTCGTCCCCAAAACACCACATCTGGTACTTTGCGGTTCTACGTGGACGAAGATGGAGATATGATTATGTTGACAAGCGTGGACATGGCTCTACTTTGGAGCCTCGCCCGTACCCAAATCATGAGACTAACGGCCGACATAATCATCGAGGCTATGAAAGGTTTATGGGCTAATTTGGCAAGGGCCAAATTAGCCCATAAACATTAGTTAGTACCGGCCGTGCTAGGTTTTTGCATGCAACGATCTTAAACAAACATGCCGGTTGAAAAACGGGAAAAGCAGAGCACCTCATAATAACTTGCAGGTATAGCTGACACATCAAGAAGCTTTAGATATTTGTACGACAGGTAAAATATTTAATCCGGTATCATTCCCATTCATTGAAAGACCTCGACAATGCTGCGCCGAAAAGAAAGACTAATTCCCCTGAACGGGGCACACCAGGTAATGTCCCTATCATCACCACGATCTATGTCAATCTGTCAAATTACCCCGAATCAAAACATGCATCTTGCATCCCAATCTCGCTGGGCAGCGGTGAGGGACACATTGCATCAGTCATGCCATTCCCGTCTCCGTGGTTGACGTCGACCTGGGTTTAAGGCGCCACAAAGTGCCGTCCATCCGGTGCCCTATTCCGCCATGGGGGCGCGGCCATGCGGAGGTGGAGGCCGGGGCTGGAGGCCCGCTCCCGGCGGCCGGCGCTGCCTCACCTGCGGCGGCGGCGGCGGCGGCGGCGGCGGCGGCGGCGGCCGGCGGGTCACCGGGCGGCTGCTGGTCGGGTCCGGCGGCGGCGGCGCCGGCGGCCGGCTCCTCCTGCTGGCGGCCGGCCGAACCGCCGCGCTCAGCGTCCTCGCCCGAGCGGCCGGCCCGCCGTCTGTCGGTCGGACGGGCAGACGGCGTCACCGGGCGTACTTGGTGAACAGTGGGCGCCGGTCCGGCCGGGGCCGGCACACACGGAGGCCGCCCACCACCGGACCACTGGGCTCACATGGCGTCTCCCACTGACGATGTTACATGCGACAACCAAACACATTCTGTTCACTGTTTGCCTTTTCACCGTCGTCGTCGTCATTGGGGTGCGACAGCACACTCCACTGCAGAAGGCCTACGGTGTCGCCCGCATGTCATCCTGGCAGGAAGGGCAGGCACCGCGAGGAATCGAACCCTGTAACTCGGGTTTCTCGGACGCGCAGCTCAACCACTACAATATCGGTGTAGTGGTTGAAGCCCCCGTCTTTCTTTCCTTTTCCATGAAAATAAATGCAATGAAGTGACAATGAGAAGCTGCTGCTTGGTAGAATCGAAAACATCGCACATCTGAGAACGTGCATGCTGTAAAGAGTAGATAACACATGTCAGGATAGTGGCGGCACGCTGTCATGAGGCGCCTATCTGTATGCACGCCGATTTCGCTTGTCTGCCATGCCCTCTGCACAATGATGGGCATGTCCGATCTTGAAGAAAACCACCATTCCGCCGCAATGGCCAAGGTGCGACGGAGCCTACGACAGACGGAGTCACGGTAAGGCAAGACGAAGGTGCGCCCTCGTCCCCAAACTTGCAGCACGGCGTCAGCACGTGAACGTCGCGTCTCCTGTCGGGTTTATCAGACCCAAGGGCATGCCTGAGCTTGTCTGTCGGTCAGCCAAAACACGAGCCGTGGTCGGCAGCTCTGCGGCCATGCTTCGAAGCCACCAAACACGGTCCACGAGAGGCTCAGCAGCGTGCGTCGTAAATCGCACGGCAGCAGTCGATTAAGCCTAAAATACCTCGTGTAAACTTGACCTTCAGGTGTGGCGCACAATGGCACAGGCATGTTAATAATCGGATTTGCTTTAGTGTTTGCCACGCAATTAATCCTGAAAGGTTACGTCACATGACAAGACCACGCGACGATGATTTTGCCTCTTTTTCATGGGGTACATTTTTCTGCAAAAACGGAATGACTGTGCCGGATAAAGATAGTCTAGATGCACTTAAATTGGACGTAATCTACGGTTAGCTTTGGACAAAATATGTAGCTTTAGAACCGAACTTACTTTTCATACTTACTAGCCTAAAGCCTTGATTTTACTCAAACGTTCGTACACGTTAGCGCCTAGGTCGTTATTTACTCTTCCCTTGCACCTCAATTGTCACGCAATATATATTGTGTGTGTACCAATGACTGACGAAAACATCCTGCATGCTCCTTAAATCCCCAACTAATGACAAACTTCAGGCGCAATCCCAATAAGATCGCATTAACACAGCGCTAAACACATCCCATTTACCTCCTATCATTCCCGTGTGGAGAATATCCATGTTCTCCCACTGAAGAGAACTATGCCCACACGCACCGCACCGCCCACCTGCCGACGCGCCGCCTACCCGGCGTGCGACCCAAGGCCAAGCCCCCTCCAGAACCGTTCCGAATCGCCTCGACCTCCGAGGCGCGGGTACGGCTGGCCGGACTGGGGACGTGTTGCCGGCGGCCCTGGCCGTGGGACCCGACCGAATACGCCCGGCCGCCACCAATCCTACCGAGGACCGCGGGCGGGCAGGCAGGCCGATCGCCACGCGCGCCCCCGCAGCCATCGCTATGGCAGTTGCCCAGATGGCAGGCTATGGAAAACTTTTTACGCACTCAACCCGAACGCACGCGCTTTACGCACTTCCCGTGGACCCAATTCCTTTCGCTCTGCTACTTCACAGAACTCACTATTTAAAAAAAAATATTTATAGGCATTTGGGAGGAGAGAACGTGCTTTTAAAGGCAAGACAAAACTGAGCCACGTCGGTTGGGAGGATGAAGAGATGATGACTTCCCATCGCCGCTCCAACCCACCTTAGAACTGGAGTTCCCGCAGTGGAAAGCACGTTCGCCACCGTCGAGTCCCCGGATTCCCGGGAGAGAGCCACTGCGGCCCTGGTCGGCCTCAGAAATTCCGCGCCATGACGTCAGCGTCACTTAGGCTATATAAAGCACAGTGGCGTCGCGGTTGATATCAGGTTATTCTGCGCAGGCGCGACGGAGGCGCTCGCAAGACAATGAGTGGCTCAGCGTACTGGATCTCATCAAAAGCATGATGTCATCGTTTTGCGAGAAGATAGCGTTAACTACCATCCACGTGATGACGAGACGAGAGGGTTTTTTTTCGAAACTTCTCTCAAACTCACCGCGGTGTGACGCTGGGCTCTGAGCACTCGTTGAGCAGAACTCAATGCGCGCACCCTGAACCATCACCCCAGATAGGCCGACCGATTCAGCTTATGAGACAGGTTGACCTTCGGCCTCATGTCAGGCACGATGCGGAGGATTGTGTCCCACAGCACCACGACATGGACGGTTCGGTGATCAGTCATCAACGCTGGCCGGTTGTTAGACGAGCTATCCATATTATTGCGGACAAACCATGCACCGGTCCGGGGACTCGGTACGAAAGGCTGCTGGATTATGAATTTTGCATTTATCTCAACAACACATAAACAGCTGTATTTGGTACGTTCTTTGGGTCTGCAAAGAATAGTGACAGCATGCAAAGCTTAACGTGCCAAATAATAATTCTGGACGCTACATTAAGATAAAACTCTAGTATCTCCTGTGGTTTCGATGACCGACTGTTTGTGTCAGCGCATTTTTATTTTTAGGATTTATTTGTAATTTTCGATATGCATATGCTAGATGAGCTATCCATACTATTGCGGACAAACAATGCACCGGTCCGGTATATATATACATATATATATATATATATATATATATATATATATATATATATATATGCATGTGCATATATTGGCCATAACGGCAAGAATGGCCACACACGCTCTCACACATTGCCTGCTATATGCGATTGGAAGGATATGGGGCCAAGGAGAAAGGTCATCGGTGATTTTCATCGGATGTGCAACTTGGACAGGCAAAAACGTGGACAATGTTAACATGATGAGTATTTGCCTGTGGCATAAGTAGAGAATTTGGGCATTTCCTCCGAAATGTCATTACATCTTTCGCATTGCCAACCCTTTCGTCCAACACTGCAACTTTTTAGCAATTTTGCTTCCGACACGGCCGCTATGCGAATCCGGTACACCATGGTGCACAGAGGACAGTCGGGGAGTAGTTCGCCTTCTGTCTTAGAGCAAAACCCGGCGTCAATGGGCCATAGGGCACTCCATATCCTCCCCTCGGCCAATGGGACATCTAAATTTAAAGGGCTTATTTCATGCCTTTCCTCGTCGAAGCCCTGTGATTTCCCAGAAGTCAGAAACAACGCGTGATTATTGGAGCTGCAACGTGCCAGTCTTTTAGCATGAAACATGATCATGTCACGACGCTTCGACAATTTAATCATGGCGTGCGAATTACATTTCACACAAAAGGGAAATTACCACCACCTCTTAGTAATCCACACAACCCGGCCAACTGGCCACAATGGCGCATTAACGCGGTGCTGGTCCATTGACTACTAGTGCATTAATGGGTTGATGGGGCAGATATTTTGAAAAAAAGCATTCCAAAAAGCAGTGACTGACAATAACTGTGATCCCCAAGCTCTCCTTGCATGACGAAGTTCCATGCCTCCACGCTTTCTCCTACATGATAACGGTACAGTAAACGACCACGATTAAAGGATGCATGCCACCTGTTCGTACTTTTCACTTGTCGGGTTAGACGCGTCTGATTTGATCAGAAATACCAGTTTCTCAATATCCATCCGCGTAGCTCATAATTTCCATTTGAAATAGCCGCTTCCGCGGGAGGAATCTCGCTGGACTCCCTGTTCGTCACTATGAAAGTAATCCATGTCATTTTCCTTGTTTTTCCCACGTGTGTGTTCTGTAATGTTTGCAACACGCCAATTTGTCAAAATGTTTGCGGAATAAATGCTACGAAAGTTTGACACACTCTGTTCAGAGAGGTCTCGGTAGCACGTTTCGGTAACTGGCCCTTGCCGCCCGCTGTGCAGCTCGCAAAGATCTTCATTTGTACATACGTCATTCATAGCGGTAGAGGTGCCACTGTTAAGTGCGAACGTCCGCAATGTGTGAGTTATAATTACTCAGGTGGTATCTCTAACCCGTAACAGCTGACAACAGCCTTGAGCAAATACTGCCGTCGTCATGACAACGGCGGTCAAGATAACTGCAGCTGCCGCGGACTCGGGGGATGTACTTTGGGGCGACCACAAAATGAGGAAGCGTGGTGCTGTTCCAGAGCATTGACAGAATAATTTGGACCAGACAATAATTACAACTCATATCCTTATTATATACTGATGATGCCGCAGTGACAGTGCCCGGTGCTACATGGTCCCGAGGTTTCATCAGAGTATGTTTTTGAAATATGACCCAGAGGTGGTACACTTTTTCTCCACGCCTCAACGCCTTCTCCATTCTCCATGCTCCTTAGTACAGCACCGCAATCGAAAAAGCTCTAAACCCCCACGTTAAAGCAAAGTTTGCATAAGAATTGGGCAGATATTCTGCGCAGAGCACACTACGTGTACCGGACAAAATCGTCAACCAGACACGACAGCCCTCAAACCAGGAGACACGCCCTAAAGACGTCCCAGACCACCACGCTAAGACCACCCCATTAGGGTCGGCGGCAGCACACGGCGCACATTCTCCGTCGCAGGTGGTGGGTGACAGCGGGTGTGCGAGGGGTCTCACTTGTGCCGCTCCTCGCGCTCCTTGTGGCGCCGCTCGCGTCGCTCCTGCTCCTGCTGGTCGCGCTCGGCGTGGCGCTTCTGGCGCTCCTCCTCGCGGGTCTTCAGCTCCTCGGCGCGCCGGCTCTCCTGCTCCTTGATACGCTGTCGGACACACACACGAGGCGGTCAGAAAGGAGGGAGGAGGGCGGAACGCCGACGGCTGTGGGTGCGTGAGGGCGGCTCGCTCGGGGCGGAACCCGACAACGAAACTGACGCAGCATAGCGTAACAATGAACTTGCGCATAGGCGGAAAAACGCAAAGCTTAACAAACAGCACATTAAAATCAACGAGTTACCCCAACACGTCGGCAAAGCAGGACGCCATTGAAACGTTGGTCATCGGACTCTCCATTACGAGAAACTGAACGTCCAAACATCAAAACTGAAACTCCACTACGAACTCGCACGTTTGCCTGCCAAACAAGTAGCATGGCGCGGCAAGGATCACACAAGTCGGCGTGCGTGCCACGCCCAACAAAGGCCGCGCCAACTCCGTGTACAAACGCGCGCCACGCAGGGCGGGCCAGCGCGGTGCGCCCCTGACCTCGAAGTCGCTCAGTTTGATGGTGCGCTTCTGCGCGACGCGCCAGTGGGGCGGCGTGCGGCTGCGAGAGCGGGCCATCTCCGGGTCGTACCGCTGCCGGCCGGACAACACGCTCACTTTGGCGCTGGACAACACGCACGCGGTGGGACTACAGACTGCAATACGCAGACAATCTTATACTTCGAACACACAAGGCCTAGATGCCGAACGCAGTCCATCAGCGGGAGCTTGTTCTGGCATCAAGGACGACGGTATTAATCGGCGGTTTGGGCACCATCCTTTCGCGAAACTCGTGGCATGATATATGAGACGTTTTGATAGGCTCCCGCCTGCAAAAGAGCGGTCGGTAATCATGATTATGCAACAAACCGCACGTCAATGGTATACATCCTTGTCCCGAAATGACGCAATAGGATGAATTAACGTGTGGTCACTGGGACCACCCAAATCAGGACGCATCCCGTACACAAAGTCATAACTGGAAAGCAGGGAACATAACCTAACCAAACTTTATTCTAGCATTGACTAACGATCCCGAGCCCAGGCGGTCACCGTCCGGCGTCCCCTGCCGGCCCGACCCGGCCGTACCAGGAAGCCGCGCCCTTTGATGCGCTTGCCGGCGCGGATCTCGGTACGCGAGCGGCGCCGCTCCCTGTGCCGGTGCTCTCCCTCGCGCTCCCGCTCGCGAGGCCGGCTGCTCTCTCCGCCTCCGTCGCCGCCGGCGCCGGCGCGTCCCCCGCCACGGTCCAAGAAGCGGTTCTCGGGCACGGGTGGGATCTCGTCCGGATCGATCTTGGTGGTAGAGGCGAGCGGGTGGTCGGCACCGGCTGGCTCCTCTGTCGCCTCCTCCGCCACCTCGCCCTCCTCAGGCGCCTCCCTGCAGGCGGTAGGCCGCAGTAGGTAGGTCAGGTAGGTCAGGGGCGCCGCAGACCGCGGTGGCGCAGACCAACCCTAGACACGGACCGACCCGGAGCGTCTACAGGTCACGCACAAACTCCACACAGTGGCGGCCACTGTCTGTACGCCCTCGGTGGCCGGTGGACGGTAGAGCGTGGTTCGGTACACCACTCCTTCCACATGTCCAGGCTTCCCATGCAAGACAGAACAGTGATAGTGGGGACACGAGTACAGCTTCTACTGTTTCACAGCCGCATCGAGTTAACTCACGATTCCTTGGCTTTCTTTGCCTTCTTTTCCTTTTTGTCGTGTTTCTTTTTCTTTTTGCTCCTTTCCTCCGCCTCAGAAGAAGCACTTCGGTCTCGTTTCTTCTTCTTCTTCTTTTCTGTAAACAAAGTGCCTACATAAAACATATGAAACAAAACCTCTAAACCCTCCTGATTATCACAGCGCACATTATCACAGCGTTTGCACTCCAATTTGACATGCCAGCAGGCTAGAACCCACTACATAGTCATATGCGCGATGACGAATTTGGATGCAGATGCAGTAGTCAGATATTCTACCTCCCCGGCCCAAATCACTCACCACGGTAACCACTCATCAGTCATGCCAAACAGGCTACCCACAATTACCCCCCTTCCCCCCTCCCCACTCCCCGGTGTCCGATCACTCGAGGCATGGCAGTGTCAAGAGGTCGGCAGGCAGGCCGCCACCGTCCCCGCCGGCGCCGGCTTACCCTTCTGCTTGGTCTGCAGCACCAGCTCGCCGCAGCGGGCGATGCGCACGTCCTGCAGCGGACGCGACTTGTTGTCCGTGGACACCGACTCCACCTGGGTCACGACCTCCTGGCCGGACACCACGTGCCCGAACACTACGTGAACTCTGCGGACGACGACGGGACGGTCGTCAGGCACCGACCGCACGCGGAGTCGGCGCACCAGCCCACGCGCCACACCGCCAACGAGGCACGTGCGGCGCCACTGTTGCCCGCAGATGTATGAAGTGCATGTACGTAAAACGAGTATCGCAGTCATGATCATTTCATCCGCGCCCGCTACCATCAAGGCATTGTGTCTTTCATATTCAACCGCCATATGCCATCGAGATGAAACGAAGTGGTACACATTGTAATTTGATCCAGCTAAATCGGCTGCAACCGGTTTGCAGCCAATTACATTTGGACCGACCATCCGACGATTTCAGGTAGACCAGCTGAGCGCCATACAAACTAACCAGTGTAACAATGGCAATATATATATATATATATATATATATATATATATATATATATATATATATATATATATATATATATATATATATATACAGTCGAAATATGCATGTCAACTGCCATGTTAATAGCCTCAGCACGTATTGACACTCACCCATTCAGGTGCGGCGCAGGCTGGGTAGTTCTACAAGACAAAACAAATGGTTGAACACGGTAAATCTCGTAGGACGGCTTACATTCTACACGGAGATAGAACGGATTAGCATCTGTCCACGTCAGCAGACGACACTTCACACAAAAAATGATACGAAACAACGAACGAACAAAATCATAGTTCCGACGCACAACCAGCGTCATGACTGAAATGCATGGGAATTAAATGCTAGCGAAGATGACAATACACCCTGTAGGGCTATGAATGAGCAGCCAGAAAAATGTACAACATATGACAAGAACAGGGAGCAGCATATGAACGCATCAAACATATGCCAATCAATGCGTACCCAGAGACAAAATATGCATTTACATTTGAGCTCAAAGTGTGCTGCAAAGCTTCCAGTATGAGTGAGCATGTTTACAACAAGACCTGAAATACTCGAAATGTGACATTAACAGTGTAGCGACAACTTGTGGATGGCTCACAGAAAGAACTGGGATCCGTTGGTATTCTTGCCGCGATTCGCCATGGATAGCAGGAACGGCTGGTCATGCTCGAGTTCGAAGTTTTCATCTGTAACAGCCAAGCAGAACAAATAACTTGCGAAGGTTAACCCTTCAGCCCTAGCCGCCTAAAGAGAGGGAGGTGATGCGACCCCATACGTTTTTTTAAGACTATCTCCACGGCATGTCGTGTAACCACGCCCAATTTTTTTGGTGGAGTATGGGGCAATCGTTGTACGAGTTTTGACACCAAAAACGTCTCTAACATATCTAATTTCAGAGTGGCGACGGCTTTTCGGACCACTGCGCGGTAACCTACGGCCGGCGCAGGCGGCGGGAGGCAGCCGACAGATTCGTCGATCGCGTACGGCAGCCGACACTGGCACATGAACGGAGCCCAGTACATAAATACATGTTCAAAACACGAAACTGTATAATAAATCAGGAACACTTCTGCTTAAGTTTTATGCTGTCATGCAACACAGTTTTGTAGCAATTGGGATGTCAACCTAAAAACATGCGACGTTCAGAAGAAAATTAACGTTTGAACCAGCATGATGGGACCAATTATCGAGCTACCAACATAAAACGTGGCACCAATAATTAAATTTTTCCGACACCAATCCACTGTTTCGTTTACAGTCTTCCTTCGTTTTAAAACTGCACGCGAGGGGGACTGTCTTTTTTTAGTTCGGAAATTGCAGAGGTGTCGCATCAATCCCCTTCTCCTCTATATCAGGGGCGATGGTGAACTATCAGCCAGCAAATAAAATGTACTCCGGTAGTTATATCATGCAGCCTCCTCCCTGTCAGTTGCAAGCTAAAGACGAGAACAGCCAGCTATGCAGCCCAAATGCCTTGTCGGAACACAACTCACCCATTCCCTCTGGCCTGCACAGACTTCAAGCCTAACGATCAACATGCTAAGCTACCACAGCACCCTCTTCAAGATGCCACGACAAATGGGCTTCCTCTATATCAAATCACGCAAAGTGGGCATCAGGCACACCAGCACTACACTTCACATCTGTTCCACACGTCTCAACCTCTCCCCTCCCGTACTGGCTCGGCCAGAAGCCCGCAGTGGGCTCGCGTCGCCCCCCCCCCCCCCCCCCCACTGCCTGAGGGAGAGATAAGCCATTCCACCCACCGTCGAAGGTGCCGCCGTAGATGGACTCGCCGCCGGTGCCGTTGCCGGCCGAGAAGTCGCCGCCCTGGATCATAAAGTCCTTGACGACGCGGTGCAGCTTGACGTGCTGGTAGTGCAGCGGCTTGCCTGTGTTCTGGCCGAGGCCTTTCTCGCCGGTGCAGAGGGCGCGAAAGTTCTCGGCCGTGATCGGGCACAGGTCGCTGAACAGCTCGAACACCACCCGGCCCAGCGGCACGCCGTCCAGCTCCAGGTCGAAGAAGCACCGCACGCGACCCGACTTGACCGTCATGGCGGCCGGTCTGTGCGGCAGAGAGGGCCAACAGGGGGGGGGGGGGGCGGGCAGGGGACGTCAGCAAGGCCGGGTGGGTGACAGCTTTAGTGTGGTGCAATTATGGTGCTGAGAGGTCATGACTAACTTTGTCCCTGCAGGTGCTTAACTTGAAAGAGCAAATATGGAATCTGCCAGCGACATGATTATTCACCTAGTGAGCAGATTGGTTATTAGCCAAAACCACTGGTGACAGAGTTTTGTGCAGTAGGTGGCTGGATGAATTGCAGCCCTTGATGGCTGACTGCATGGTTACAATAATACTTCAGTCAGTCACATGGCTCATGCTGCTGTCCTCCCAGCTACATTGGTAAAGACCAAGCTATCTATTCCAATGCCTTGCTGTCATATGCTACCATGGCTGTCATATAATACTAATTGTTTCCAAGAGATATTGCAGTACTGCTGTAAGTGATCAATTAAATATTTCTTAATATCTTATACCAATAAGCATTGACATGCAGAACTGTATGCACCACTTGAAGCAAACTAGGTAGGTGGTGTGTGAGCAAAACTCTACCTTTCGCTATAATATGGCACGTAATTATACAAAGGCACCCAAACTACTAATAATGTCTGGAATATTTAGTGCTATGTGAGGTACGCACTCTACTCAGTTCATGCAGACCATTTCAAGAATGGTAGGGCCCATAATGTGAATACTGGGTCAACATGCAGAGGAAAGTTGTGAACTACATTGGTATAACAATTGCAAATGTTGGATGAGCCAGTTTGCCAAACCTGGCAGATTTTGAAGCAATATTGTAGGATGGAATCAGGGCCAAAATTGATATTTTGGGTACACTTTGAAAATTTGGGGGTGAGCTTAGAGCAATAACTTTGTTCCTAAACTTGAGTGGGCAACATTATTTTGTGGTTACTTGAGGTATCTTGAGACAGGTATTAACTTGGAACTAAGGTTGGGAGTAACCATAAAATACAACAAAGTGCTTAAGAATGAATAAGTGATAATCATTTGAGGCACAGCTAATACAAAGACCAAATATGCCACACTTGTTTAAACTCCATCATGGTTGTCTCAATTACCTATATTATCCTGTCCAACCCTGCATGCAGTTGCCTGCACAACCCCTGTAACCCAAAAGCCCCCCCCCCCATTAAATTCAAGCACCCAAGCAAAAAAAAAAACATACTGCAAGCTCAAAACTCCCATTCTTGCTCAAGAGCTTGCCTGAAGCAAAGAATGCCATGCTAGATGGACTGTACTCAGCATAGCAGCTCTGAAATTATGAGCTTTTATAATGAGCCAAATACTTGCATCACAAAAGATATAAGGTTGCTGGATATAAGGCATAAGATATAGGGATTGCTGTTAACTTCACATTTGTCCTGTAGCTCTTAGGAAGAGAAATTAGTTGTCAGTAGATGCAAATTAAACTTTCAGGAAAATCTTGGAGCCCCCAGTTGTCAATTATCAGCCAATATGCCAAGCACAGATGCTGGCTGCCTCATTTGGGGCACAATCAGACCCAACCAAAACATCTTGTCAGCTGGTCTGCCACCTTTCCTGGTAGGTTGATAGGCATCTCAAGTATACAGGCAAATAGTAATAATCACAGGAATATGCCAAAAGGAGGGGCATCTAAATCTGAAACATCCATTAACACTAATATATTAGCACACTACACAATACAGGTTTGAAAAAACAGCAAACAAAATCAATGCAACAACAATGAAAAAGCTGAAAATGGCAGAGCCAGGAAAAATAAACATAACTAAAAAATTACTGATGATTTGAACTCATTACTAACTAATGAACTAATCTGTTAGCAAATGATGAACTGCGATGTTACACAACACTAGCATAAGCAGAATAAAAACATCAAACATCAATGAAATGTGATGTACCAGAAATGATAACATGAAATCTGCCTGGCCATCGAGCGCTTACCTTTGGTATGCCTTGTGAAGACGAACACCTCGACCAAGTCCTTATACGGAAACGTGTCAATTCACAGCAAATTAACATACGACGCTCCAAAGTTTAACCCAAAAGCAAAATCATGAATATTCACGTTAAATGCACGATATGGCACCCCACTGCACCAAACGTGCAGAGCGGCCGGTCTTGCGACAAATGAGGCGTGGGTCTGCAACCAAGGTGAAACTAAATTAATGCTGCAAAACTATGCTATTCTACTGCTCTAGCTTCATCATCTCTTGTTTATCGCACGGATCGGAGGAGCGGTTTGACTAAACCATGCACATAATTCAGTTCAATGACATCTGCCACCAATGCTTGCTTGGGTCTTTTGCCACTCATGAGCTACATTGGTTACGTTTATATGAGATATCTGCCACTTATTCTTAAAACCTGTCTCCAGAATTTCCCGGACGGTGTACCGCAGTCTGAAAACCATTATTATAATGGCACAGCTAACCTAACCTAACCTAACCTAACCTAACCTAACCTAGCCTAACTTATCCTGACTTAACCTAACCAACCGATACACACACCACTACAATGACTTTTCAATTGGACGCTGTAAACTGCACATGTCGGTTGCTGCCAGTATCGAGTGAGACGTTCTAGGGAGGACGACAGAATAGATGAAGGCTGTAATCACGCAAATGTGCTGTACTGGCAGCTTATAGCCCTATAGAAACGTCACTGAATGCACACAGCCAAACTCTTCGGACGCGATTTTAAGTGTTTGTCCAGGGGTATCGTATGCTGGCCATGTCCTTCCTGCCCGGCAGGACGTAGATTGCAGTGAGTCGTCAAGGGATAGTTTGGTAAAAAAGTAATGTTGGGGAATGAGCAATTTGCAATGCCGGCCTTTAGTGCTAACCCGTCGTTCAGTGCATCAGGATATCGTGTGCAAATCGCCGCTCACGTGACGTGCGACTAGATGTATTTTAAAAGGGGCGCAGCACCTGTGCAAATCACCGCTAAAGCCAGCCAACCATAATTCAGGGAGACAATGTCGCAGGATCGACCGAATAAAATGGATGTGTATGTCGAATAAATGTTTTGTTAGCTTTTAATAGCCCTGTGACGGTGCTTTCCAATACACATACCACTAAAATAATTATTCAATTCGACGCCATACGTTGTAGATGTCTGCTGCTGCCAGCCCGTCAGCATTGAGCGTGGTAGGGTCGACTTCATGAAGTGAATGCCCGGTTCGGTAAGCGCGTTGTTTTGTGCAACTGATTACAAGTATTTGCAAGACAATAATGAGCATCTCTCCGGGCATCCGTATACTGACCACCACGCTATGCGCCTGTCAGACACATTGAGCAATCCAGCAACTCAGTGCAGAGACCATTTGAACAAAACAGATGATGTCGGCCGATGACCGATTCGCGACCAAAAGTGCTCCCAAAATGGCATCGCGTGCGCTTTTACACCTCCCGCATCCGAATAAAAACATTTGAAATTGAACGCTATTCCTTTGTGAATTTCCGCTGCGGCCGCCCAGGCATCATCGAGTGAGACGTGTACTGAAAGCTGACAGCGCTATATCAGCGCTATTGAGTGCATACAACCGCACTCTTCGCGCTCAACGATAAGTGTTTTGTTCCCGAGGCCACCATATGCTGCCCATCACTGCATTGGCCGGCCGGCTGCGATTGTGCGCCGTCGACGGGTGATAGAACAAAAAGACCGTGCCATCCACACGTAGTGTGGATTTAGTGATAGTGTGGAAGTTAAGTATACAAGCAGAACACTCAACTATCATAAGCACGTGGTCGCACTGGCTGCCCGCCACACAGAACATTTGAGATTCGACGCAACACCTTGGCAAAGCGGCGCCGTGGCTGCCCCACCAGCATTGAGTCTGGCGCTATCACTGAGTCGGCTGAATAACATGGATGCCGTAACCGGACAAGTATATGGCACGTGCACCGGATAGTCCTCTGGCAGCGCTGTCTGGCGCAAACAGTTCCACTCTCTACGTGCGATTAGAAGTATTTTTCCAGGGTCGCCGTAGAATCCTCAAATACGTTAGAAACACCCTATTAAGGCGCATAGTCAATTAATTCAATTCCGTGCGAAGAGTGCTACCGTGTGCATTCCATGACGGTGCTGTAGGGTTTTAAGTTGGCACTACAGCATACTTGTTTGATGAAGGAATCTATTTTTATATAGAGTTGATCCCCCAACAACGCACACTTCAACGGTGAGTGGACATCAGAAGGGACTATTCGCGAAGTCACAGCGCCTATAAAACTTCGTCTTTTTATACCAACCAGCCGTCAGTACACGACTAACCCACTATGGGAGCAGTAATGCCGGCGTTGGAGCCTGGTCACCGGCCGACAGTTTTTTTTTGTGTTTTGTTCATGTGATCTCTGAGGGCCCATTATGAAAGGGAGTATTCCTCATCTGTATGTAGTTTTGAAATGAAAAAGCCATCTTAAAGATAATTCGGTGCACTTCACAGGCGCGCCCTTATCAAAACCTAAAGCCACCTAGTTTCTGAGTTACACGCCCGCAAAGTTGTGCAGACTTTTTCGTGCCGACTATTTCAACGCCATCCAGCCATGTACGTCGCCATGAAACCAGTGTTCAGCTCCTGACAGTCCTTTTGCCATGCGGCGTTCAAAGCCAAGAAGAATATAATCGCCGAGCCGTTCATATGTGGCGTTGACCGTCAGCACGATTTCCAAATACAACAGACGTTGACTGACTCTCAATCAATGTTGTGCAGACCGTACATGCTACGGCGGCCAATTACAAATACGTATTGCCTTGCGCGGAGGGTGGAGTCGTGTGCTCACTGTATCGATATGGGAGCACTATCGTCTGACAATATAAAACGGACGGTAATCGGTGTGTATCAGCTGTTGTGTCCATATGAGCTCATGAGCTCATGCGCAATGCTACATGCGGCGGGCCTGACGTAGGATGATGGCCAGAATACGATGGCTCGGGAAAGTAGTGCGACCACGTGCATTTGAAAGCATCGCTCTTGGGCTTCCAGATGGCATTTCAGCATGGTTGTCGGGCATCGGGCAAAAGCATCAACTTTACTCGGTTGACCCAATGACATCGCATCTCTCAACGCTGCTGGGTCAGTCGCAGCGGCAATGCCTAAGCTTGCGGTGGTCAATTCGACATACTTGCCGCGCGCGACGGGTGCGGCCGTGTGAACGCGGATATCGCTGTGGAAGCGCTGTAAGCCGGTTATGTAAGTCGGAAGTCGGCTGACGTCACCTATTTTATTGATTTGACCCCCTGGCCGCGCGTTACTCAGGTCGGCGGCCCTGTATCGTGCTAGCCAACATACGGCACCCCTGGAAAAAACTCATTCTCGCGTGCAGGGTTGCGAAATACCTTCCGCACGAACTGCCTGATGTCATAAAGCGCTGTATTGGCCATATCAGTGCAAGTTGGTAACCTTGTTCCGAGGTGCACACTACGCGTAACCCGTGGTGCCATTCAATATCCCTGCCGAACCCCGAAAACCCCGAACCCAGACCCATTCCAACACCGAGAATGATTAAAGCTTCACGTGTCACCGACCGCCAGGGCCATTTCGAGACGGGATGCCTTGATTAGATACCCGTGGGAGGTGGTAGAAGCGTGGCCGGGACCCGAAACCTCGGACCAAAAATCCGGAGACGGGCATCCAGCCACTTCACCATTACCGCTCGCCTCCCCAAACAGGTTTCGATAACGCCCACACTGTTTTCTGTTAAGACTACTGAACCGTTATGAATAGCACTGGTGAAATATTCAACGGGTTCATTTCATACCTGGTTCCTTGAGCTCACTCATCCCTAAATACAAGAAACTTGCATGTTCCGGTGGCATCTGCATCCTGTCTGAGATGAAAAAGATAAACCAGAAGAAGACAAGAAAGCGACACAAATTGGGCTTAGAAATCAAGTGAGGTGACTTTCCTTAGTACGTGGGGACTTTCACCAGCGGCACGCCCCTAACCAAGCTCCTGGCTGCGCCCCTGCTTCATGTTACGATACCCAGTGGTTTGCACACAATGCCGCGGGCATCGGTCGTGTATTCACAATCCAATGTCATTCTCGAGCACCACGGAAACTGCTTAGCATCGTCTGATGAAGCATGGGGATAGCTATATCCTGCACCAGGTGAGTATTAACGCTACCGCGCGAGATGCACATCGGGACACCGCCGAAGACGCAAGTCGTACAACGGGTCACAACGCAGCAGCGTTCCGCTAGCAGATGTCGCTAGAAACGAAAGCCATCGGACATCTGCTTAGGACATGCAATTCCTATGAGGAATACAAAGAACATAACACGTACACCAAGGCCAGAAGCAGTGGCGAATGGCCCATAACATTGGCCGTAACGTCCGACGAGTAAAATGTTCAACATAATCGCAAATTCCCAGAGGACTACCCGTCCGGCTGGCTGCAGCGGTGCCGCCACTTTCTGAAAACCCAAGCGTGTAGGCACGTCAACACCGCCTAGGTGCTGACACGCCGCAGCAACTGGCGCCCCTCAGCTCGTACTGCTTACCCCTCACGTCTGATATCGCGAGAGGGGTAGCCTTATAGATCCTACCTCCGAGTGACCTTAAAGTGGGCGCCCTGAACTATCTGCGAACCACCTTCTCAAAGAGGCCTGTTACAACAAGAATCTTCTCCTGTTTCTGCTAGCATCGTTTGCCACTATCTGCTAGCATTATTCGCCTGACCACCGCGTAGGAGCCCCAGAAGTAAACAACTATCTACAGCCCTGTTAGTAAACCCCGGCACGTGTCCATTGGGAGGTCCGAGTTCTGCTGCCGTCGTCATGGATGGGGCAGGGAGAGGGCCAGGGCGGGGCGAGGCGGGGGACGGCGGTAATTGCGCGAGCCGGGCCGGGCCGGGCCGGGCCGGCGCACGCGGCGGGAGCGTTTGTACCGGAACACTGAGATCAGGAGTGCGACTGGCAAGAGAGCGTGGCGTCCACTACACAGCCAACAAACGAGCAACACGGCGGGGCCGGCCGGCGCTCTCACGGGCGCGGCCAGAGCGCAGTGACGGCGGGGGCAGCGCCACCTGCGCGCCGTCACAGCCCGGCCCGGTCCCGTGAGGGCGCCTGCCGCCCGCCCACTATCGCATTGCGTCCCTGTAGGAGAGGACAGCTCATACGCCGCGTCTATCACAGGTCACGGCAGTCGCGGACACCCCAGGGGCTGGCGGCCACCTGAGGCGCCTGCGCCTGCCGCCGAACTAGGCTACCGTGGGCGAGTGCTCGCAGCGCGGGGCGTGTCCACAGCCCGGCCGCCACGCTACGGCACGGCACCTCCGCGCCAGCGCCGCACTGCGAGCACCGCGCCCGGCGCAGCCATCAAAACAAACGCCTCCTACTGCCAGCGCGCCGCCTCAGGAGATGTTGTCCACGCCCGTGTCGATGCGGCGGCCGCGCCGCCGGGACCAGCCCCGGCTGCGGCCGCGCGCACCCCGCCTCCCGCGCCCGCCCGGTCCGGGCCGCGGCCCGCCGACGCCCGGCCGCCGGCGCCGCGGCCGCGCCGCCCACTAGGACGGCCAGCAGTCGAACAGGCCGTAGACGAGGTCGTAGCCGCGCACGCTGCAGTACTGCAGGTCGCGCTGCGCGTACTTGGGCCGGATCGACGGCAGGCACAGCTGGCGAGTGAAGGCGTTCGCCTTGGACGTCTGGAAGGCCCCAGCGGCGTCAGTCGGGGCGGCACCACTCCCAGAGCCCCGCCCCCGGGCCTGCTCACGACGGAGATGTCACGGGCCACACTATCAATCACACACACGCACGCCACGCGCAGCACGCCGTGTCAGGCACTGAACCAAGTGCAAAGTCAAGCATACAAGCTTGCATGACGCATGAGGAATGAAAACGCCCAGAGTTCGTGCTTCCAGTGCATGTCCATGGGCGTCATGCAATTTTACAAACGTTCTCACCGTCTGACACAGACAAAATGAAACGTTTTGAGGCTAATGGCTTGCACCGGCACAATGAAAGGCATCAGCGAAAATACGAGGCATCAGGCGCAATACGGTGGCGTCGGCGAAAACACACCTTGTTGGCAAAGACGGTCACCAGCACCTTCCCGGGCTTGAAGCAGTCGATGACGCGGTTGATGACGTCCTTGTAGCACGACTGCGGGATGTTGGTCTCGAACGACACGTAGCTGAATCCAGGCTCCGGCGTGATGTGGATGGTCACGTAGCACCCCTGGCGGACGAAACGCAAACGCTTACTGTCGAGAACGCTTAACAGATAGCGCGACACTGTTGGCAATGAGTGAGCCACTGGCAGTGAACCATTGTCATGACAATCGCTCCAAAAGGATAACCAGATAAATATACGGTTGCACAAGGTGATGAAATACGCGTCGAGATCTCACATCAAACGCGAGTTCAGTCATATCCTCGAGCTTGCGAGTCTCGAAGGTGGAGCAAATTAAGTAACATTCGTTTTAGACCACAACGGAAAACGACGCAAACGAATAGTTCTTGTCATTCAAGATGCATGTGCCGCAACCAAAAACTGGCCCAAAACCGCCTCTAGAGTGCAATTACGTACGCTATGTCGATACACATACCACACAGACCATATTGTTCCAGAACACAACCAAGCCACCTGAATTTACTAGGCGCTAGTGCGAGCATGAGCATGAGCACGGGCACATGCGTGGATTGGTCTAAACGTTAGATTAGTAGCAGTCGCTCCTGGGGTGCGCGAGTATGCTGGAATGGTCGCAGGACAAACACACAGGCGTTGGGGAGAGCTGGTGCGACGGCGCCGGTGTGAAGCGTCGCAATCCGTAACGTCACGTGATCGGGGCGCGGTAAATGTGCCCAAATCCAGACAGAAAGCCTTCCCATGACAGCAGCCACGACTCGTACGGTGACACGAATGTGCGGGCGACACAAGTCCTCTCAGGGTCTTGCGTGAAACGAGTCTGCCAATGCAACAACAGCGCGAAAAGCGGGCACAGGAGGGGGGAGGGAAGGGGGGGGGGCAGGAGCCGACGGCACGTCAAGCTTATAGCGATCTCGTGGCCACGACGGGCGCGCTGCGCCACAGTCCCATCCTGGCGCGGCCTGTGCCGAGGCATGGCGGATAAGGGGTGTGAGCACTCCGCGCACTCGCCGCGTACTTACAAGATCGTACACGTCCTAGCCAGCCGGAAACGGAGCACGCGTTAACCATTACCCACGCTTAATAGGGTACAAGGACATGTCAGACCGGCGTCTGTCATACGCCGTCAAAAACTTTCCTGGGAGGGGTTTCGATGCCACCGCTGAAACTGTTATATTCAATTCCCCGTCTGCTATCGCGCGACGGGAGCATTAACCTGCCACAAAACACAACACCGACACTCTTAAATCAAGCTCTCCATAGGTTGTGACTGCCTCCGGTTTCCCTCAGAAATGATCCGTATCCCTTGTCACCCCTGCTACCACGCCCACACTTTCACTGAGGCACTAAATTATGGGTATGACGATTGGGGTTCCAGGACGTGCAGACTTTTAAGTCATTTTGCGCCCAGGTGATGACCCCCGGCTATGGGTTCCACAGCCCGCGGAACGGAGCGCGCTGGCAAGCTCCACTGTGTTCAGGAAGCAATGAGCACCGTTGGACATCTCTGCACGAAAGCAGAGCGGAGGTGCCACACCCCCACTTACTGTGACACCTGCTGTGATCTGCGACAGTGACCCGAATTTTGCACTTCAGCAGCTGGCATGTTGGAAGAGGCCGCGTTTCACTCTCTTCCTGAATGTTTAACGAAAAGCCGGCAACCCGAGCTCCATAAACATCGATAGCTTACGGCAAGCCGTTGATGATATTTAAGGTCACGCGACGTACTTCGGAATTAGACGCAATTTAAAACCTGCCATCACACAGTGCCTGCCCAAATTCAGAAACACCGCCCAGCCTTCTCGTCCCAAGCATCAGCTCCAGCCCCATACACAGATGTACGGAGCGCACAAACCCCATTAGTACAGCCATTATCATCATGGACGCTGCATGACTACACGTAGTCAATACGCTCGCAAATCCCAAACCCTCAGCACGCGCATCTCATCGGAGGCCCGGCTGCTACTGCTCAGGATCAAGATATTAACGGGCGCTTGCAATCCAACTGGCAAAATATGAGGAAAATGGAATGACGCGCATTACGTAACGATATCAATAAACTCCCCGTACATGATGGGGAAGAGGTAGCCGTTGCGACAAACCTCTTCCTGTCCGGCAGACATTTCGGCTGGATTTTGTCCGTGAGCCACTGTTCGTCGAAGGAGACTCAACATAGAACGGGTGTATACCGCAAGGCTCTTTCCGTCCCGTCTGCACACCGCATGAGGTAAGTCCAAACAAACACACATAGGGCGGCACCCGTTCGTCAGCGGGCAGCCAGAGTAAGCCTCGGCCGGCCACTGCGGAGCGACAACGCCCAACGGAACAAGCCGTGACCGCCGCGTCCGTTGCCCGAGGACTCCCATGGGCTGAGCCCATCTGCTGACCTGACCTTGGCCCCACGCTCCGCCCAGCCCGTGCTCATCCCCCGAGCGGTCACCCACATTGTCCAGCAGGCCGTTCATGGAGTAGCCGCACGGCTCGAACAGCACGTCGTCGATGTTGACGCCCGGCAGCAGCAGGTCGATCCCCGAGCGCTGGAACGGCCCGGACACGGTCAGGTCACAGCCGAGTCCACCACCGACAGAGACCAGGCGCCGCGGCCACGACGGCATGAGACACGCCGCGGCGCCACACTCCTGTCTTGATGGTATGCGGATCTGATATCTCGCGGCGGTTTTGTGGAAGATGTTATGCCATGCCTGATTACATCACGAGGTTTCAAAATGAGTGGGGGTAAACGTTTCACCGACTGCCAGAGCCATTACGAGACGGGATGCCTTCATCAGGTACCATGTTGGATGCGGTAACGGTGTGGCCAAGACCTGAACCCAGGACACTGACTCCCGAGACGAGGACCCTAACCACTACACAATCACCGCTCCCTCCATCACGAGCTTTACCAAACTCCCCTTACAGCCGGTTGTTTTGCACCAAGTACCACAGCTAACCCACGGCGTTTCAGCAGAGGTATCGCACAGTCGAACTGGATAACGGTTAAGTCGTTCACGCAAAGGCCTTCACGCGTCGGCTTGGGCAGCCTGATGTTCGGCACGGCACCTCACCTTGGTGGCCTCCGCGGCGGTGGCGCACGTGCTCTGATAGAACAGCCCCATCACGTCCTCGCCCAGGTCGGTCATGACCACTTCCAGCGTCTGGTCCGGCTGGCGGCGCGTGGGCGCGTGCGGCGGCGGCGCCGGCAGCGGTGCCATGCGGCCGCCCGCCTGCAGCGCGTACGGCCGGTCCAGCGTAAACAGGTACCAGCAGTCGCCGTTCATCTTGCCCAGGCAGTAGGCGGAGCCGGCTGACGAGGGGACACGCACGACTGTCAGCGACGCCGGCGCAGGCCGCGCACGTCCGGCCGACGCGCCGGCGGACGCGTGCGGCACTGGTCACACACGTCCGGCGCTGGCCGCGCACGTCTGGCCCATCGGCCCGGCGCTACGTCGGCTTCATAAGCATGGCGGCGGGTTTGTGGCTTTACCCAATGAGAGGGAGAGAGAAAGAGTGCACGAACCGCGTTGACTGGACCATTCCAAGGCCCTGGTTTAATGGTAAATTAGTTCGGAGTGGCCGATCCAAGCAGCTTAGACGTTGACCGGCGGCATACTCAAGTCAACACAATGCACTAATCGGGGTTTCCTTTGGGAGTTCCCTGCGCCAGCTGGGTCCGCACGCCGCCGAGCCCGCCTGCAGCCGCACTCACTGGGGAACATGTCCTCGAGGGCGGCCACCTCGGCGCTGAAGCTGCGATGAGTCTCGTCCTGCAGGTGCGGATGGCGGAAGTTCTTCCGCGAGTAGAAAATGTCCTGCCGGCGACACGTCCCAGTGTAAGCCTAACTGGCTGTCTTGTCCTTCCACCAGTGTCTCCAGGAGCGACATATGACTCGCGCTTTACGGCACTGTCTGCGAGTTATATTGCTGATATTCATCACTCGGGTTTCGGACTCCTCGCAAATTGCAGTTTCATAACGGGCTCGCTACTTTTTCTCCTCGTTGTTTATTGGGACTTTCGGGCGTGCCGATCACAGCGGTCATTCTACGCCCGCAACGGGTCTCGCTGCAGTGTTCAACCAGCCGGCAAGTGACATGATGAGCGGAATGGCGATTGAGCTACGACTATGCCAAGCACCGGAGGGAAGGTCGTAGTGACAAGACCGAAGCCAGGCATTCGACCGTCCAATCAGCCGCCGTTATGTTACCCGCACGGCGCCGCACCCGTGGGCAGGATGAGAAGCCAGCAGGACCGCCCGAAGCCCGACAAACACAAATCGTCCAAGGGGTGGCAACGACGCATTCCATTCAGCACTGGGGGTTTGTGGGTGCGGAGCGCGTGGCAGCGCGGTCCGGCCTCGCTGAGCGGCCGCACAGGTTGCCTGGGACTGGTTTAGCGGCTCGCGCGCCCCGCACCCGCCCCGCGGCGCCGCCTTCGCGCACGTCCCACTCACCTCCACCTGGGTGAAGCTGGTGTATTGCTTGACGAAGCCGAGTAGGCGGTGGATGCACTTGAGAGGCGTGGTGGTGCCGCACGTCTTCAGGATGAAACGGCAGCGCGAGATGAACATGCTGCTCTCGCTGCAAACCCGCCCCAGGCATCGTCCGGTCAATGCGCAGGTTTGTCCAGTTCAGGACAGCAGTCATTGTTACATAACCTGACGAGAAACTCACAAAGTCAGTTCGTTACCCGCCAGGCAACCACGAAATTTCAAACTCCTGGTCCTCGCTGTTAGGCTTAGTTATACTATGTTTTCGCTGTCTCGGCAGACGAAACAAAGAACTAAATAACTTCAATGAGCCTAACTGGTCCAGAAAATACTCAGAAGCATCTCAAGCATGTACGCAAAACAGGCAATTACGGCAATAAGCGCCTTCGTACCAACAGTAACCAGAGAGGGCAGCGGCAAGGAGCAGTGCTCGAAGATAAACACCGTAGCTCAGCGGGCGGTGCGTCAGACACTCTGACCGACGACTGACAGACACGTAGGGTGGCGCTCATGAGCACAGCTGAACCATCTCGTTCACGACGGGCTATTCTGTCACAAAGTCAAGCTGGAACATGGGCAGACACTACAGCATGGCGCTGTGCCCTGTCATGTCCTAACGCGTCCTTGACCACCCGCCAGAATGACATGCGATAGGGGGGGGGGGGCAATCTCTCACTATTTTAGCTTTCAGTCACGCTCGAGTCACAGGATTTTCGAAAGCTGGGTGGTGGTCTCACGAATGAGGGGGCCACAGCAGCCGTAAGTCAGGTACTTTAGGACCTAACAAGGTCACTATCCGAAAATGCGCCAATCGGAAACGTTAACCGATGCTATTCAGCATTAAAGACATCAGCATGTTAACGGGGGCAATCTATCGACATTTAGCTACATAAGGCATGACACGTGCGTAATCCTGTGCCACCATACCGCAGCTGGCGACGTCTAGCCCAAAACAACGTCGACTTGAACCCAGGACAATAACGAATTAATATGAGGGCATTCAGCACACTGACGGTGTGATTGTTGGACACGTTGGTTGGTTATTAAAGCTTTCGGGCGCTTGAACTCTGCGGCCACACAGCCCCCGATGATTTTCAGACAGATTATTTTGATAAGAGGGAGGGTTTCCAGACGCCCACGCGCCCATCTGCAGACACAGACGCATAGCACGCTCTCGACGGGCTTTGATGCCTTCCGCTCGTGTGTTTCCGCGAACGGCGGCGCCAGCATCTGGTGTGCGGAATACGTTGTGGTGCGATGGCGTCCAGCACGCCACATAAAAACGAATCGTGTCTTAACAGAATGACGTCAGCAGGTCACTAAGCCATGCAAAGGCGTGTTTTCACTGGCCGGGAGCTCTGTCCAGTCACAGGTCCTTGTCGGTGCTGCCGGTCGGTGTTCACGATGGGTCTTCCGACTGTGCTATACTGTAACCTTAATAAGCTGCAGACCGATTCCATTTACTGGACTGGTTTTTGCTTTTGGCTTTTGTTTTCTTACTGGCTTTTAGTTTACTGGACACCTCTGGCTTGAAGATACACCAAATATTGTTGAATGGTTTGCTTCAGTGTCAATATCATTTCACAACAAAAAAACAAACTGATCGGACAGATGCCCATCTAACGTGCATGTTAGCACATAGCATGTGCATGCCACAGTAGCCCACAAAACCCTTCCCCGAACAGGAATTATCTAATGATGACATGGTCAGTGTAGGTGCAAAAGGGATGCTTAGCTTGAACCCTGGATCACAAATTCTACAAAAAATTTCAGCAACTTTAAAAAAGGGAGACCAAACAAAACATGCATACTTTGCAGCACACCAACAGCATGGCAGTTGTTGCCAGTCAATGTGATAGGAGAGAACAGTAAGCACAAAATAAGCATGCTCAGCCACAAGAGGCCCAGTCTGAACATAGAAGGAGTAATGCAGTGCAGATAGCAGCATCATGTCCAGATAGCAACTATCAGATAATGGTCATCAGATAGCAGCTAACAGATAGCTGTTATGTGAAAAAAGATAGCAGATAGCAGATAGAGGCATCTGCTGTCCCTATGATGTCTGGGCATGTTGGCTGGCCCAGCATTGCAACAATGTCTGGACCCATCATGCATTGATACATCCCATGTGCTGCATGTGTTTTGTTGAGAAAAATGTTGTCGAACTGTACAAAAGAGGAAACCAACAGATGCACCAACACTTGGACAATGAACAAGATACTATGCATTTTCAGCCAAAAATGGCCTTTCACCTTGGCAAATCATATGCTAAAGAAAATCGTGCTGCACAGGTAGCAGTCACCATTGCACAGCAGGTTGCTGTAGGCCTGTGGCTGACCTGAGAACATAGGCATCAACCAGGCTGCTCGACCTGGTGCTGATGATCTCGCACTTGGCATCTTCCATAAGCTGGTCCAGTGCCTCCCTGTCAGACACAGACACACAGCACTTCTGTCAGAGATGGCAGCAGTTTTAATATCAAAAGGCAGGATTTTGAGTCTGTTCTTTGCAATAGTGCACAGTTCAGATCTTACTGATAGGTACTGTTGACAAAATAAATGACAAGGCACATGGGAATGACATTTCACTGCCAGCATGGAATATTGCACATCATTTATTTTAGGATGGACATAAAATAAAACCATTTAAGCTTAAGTGGCTAACACAGCTGTAGGGAGAAAACCAAAAATGCACCTGGTGGTAAGTCTCTCTTGAAAACCTCCAAACACACAGTCAAAGCCAGGAATGGCCCCAGTAAGCTACAGCTTTAACTAATACCATGAAATATGCCATCTCTCAGCCAGCACTGTTTAAATCACATGATTAAGCACCCTGCAGTAAAACCTAACTTTGCAAACATGGTAGGGTATAACACTGCTCAGCCCAAGCTGAGGTAGTGCTAAGGAGTAAGAAGAATATCCACACCTGGTAGTGGTTCCCATCAAACATGCATATGTACAAATAATTAATGCTTTCCAGGTGATGAGAAACAAAAAGCAGATTACCTGGGGATTGCTCTCAGATCACAGTTCTTGTTGAAATGGTCAGAAGATGAACCCACCCAAACTTCCAGCAGTTTTTCCACACCCTCAAAGAAGTGTTCCTTTATGTCTTCTTTCATCTTGGGCCTGCAATTAAATATGCTTATTAGCTATGTAAACACACAAGCTTCTAAATTTTGTTCATCCTAGTATCTCACTCTTGACCCAATTTATATATCCTAACAGCTTAATTATGGAACCTGCACTCTAATCTAAGTTTGCAAAACATCTATCCCCTGCCCCTCTACACATCAATGAGCTGAATCCCTTCCTTGTGTGCACTGAACTTATGCAAAGCCAAATTGCCCTAGTTCTCAAATCATTTTTCCATGAAATAATTAAAAACATTTAAATATATTGGCAAAATCACAATCCCTTGAAACATTGGGTCTTTATACACTGACATGCATCAAACTCAGATTTGCTGTAATGTGCTCAGATTTATGGTGTACATGCCCTGGTATTTTTGCATTGATGTGACTATTGCATTAGACATCTTCACTGTAGCATACATTCTTTCACAATCCAGTTCCAATCCACCCAAGTCTGACAGGCATTTCTACAAGCAAGCTTCATAACCAAAGCAAAAAGGGCCCCAATCACCTACAGCCAGACTGCAAACAAATACATGTTACACTGCACATGTCAAGCATAGCAATGACATCCCAGCAAAAATTGCAGATAATGTAAATCTCCTAGAGGACAGTGCACAGTCAAACCTACTTTCAGTGCATGAGGAACTCATGTTTCAAGAGGTTGTGATATGGCAATCACAATTTGTTGCACAAATCCCTTAAAATATTTTTAATTTCGACATTTTGTGATAATTCAACGCACGCTGGCCTGCGACCGGCGTAGGCGAGCCCGGAGCTCATCACACCAATGTCACGTAAACGTCCGGCGCAGTGGATGGGTTTATCTCAGACTGGGTCTGCGGCAACATGCCCAATTTAAGTTCGCCAGGAAGAAGCCGCTCACCTGACGCCTCTCACAGAGAGCTAACTAACAATGAACCTGATCTATCAAAGTTGGTTGATTTGCCGCTGCCTTTCAATGCGGCCCCGCACATCCAACCCACTAGCGCGAAACGAAATGCGCCCAGGCAAGGCCTATGTATATAATGCAAAATCACCAAGCAATTTTTGTGCACCCCACGGGAACCACTCCGTGATGTCATTGGGAGCAATTCCGTTCGCCGCCCGCCGCGGACATTTGAAGTGCGGCTTGGTTTTCGTCGAATCGCTCACACTTCTGTCCGATTTTACCGTACACAGTATCGTACCGTAGGTCACGTTTTATGAGAAAAGGAAAGGACGCCTGTAATAAGTGATTTGGAGTCGCAGACAAGCACGATGATCTCAGGCCGGTTCTCAGGGTCGCGAGACAGGTAGGCAACCTGTGAGCGTCGCGGCCCGGGGCGCAGTTTCACACACACACACACACACACACACACACACACACACACACACACACACACACACACACACACACACACACACACACACACACACACACACACACACACACACACACACACACACACACACACACACACACACACACACACACACACACACACACACACACACACACACACACACACACACACACACACACACACACACACACACACACACACACACAAATGGAGGGGTTGAGCACTGGGAAAAGACTCAATCTGCCCCAGAATAGGGCTTCAATAGGGCAGAACAAATAGGGCAGATATAGGGCAGAACAAATGGGCTTCTCCCCGGATTTGACCCATATTCTTCTAAAAGTTGGGGGCTGCAGCCAAGTTGGAGTGGGGGCTGAATCACTTCAGCTGAAAAGGGAACTGCAACCTTGGTCACGACAGCCCATCACTCCAATTCTCTCGCAAAACACCTTTCAAAGATTATCGCCTACCGGGTTGCTGTATGACGCAGAGGCCGGCACGTTTCCACGAGGCGCCGCTAACTTGTTTCTCTCAGCGATGAGGCCAGCCGGGACAACTCTCTTAGCATTCTGATAACTCTTCTGCGCAACGAGAAGTCCAAGCCGCGGCACGACGGCCAGGCAGGCAGGCAGGGGCACCTGAGGGACACTACAGAGGACACCTCCCATAGTGTCATGGTACGTCGGGACACTCTTCTAATAGAACAGAAAGGCCGTTTTTTCAGGCGTTACGCATCCTAGAGACGCCGCGTTGTGTGCTGCTGCTGCCGCGGTGCAGATCTGCACCGCACAGGCTGGAGCCCCTCTCTCGCCCAGTGGCGGATTCAGGATTTCGTCAGGGGGAGGCAGCATTGTGGGCCCCTAGAATTTTAAGCCTAGCTTATTTACGGCTAGCCGACTAGTCCATGTGATCCGCTGATGGCTTGTAACTAAGGCAGAGTTTTTGCTTTGACTGCTACAGAAGTGTAACAAGTATGCTGACATTCAAATATTCTAAGAACGTAATGCGCAAGTATCATAAGTGTCACAAATTCAATAACCAATGGAAATGACATGCGCGACATCGGCGATGCGTAACATTATGCTCGAGAACTACGTATAAAAGTTCATCGGTTCATCCTGTGATCTCGGACTTGTGCACATGAAGTAATATTTAGTGAGGCTTGTACAAACGAGCAGGCAAAACGCTCTGGTGCTCGCAAGCGCATGTGGGGCTTCCCGCAACAGAATAAAATCCTTCTGGCGTCATCGGAAGAGCCCACGACTAATGTGAAGAGCCCCGGAGCCATCAAGCGTGCCCGGCTAATTAAGATCTAGGACAGGGACGGTGGTGGTGTAACGGGTAGGGCACTCGATTTGAGCCTCTTGATCTAGGGTTCGGGCCGCGGTCACGCCACCACGACATCCAAAATGATACCTAATAAAGGCATCCGTCTCGAAATGTCCCCAGCAGTCAGCGAGACGTAAAGCTTCAATCGTTATTTTTGAGATTTATATCCCCGTCAACGGTGTAGGCTCTCCTCTAATATGGGAAAACCCAAAACCAATAGCGACGACGCCTGAGCGATCGAGGGTGCCGCGGCAGGCCAACAAAGGGGCTCCCGTCAACTGTCTCCTCAACTCAATGTAGTGGGGCCTCTGAACGATCGGAAGTATCTTGGCAGGCCAACATATGGGACCCGGCCAGAGCACAGTACCCTCGGAGTAAAGAGGAACAACCCAAGAACTGCCCCTGTGCGATAAAGACCGCCCGGGCAGGTTAGCAGAAAGAGTGAAGGGTACTCCGCAAGTGAGCTCAAAGAGAAAGAGCCCTAGATCAATGTAGAAGCTCCCTGAGCATCGAGTGCCTCGGTACGTTATCTTACATGGGCCCAGCAACAGCACTGGGCCCTCCGAGCAAGTGGAAAGCACGCGATGCCAATATGAAGGCCCCTACGCAACTGAACGTAGTCCGATGTATCGGACTTCGCCGATAGCGCACAGAACCTTTCGGGTGAATGTGAAGAATGCATGGAGGGCCCTTGATTGATCAAGAACGGCCAGGCATGTTAGCAGATAGTAGGACCCTACTATGGTATGACCCTTCGTGAAAATAGGAAGTATCCAAGACACAGTGTGCACGGCCCCCAAACAATCCAGCGTGGCCGAGCAGGCTGGGAGCCCGACAAGAGCGCAGGGCCGTCCAATAAAATAGGAAGCACTCAATACCCAACGTGGAAGACCCCCGATCGGTAGAGTGTGCTCAAGCAGCTTAAAAGATGGCCCCCGACAAGAGCAGGGGGCCTTTTATTATAATAAGAAATGCACGAGGCCCAACGTGAAGGGCCTCCAAACGATCGAGTGTGCCCGAGCAGATTAACTGATGAAGCCGCCCGACAAGAGCGTAGAGCCCTCCGCAAGTGGCAGGAAACTGGAAGGGCCGTAGACTAATGTAGAGGGCCCATGAGCATGTGGTGAATGTGTCGGTAGGCTAACAGAAACCAACGTGGAAGGACCCTGGGCAAGCTAGAATATCCCAGCAATTTCGGATTGACCTTGCAAAGGAACACATAAGGCCCCCAGGAACATCGCACAACCTCTGAATATCGTAAAAAGCCTTACACGTGCTCGGACGGGAGTCAAATTCGCCCCTCCGAAGGCTTTTCGTTTTTCAAACGGCGCGGCGCTGCCGCGCCAAATTTCGCATAATTGTACATAAATAGCAAATCGTTCAGCATAAAAGTTTATACCCATCTTGTAAGGTCGCTGACCTATGGCAGGTCAAAGTCAGGCCATGGTTTCAGCAAAGTCAATTTCTGAGATATCGTTCAATCTGATGCAACGACGGGGTGCTAGACGAAGCCATACATTTTTTAGATACTTTCTAAGGTAAGAAAACAATTGAATGAACAAATTGCATTAACCTAGGGTCAGGTATGAAGGTCAGACCAAGGTCAAACCCAACCTGCTTTATTACTCTAGACCTTGCTGCGTGGGGTAGTTTGTGGTCCTCATTGCAAGCTTATTGATAACAGGAGCCACAATACACGTCTTCCATGGGCCTGTTAAAGGTCGGAATAGGTCACTGACCTAAAGCGGCCCTGGTCAGCATTTTGTTTTTAAGAACATGCCACTTAGTATAATCTTTGTCGCTTATTCGAAAGCAAAACTCAAATAAGTCCTGTATGACTTTGGTCACCACGACCTCCAAAAGGTCAAAAAAGGGCAATGGCTCTATATCAGCATGTGACCTTTTGTCTAGAATAGCTATCTAGGTTTTGCAGGCATTTTGGAGACCAACCCAGGGTTTAACTTCGTTTGACCTTATTTAACCCCAAGATGGTGACCTGGGAGCCTCAATAGTTGACCTAAGTGATTGCATCAGCTGACCTAAGTAACTAAGGATGGTGCGAGTAGGTCACCAGGCTTCCAATCCGGTCGCATGATCGGCGGGCCTCCAGCATCCCGGCCCGGTGTCAGGTGTTACTGTTCCACGACAGTTTACCTCCTACACAAAACGCCACACTGCAACTCGGATCAGTCACCAGTCTCCACGCCCGGTGCCATCACCGGAATCCACACCTCGCAGGCAGCACTGGCGGAGCGATCGCGCCCACGCGGCTACGGGTCGCGCATCCAGCGCCACCACGGCCGTCGCCGCCACGGCAGCCGCCACCGCCGTCATGGCCGCCGGCTAGATAAGGCCACCCGGCCGGCCATGCTGTCCAGCCAGGTCGGCAAGCCGTCGGCGTCCACTCCCAGCGTGGTCTTGGCTACGCAACAGGCCACTCCGGGCCTCTTCGAGAAGAGCAGGTTAAATTTTTTCTGGGCGGCGCGGTTAGGTTTGAGAAGTGGTCATGTACGAGCCTTGAGGAGTATGGGTGTTGTATACTACTTACGTCGTGGCAGCGGACCCTGGTGAAGCAATCTCCTCTGGCAGCGGTAGACCCGGACGACGAGCTCTCCTCATTCAGTCTGGAGCGTAGCCAGAGCCTTGACAGGGCAGTGGTGGTGGTGGGGAGGGGGAGAGGAGGGGGCTCAGGGTTGAGGAACGCCGCTCAAGATAGCCGGATATGGCTCACCCGTTGATGAAGGGCTCGGTTTTCTTTAAGTAGTACAGAGTTAGTTAATAAAGATTAAAGCAATTTCTTCAGGCAATATGCTGAAGAAATTAGGCCACGATCAGTGTAAATCACTGTCCTCTGTTTTGTCCTGCTGTTGAAGTGGGCCCCTAGGCCCATACAGACACGTAGCTGACTCTGCTATTTTGGTGGTACCTGTCCACCACATAGGCCTTTATAGAGTCATGGAGTCTCCGATGGCGCAAAAGGCCCTCTGACCATTATTTGAGGACCTGTCCCCACAAGCCGGACCCCTGAGTAAGACTCCGGTCATCCCTTTTTACCCTTTGGCTCTCCAATCGGACCCTTGGTCGCCGGTCCCGATGGGCTCTGTAGGCCAGGCCGAGCCTCCTCGAACACTGCCTCTGGCCGATTCGCGTCCCCTGTTAGGCACTGGGCCCCTGGCAGGCGTCAGTGTCCCGACCGACGTAAATTGGAGGCCCGGTTTTGTCTCTGATTTGGAAACGTAAGCTCAGACCCATGCCGACACGGAGCCGACAGTATGGTACTGATGGTGTCTGACCGACACATAGGCCTTGATCGACTCAGGGGACCCCCGATCAGCGCAAACGGCCCCCTCGCTGGCATTGGAGTGCTCGGACCTGTGGGCCAGGGCTCCTTAATATGGCATCTGGCAGGCCTTTCCGGCCCTTCGGGACCTAAAATCTGGTCCCCCATCGTCAGTCCCGAGGAGCAGGGAGGGGGTCAGGGAGAACGTGCCCCCTGTACCCCCTTCCTGCGCCATATCCAGCAGATGGAGACCCACGAGCCGCACCCGCCTTGTCTAACAGCCGTAGACTTAGCGCTGTTCTGTCCTCATCCAGTTGCTGCAGACCTGACGCCGCACTGTCATCCTCCAGCCGATGACCCCGCATATATTAATATGGCGCGTAAGTAACAGGATACGGAAATTTTACACGTCTCGCTGATTGCAGAAAGTATCATGCGTCTGAATAGCACCTAACAACTTCCGACAAGTCATCTGGCCATCACGTTGTATACATACTGCGCGACAGCGATAGTCCAAACAAGTGTTCCATTCAAAATCCTCACACCCCGTCTTAATACTTTCGTCAAACTGGATGCTGCGTTATTTACGTTTTGGTATTCCCGTAAGTCAATATCAGTGACGCAACTGTGGGAACGCTGCTACCAACTCAGCATGACGTAAGGCCCACTTTCATGGTGACAACTTATGCGCACAGCTGCGCAGGTTTCAATTGCAGAGAATATGACGAGTAAGCGCGCCACAGTGTGAATTTATACTCCACTATTAGCTGATTGTACAACATAAGAATGACGTCACTAAATATATACTTTAAGCTATCAACCATTCTGTATTCATAAGTCATAGTATGAATAAGCATGTATTTCACCATAAAGCATACCTAAGATGTCCAATGAACTTGCCACCTCTGCTTCAAAGTCAAGGTTAACGACAAGATGCATGAAAGGAAATGCCAGGTACCTCAATATTTAGCTACGTTTAAACTCCGCTCCATGATTTAGAGTTGATGTATGCAAATATTTGAACTATTTTATAGATAGCTGATTGTTTCAAAATACCGGCAACGATTTAAAAATGCGCATGAATGGACGTTTATGCGCACCGATGACGTCATCATCCATGATTTGCATTCGCATTACATTCGCGCTGAAAATTGTCGATGCTAGTCGTCGGGTGTGCGCGTGCGGTGGTGCAGCAGTTCATGTTTGCTCCGGTGACCTGCGTGGATCCGTCAAAATTAGTTGTTTTCGTAGTATCGCCTTGTCTCAGTGCTAGCAAAGGACACACAAGGTATTTGAGGCTGAAAGCACTGGGGTCGTTATTTCGAGCATTGTTAGGGAAGCACTGCCTGTGGGATATATCCTAGTTGAATAAACAAGATATGATCTCAGTACGACCCGTTTGGATGGGGAAGTATGAACTGGCGGGGAAACGTATGCCTGTTTCTGATTTTTGGTTATTCCTTTACTTGGTTTTAGAAGCAGAGTGCCAGTTTATACCTTGATGGTACTGATGATACTTGATGATCATGCACTACGGCTCAGTTCCATGCCATCATGAGAACTGTTGGGGGCTGCAATTATGTGCATTACCTTAAAATGTTAAGTTCCTTGGCCTGCATTCTCACACAACTGCTGTATTGACTGGTCACATACACATGCTGCACAGATGTGAACTCAGCATTTTGTTTTGTCTCATGCAATGTTTATGCTGTGATTGGTCTATGAATAGGTGTATGATCGGCCTGTTTGTAGATTACACCAGATGTTACTTTTGTCTATTTTGGTTCCTAGGTTTTACTGTAGTGCTGCTGGACCTTTTATATTTGTGTTCTATTGCAGGTGATGCAAGACATTGGGGACTTCTATAGTATGCAATGAAATCAGAGTTGAACTCATCATCATGCACTTCAGCCCAGCTGCTAAGGTATTTCATATAAAAGCTTTGCATGCTAATCGAGATAAAGCTAAAGTGATGGTTTACAGTAACTCAAGTTATCTGCTACCAGGTTTCTTATTGTTATTGCACTATTCTTGGCACAAGGATAGGCCTGGTAAAATGGAGAGCACTTTTATTATTATATGCATCTTAAATTACACCATATGAGTTTGATGTCTGTAGTGATTATCTGAGTATTTTCTCTATGTAAGTTTACCTGATAGTAAAAAATGCAAGTTGGTAACTTAAGAATTAAGCTGATTCTTAGATGCTGCACATCCTGTTGCATCACTTACAAACCACTCAGATGCTCTGGTTCATCCTGTTGCATCACTTACAGACCACTCAGATGCTCTTTGGTTCATCCTGTTGCATCACATAAAGACCATTCAGATAGCTCCTTGGCTCTTTCCATGCTAGGTTACATGACTATATTTATGTTCACAATTATCAGTATCCTGATATACTAGACATCAATGATTCACTACGCCCTAAAACTCATGTCCCACGCCCCATTCACTATGCCCTAAAACATCTGTATTGTAAGCTGTGGATAATCCATGTTTTAGGGGCTGCTAATGTGTTTTGCCCTTGAAGAGCTCATAAGTATGCTTTATTTGGATCAAATGCATCTTGATCATGTGGAACATCATGTGAATATGCAATGAGTACCTGAAGGATGCATTTCACCGTGGGATGGGTTGGTTACAAATATAATAAGTTTTTTTTAGTTGAAATATTGACCATTTCCAGTATGGAGACTATGTGTTAAAGGACTATAAATCTCAAGTGTTCCTGCTGTTGCTTCCAAAACATTTTGCAGATCAACATAAGACCTGGGATAGGGAAGGTAGCATATATTGCACAGAAAGCAGGATGCTAAACATCATACCATGTAAGATCATCGAGTTGTGTCCTTGTTTTATGTTCAGGCTGCCTACTTTGTGGGTGTTTTAAGGATGGTGGCCATGCACAATTGTCACATACCTGTCTCCACCCCAGAAACATAGAGCAGTTGAAGAGCTCTTTAGGCAGTACCAGGTGCATTGAGGGAGACCAACAGACAGCTGCCATTCACCATGAACTGCAGACTGCCTTGAAGAAGCTGCTGCTGGCTGACCTGGAGTATGCCCTGGATCACAAGGCAGAGCAGGACCTCTGGAATATGTGCTTTAAGAACCAGATCACCCTGATGCAGGCCAATGCCAAGGATAAAAAGGTCTGCATCTGCTGTGTCAGTCTCAACTCTTGCTGCTATGTTCTGGCGTGACAAATGACACTGGTTATGTACTCCTAGCTCTTGGTTTTGGGATGCTTACTTGTTTTAGGGTTGGAAGGCATATTTACTGCCTGGTACTTAGCATCTGGGATTGGTTTGGGTGGATGAAGAGTTGTTTCAAGGTGTCAACATATAGGTTTTTGTTCTGGCATGCTACAGAATGGTGCCAAGCAGAAGGATTGGCAGGTCACCCTGCAGCTCTTCCTGGATTCAGCTCTGGGATTCTACACCATGATGTTGAATCAGCTTTGCCAAACTTATGATATTGATCTTCCATTCCGAAGGTATGTCAGGGCAGCTGCAGATTCTGGCAGCTGCACCTGTGATGTCATGCTATTGCGAAATGTCACCAAGCTCACATAGCTATGTTAACACAACAGTATTTAATTATTCTGTTTAGATCAGATTCAGGTGCTCAATCAAGGCTCAGACCAAGATGGTAAAGTGGCTTAGACCTGCAAGAGACTAAGTAGCTTAACTACAGCTGCTGTTTTCACTCAAAATTCATTGTTGTTCACGTTAATCTTATTTTTGGGCATTTTCGCAGTTTTCACCCACAAAGCTTAGGTGTGTGGTACATTGAGCTGGATGTATGCTTCAGTCCAAATAAGGTAGAGAGTACATCTTTTCATGTCTGTCACTAACAGCTGCATGCTGTCCACCAGGAAGGAGACCGTGCTGTTCGGCTCGCTGGGCGTCGAGAACCGGGCGCCGGCGGCGGCGACGCCCAGCGGCAGCTCCTGCTGTTATGTGGTGCAGGACTGCCTGGTGCACATGGGTGACGTGGCCCGGTACCGCGGCAAGGTCAAGCAGGCAGAGTCCTTCTACCGGTGAGCGGGTCGGCCGGCCAGAGCCTCTCGGTCGGCGCTCTGTGTCTGCCCACTGAACTACGTCAGTGTGCAGAGGTTTGGTTGCGTCGTGAAATCATTGTGCGTACTTCGTGCTGTGCCGCTGTTGGGAGATACTTATGTTACAGTCTTTACATTCAAAACTGTCAAAATTACCCCCATTCAAAATTATTTATTACATGGGGATGGTCATTATACTGCTACGTGTCGCAGTGTGCTCAGGTAGTGTTTGTTCACGAACGTTCATTCGCGGCCACAAAAACCTGCATGACCAGAACCTAGTGCCAGTGATTGGTTTTGGTTTTCTTCGCTGGAACTGTGCGACATCCGTTGCCCACTGTACATTGTTTTTTCGGCAAAGCCTAACCGCTGGCTGTCTTCTGGCCGCCAGACACGCGGTGAAACTGGTGCCGTCCAGTGGCCAGCCGTACAACCAGCTGGCTCTGCTGGAGGCGCAGCACGGTGACCGCATCTCGCCCGTCTATTACTACGTGCGCAGTATCGCCGTGCGCAATCCCTTCCCGGCGGCCACCACCAACTTAAGCAAGCTCTACTGCCGCCTGGCGTCACAGGGGTGAGTGTCAGTCCCCTCCGAACTACCACCAGCCTGAGCAAGCTGTGCTGCCACTTGGTCGCTCAGGGAAGGTTAAAGAGAGAGGAGGGAGGAGATGCTGGCAAGCAGTATGCTGCTGGACAGTGTCCTCATGTTATGGCGCCGGTACAAACAGCCGCCGCCGGGACGGCGTAATCACTTCGTGATGATTTTGTATATGCTTCTGGTCGGAAGTTTATTGGGGAGCGTGTTTGACGAATGGAGTGGTTTATTATCATTTTGTAACTACATATCTCATTACCTGTGATGACATTGCACGCTTTCGTACTGGAGATGGCGATTGGGGGCGGTGCAAGTAATTTTTTCATCGGTTCTGGTGGCACATTTTGCGGACAAGTTAGTGCATCTGCACAGGGTAAGCTTCAGTCAGGCCAGTATACATGAGATGTCCTAGCGGTCTAGGCTTAAGGTGGTTGTCACCGACCAGGACCACCAGGACGTGTCGCTCTGTGCTGCCGCTCCGCCGCCGCCGCCCCCGCTGACCCGCCCGGCGTCGGCAGGCCGCCGCTGGAGGGCAAGGCGCGCCTCTCGGCCTCCGAGTACACCACACTGTTCCTGCAGCTGCACGCGCGGCTGCAGCAGCGCGCCGAGCCGCGCGCCCTGCGCCCGCTGCTGGTGGCGCTGACCGGCTGCCTGCCGCGGCTCATCTGCACGGACGCCCTGTCCCCCTGGAGGCTGCTGCAGGTCAGCGTGCGGCAGCACTGGGGACGGTGTGACGGCCCGCGGCGGTCGCTGCGGAAACGGCCGCCGTGCCACACGCAAACGTTTCGGACATGGACCGTCTGCAGTGATTGTGGTAGCTGAGGAGGGTATATAGTGACATCGGCTCGCGGGCGTCAAAGTAGCGTCAAAATAGCGTAAAGGCCATCAACCCAGTGCAGGACTAGGCATGTCAATCGGGGTGCCTCGTGTAGTTGTGCTCTGTGCTGACCCTGAACTTAAAATTTTTGCACTTTGCGATCTGAATAAGAAAGTCAAAATTATGCATTTAATACGGGATGTACTTGATATTGCTGTGCTAAGCTCGAGAGTTCCCTGTAATTTTCAAACAGGAAAAGCACAGTGTGCCTTCCTCCAAGTTGCGTATTTGAAGGCCTGGCCATGAAATGGGCGACGTGTCGCGTGACCTGGTGCCCCATCGAACGCCATGCCGACGGCCCTGCGGTGCTGGCATGCCGTTGTCAGCGGACCTCACGCGAGCAGCGCCGCCCGCCAGTAACGCCGCGTCGCCGCCTCCAGATGCTGGCGATCAACGTGCAGTCGGCGCTGGCGGCGTCTGGCCGGCCGGACGGCGCCTCGCCGCTGCAGACGGAGCGGCTGAGCGAGCCGGAGCGGCGCGCCGCCGCCGCCGCGCTCGAGCCGGCCGCCGCCGCCCTGGACGCCCTGCTGCGCTGCTCGTACCGGCTGCCGGACGCCGAGCGGCGGCGGCAGTGGCCCCTGCTTCCCGTCGGTCAGTGACGGCAGCAGGCAGGCAGACAGGCAGGGAGCTAGCGCTGGGTTTTAACCGCGATTCATTGCTTGTGATGTACGGTATCGGACGGTGGGTGATAGTTGGCTGGGCCGGGACTCCTCTGGTAGCTTCCGGCCTCACCATGCGTGTTCTGAGTGTGAGGAACATCGCCAGCCAGGTCACAATTGCCGCGGTGGTTTTCAGTGCGGCTGTACGTGTGCTGGCTGGCCGAGTCGCCCCAGGCGCTGTCCATGGAGCCGTTCTCGACGCGGCCGCAGCTGTGGGCCCACCTCTGCCACCTGGTGAACGGCATGGAAGTCACCGCCGAGATGATCACTGAAGCCGGTATGCCGCGTTCCAGCTCGCCTATCGGGGTGGTGTGCCGTGCACAGTTACGAACCACAGTACTATGGATGGTGTAGCCGTGCGTCTCATGGGTCGGTGGCAAGTATGAAAAGGTGTATTTTTCACGATTTGGATGCTTAACAGCTCGCGAGTGTGCACGCCACGATGCCCGCATTTCTAAGAGCGGCGGGTTTTCATTAGTGGCTGATATACATTAATTGAGCATGAATTTCATGAAATTGACCAGTAGTGGGGATTATGACTGTCAACACTATGGTATGTCTATTTTGCATTTGATCCCTCTGACTATTTCTGAAAATGTAGAAGTGTTTGTTTTGTTTTGCGCATTGCCCGGGCAAATTGGTCGAGATGGATGGAAAGGACGTCCCTCGATATTTATCGACCTCGAGCGAAACCCAGCTGTGCGGCAGCATCTCGACCCTGTCCGGTCCGTGCGCCATACTACGGTCTGGCCTGACCTTGTGCCCGCTGCGTGCGCACCTTCCCCGTCCATGCCAGCCCGAGGCCCGCGGCGCTGGTCCATGACCCGCTGCCGCCGTCCTGCAGCCGACTCGAACCGGCCGCTGCCGGAGGACCTGGACCTGGCTGGCTTCCTGCCGCTGGCGGGCGCCCAGCGCGGCCTGAAGCTGGCGCGGCCGCCGCCGTCGGCCGCCGCGCAGCCAGCTGTGCGCGCCGGCCGGCTGCGCGCCGCCTGCCAGCGGCTGGCGCGCCACGGCGTGGTCTGGAGCGCCGGGCCGGCCCAGCCGCTGCAGAGCGGCTACCGCGCCGAGCCGGGCCTCGTGCTCGCCCAGCTGCAGCAGCAGGTCGAGACGGACGGCCGCGACCCGACACGGTCAGTGGCGGGGCGACGGCGGAGGCGGACAGGCCGCCGTGGCGGCAGGACTGCCGGCATATCACTGACATAGTGCCGCCATTGGGAAGCATGGGAAGAATACGTGATGTGTCTATGGTCTATTAAAATGGCTATGGCTATGTCTATTATATTTACTATAATTTTTTAATTTACTATTGTTCATCATTATGATCATGACCATGGTCTATTGAAAGTATAACAGTGCAATAAAATGCAGGCATCAGGGGCGTTGGTGCGACGCGCTGTAGGCTAGCCTTACCAAGGCCGTTTGCGTTTTTAACCAATGTTCTGTGTGGCCTCGGCCTTGGGTCCAGATGTAGCTCTTTCCAAGTTCATCTTCAGTGTCTGGCGTTTTTCCCGTCGCTGGTGCGGCAGCGGCCGCCCTGATGGCGCCGCCTCTCTGCTGACCTCCTGCCGGCGTCCGCAGGGCCGAGCTGGTCAGCCCCGAGATCGGCCTGGGCTCGTGTCCATAGCCGGAGCCGGTCCTGTCGCCGGGCGGCGAGCCGGCGGCCGGCCCGCAGGCGCGCGCCGAGGCCAAGACCGGCATCCTGAAGACGGAGGTGGGTTCGCCGCCGCCGCCGGCCGCCGGCCGCGTGCTGTGCTCCGGCAGTGTTAGTCTTGGCGCACGAGGAGAGTGATTTTGGGGCTTCGTCATATTGAGTTGCAATCTGCGGAGTCAATGCATGCATCAATGTTTGCCCTTAATTCATTTCAATGGAACAGCCGTCCCTAACGGCACTGAGTGCTATGGGCCCTGGTGCTAGTTAGTTGGCGACATGATTATTCGTATAGTTTGTGGTCATGAGTTACGGCCAGTGTAAGTACGCTCGGACGCTGCCGACACGAGCTGTAGCTGGCCCGAGCGCCGGACGCTGCCGCTAGGGCTCCGGACGGCTGTCTGGAGGGCGTGTGAGCCGACGCCCCCGCGTGATCCGGCAGGCGTCGTCCGCGGGGCGCCGCCGACAGAACGTGGCGCTGCAGGCTCTGATGAAGTCGGGCCCGCGCGTGCCCAGCGCCGGCCGAGGAGGCGGCGACTCAGGGAGGGTCGCCAGGGTGAGCGGCCGGCGCCGGCGGCGCCACGGGGGCTGCCGGCCGGGCTGGGCAGCGCCAGGCCGCTCAGTCTGGCTGGTGGTGACACAGCAGTCCGTCGGACGCTCTATGGGCTGCAGCGGAGATGGTGCGGCGTGGCCACTGTAAACAGTACACGTTGTTTTGTGTGTGTCATAGAGCTTGTACACACCGCTCGTTGATGAAAATATATCCTTGCGTGCTATCCTGTCGTCTCGGTCTGCTCCCGCCATTCATCGGGGATCCCATGTGCGCGGCGTCCCTGTGTGCTTGTGGCGGGTGGGGTGCCGCGCCCGCCAGTGACGCCGGTCGCGCCCACACAGGTGACGTTCCGGACGCCGTCTCCCGCCGGCGCCGTCGCCGCCGGCGCCGCGGCCGGCACCGCCTGCGGCCCGAGCCGCGTCCGCCCCGGCTGACGGAGCCGCGCCGGCTGCCGGGCCCGCCGCCGGCGCCGGCCCGCCGCCTGGCCGCCGCCAGCGCGCACGCCACCCCCTCGAGGAGGCGCCGCCGCACTTCAAACCCGTGCGTGCCGCCGCCAGGCTGGGCGGGGGCGCAGCCGTGGGCGGCGGCCGAGCCGCAGCCGGCCGCACCGCGGCCTCCGCTGTACGACCCGCTAAGCCGCTGGGGGGCGGCTGGCCGGCCGGGCCGGCGCCGCCCACCAACCCGCTGGCGGGCCATGCTGAGCCAGTGCCGCGGCGCGGCGCCAGACCCGGTCGGCCGGCGCCCCGACGAACTGGGCGTCTACTCGCTGTTCCCCAGCGCGCCGGCGCCCGAGATAACGTCCCGCGGCGCCGCCTACTCGCTCTTCCCCTCGTCCAGCATGCAGCAGCAGGTGGGTGAGCGCGCCTCATGGCAGCAGATATCCATGTCGAGGTACAGTTAGTGAGCTTGGGAACGTAGTGAAGAGGATGCGCGAAGGGATTGCGTCAACTGCGCTGTGCAGGCCGTCACTGTCCGTTACTGGTCGTCTACATATGTAGAGGATCAGTGACCGGAATTAATGGCCTTAAAAACCGCACGAAGATTTACTCCGACTGTGGCCGCCCATTGTCCAGTTTTACTCGTCTGATTTCAATGGGCGTAACCCAGTTCACTAACGTTCCATGCTAAGACCGCAAAAGAGCTTTATGTCGCGTGAAAACAGCCGTGCAGCTGGCCAACGACTGCTTGGGAAGCGCTGTAATGGCTGACTAAAAGCACCGACAGGCTTCCACTGGTGTTGCCCATCACCATGCCCTGTGTTGTGTGTCGCCCGATGACGCCCGCCGCTGAGGGCGACTCCTCCGTCACCAGTCGTGTTGTGTGTCGCGTGGTGACGTCGGCCGCTGAGGCGGCTCCTCCGTCACCAGTCGTGTTGTGTGTGCACGGTGACGTCCAGCGCTGATCGGCGGCTCCTCCGTCACTAGTCGTGTTGTGTGTCGCGCGGTGACGCCCGCCGCTGAGGGCGGCTCCTCCGTCATCAGTTCTGTTGTGTGTCTCACGGTGACTTCTGCCGCTGAGGGCGGCTCCTCCGTCACCAGTCGTGTTGTGTGTCTCACGGTGACGTCCGCCGCT
>NW_023596576.1:9279933-9344461 GCF_011947565.3 Pollicipes pollicipes
ACTGAACTATTTCCGCTCTCGAAGCTGAAATCTTATCGACGTTGTAACGCGCTCCTCGTGCTGCTCAGTCACTCAGTGCGCGGGTCTGCCCGATCTGTCGCGCGTCCGCCGCATCTGTCGCGCTTGGTTCGCATATCAAATACGAGCTTGGTGCTCTACTGACGTTGGCACAATATGAAAGGCGGTTGCTGCTTAACAGCATCATCCGTTGGCTCCCAATCATGTTACGTTTCTACCAACCGTCGGACTCCTCCTACACAGTTGGGCGAATGATGGTGTGATTTCTGCATCTACGTCTTCATTTCCCTAGCTGGCCATATTGCTTTACGTATGTTGATATCATCCGCTTTCGTTACCTCAGCATGTTTATCGTGTGCTACTGCGAGGGTTATCGTATTGCCAACCATGCAATAAAAGTGTGCAATGCATTTATTTCCTTTGTCTTGGCTTCTGGCTGTCACTTGCATGCGATGAGAGTCACATGAACTGACACTGCTGAAAAGATATGCGCATGCTTTCTCGACCAATGCTATTTCAAACCAACAGGAACGGTGCGTTGCCCAGGATTGCTTATTATCCTTTGCTTTCATCCTCGTCTCTTTGTGTCCTTACACTTAGCTGCGAGTTGTGTGTCTTCCTCTTCAAATATCTATTTATTTGTTTATTTTCGTCTTTCTGTGTCCCCCTTTTAACCTACACCATGACTTGCTTCAATGTCTTTCCGCCTCTCACTCTGAGCCCTTCCAATCCTCCGTGTCCTTTCACACATTCTCTTGTCATTCTCAAACTGTTTTTTTTCACTTTCTAACCAGCAGCAAGTTCCATTGCGAAACGTTGCACCGTTCGCCATGAGAAGAAATGGGAGCCGAACTGCCAGACAAGATCCAGCAGTTGTTAAGACGAGCTCGCAATGGATGTTAAGGAGGGGTTCGAAAACCGGGACGGGGGCTCACGCTCGTGCTGAAGACTGACAACCGGCAGAACACAAAGTCTGTATGAGAAGTGAGAGATGCGGCTTTTCGTCCGCGCGGGCAGAGTGGGCGTGTAGTCATGCCAGACACACTTAAAGTCGAGCAGCATATTTGAACGGCATATCCACCCACAGTCTGCTGCCAAATGAGACGCCTGTGAACATAACAAACGACGTTCCTGCGCCTGCGTCAAATTGTGAGGAGTGTGATTACAGATTACAGATTTGTCGTTAAACAGCTCCTTGACAACAAGTAGCGTTAGAAAGCACCCACATGAAAACCCGAACAGATGCGTAGAAGAGTTACGTGCAATGATACAGCTGTCAATAGCATATGTCAGTCGTTTAACACTTCTCCTGCGTGTTTGCAATTTGCAGAGAGTGTGGAACCTGACTGACAAGCGTCACTGAAGACTGTTAAAGCAAATATGAAGCTGAGCCGCTGCCGGTTATTCTGGAGGACTGCAGTTCCCTTCGCCACGGTCACTGCTAACGCGCAGATGAAAGGTCAGTCCTCCATCGCTGAAAGCCTCATGGGGAAGGCTTCAAAAAAGCTAACAGCCGTGGCAGCTAGATACAACGTGTAGATGTGCCTCAGGCGCATCAGCATGTTACTCATCTAGCTCCCACGCTCCAAGCACCATGGATGCTTGTACACCATATTCCACACCAGCCTTGTTTCGTCTCGCCCTGCCATTGGCTGGAGTACATAAACGAGTGATGATAGCCGCTGACATTTTGTTGTTTTGCAGGCAGCCTCTTATGCACCTTAAATATCTCTCCAAGTTACATATTAAGCCCAGGAACACAATGAACGAAACCACAAAGTGTCTTATGAGCGAGCAGAGGTTATGGTGAGGTGAACTGACGTCGCTGCGTAGTAGGGTATCTACTGTTCAAAACGACTGCAGGCCATGCTCGCATATGCTTGGTAAACGATCAAGCCAGTTTTAATAGACTTTTCAGAGTTATAGCCGATTAAGCAAAGAAAAGCACGCAACACAATATTGTCCGCCTTTGTAGTTTATAGGGCCGTTTTGGGTTCATTAATGGCGGTAATCGATGGCACACATGACCCACCAACATAGCAGGTTTAAAGCAACTCTATAAAGGCAGATTTTTTTTTAAAGAACAGCTACCTATCTAATTAAAGCTTGACCTGTTTTAAAAAATGTATTGGTAACCGTGTGCTGATGATATCAAAATGAACGCGGCAAAAGCTATATATATATATATATATATATATATATATATATATATATATATATATATATATATATATATTGTGAGCGTCACTTACTGAGCCAATGGCGTTTCGTCATTACGAGCATAAGTTTACCAACATATCTCTTCATCTATGTAATAAGACTCAGCTACGCACTTCACTGCACTTTGACTTGATGCATTGATCAGTGACCAGGGACGTGCTGGATGTAGACATAGCAGTGAATTGCACTTAAATGTTGCATTTTTTATCATCTACAAAATGTTCTCTTGAGTCAATGAATGGCCAGGGCGTAGCTCGACCCTCGGCTGGCAGCATGTCCACAGGCAGACGGAATCTAGCGCTTCGTGTACTAAATGCGCACCATGTGGACAGCTAGTTCGAGGAGTTTAAGTGGAACCGTAGTTTGATTTAAGCTGACCTAGGCACGTCCGCTGGTTGATGAAGTCTAGCAGTTAGCGTGTTATATGCACAACATGATGCTGTCGCGCCAACTCCGAGGATGGAGCCCATGCAGGTGGAGCCTATGTGCAGCAAGCGGCTGGCCAGCCTTACGCCTGGATTTTTTTCGTTTTTCACATTAGATAGCTTACGAAAGAAGGATTGAAAATTGACTTGATGCGGAATCACCGCGCTGCCCCCCCCCCCCCCTCTTCCCCCTCTTTACCAAAATATTGGCTGTGCGCTGGAGTCTATGCGTGCTGCCCCGCATCATAGGGGCGTGGGATATAGTTACCGTCAATAGTTGCTGAGCAGCCAGATGTTTGACAGCTATGGCAGATTGCGCTGGGCTTAGTTGCGTGGCTTCTTTGTTCTGTCATCGGAGGCCTTAATTTTGTCTAAGTGGGGTGGCTGCGTCTAACTGCTTAGGTTCTTGGGGAGTGGAGCAAACATGTACATCGCAGCAGAGGTCAGAAACGACCTGCCCCGCCTGCAATTCATACCAGTGACGTTCTATGATGGCGTATCCCACCCAGGGCCCACTGATCTGGAGCAGGGACCTCCAAACACGTGAAGGGAAACTCTGTTCCAGGACAAGGCCTCCTGATTCACGTAGGGCATGCGAAATCCGCAAAGCCCCTTGACACAAAACAGGGACGCGTGGTTCAAAACAGGGTATACTCCATTCAAAAAGGAGGTCTCTTGATCCGAACAAAGGTCTATCGATGCAAAAGGGCCTCCTGAATCCGATTATTGACATGGGTGTTTAGATTTGAGTAATATTTGGGTACCTGCGAAACCTTCTACTTAGTTAAACCGGGCCTCCTCAATGAGGGGAAATATACTCTTGCTACCCACTGCCAGTAGACGAAAAGGCAGACACCTCCCACCCCTATGATGTGCCGCCCCTGACTCATTGCAAGACAGATGAGGGCATAGAGCCCTTTTGTCTTGAGTGGCCTGCAATAGCGTCCCTTGCCGAAGCGTAGAGGGGTCTAACGTGTAAAGAATAGGGATAAACATGGCACTGAGCGCCACGGATTTGGTTCGGAAAGGGCTGCGCGATCAGTGGAGGGTAATTAAAGTCATTTTTATTCAGGAACCCACAACCCCTTCGACTTTATACCTTTTGTTGTTCTGCTTAGTTAAATCTTCATAGATTTTTCTTTCTTTCGAATTTTACTCATTTGACATTCCCTTTATGTTAGACTCATTGCCTTTCTTCCTTTTTTTCAACTGACTTTTATCTCTTCGGAGTTATGACCGTTTGACATAAGCCCTTTGGACTTTTTCGGAGATATGTTTTTGTTTTCTGACCTTTTCCAGTACTGTGTATTCGATTAATGAACTGTTTTTCACCGTGATGAAACCCTCCGAAATAAGCCCAATGCTTAGCAGAATGCCCTTTTCGTTGCAACGTTTACCACATGTCACGTTTGATAATGTTACATTCCCAAAGGTTGCCGACACTGAAGGGCTCGGCGCGGTAGCCCGGGCGGCTTCCTGGGGAACTCAAGGCCTGTCAGGAGGAGAGCCACAACACGCAACGCAACAGCACATCGTCTGAACAACAGACAACTGCCGGTGCCATTACGCGGAGGTAACGGGCGACCGTGGATCTCACCGGCTCCATCAGGCCGTGCGTGATCGGCGCCGGGGCTCCATCAGGCCGTGCGTGATCGGCGCCGGGGCTCCATCAGGCCGTGCTTGATCGGCGCCGGGGCTCCATCAGGGCGTGCTTGATCGGCGCCGGGGCTCCATCAGGCCGTGCTTTATCGGCGCCGGGGCTCTATCAGGCCGTGCGCGGTCGGCGCCGGGCGGCTGCGCGCCTTCCTATTGAAACAAACATCAGATACGCTGAAATAAGCTCACTTTAAATTATTGGCATATCTGTATGTGGAAAAGGATGCTCTAGACAATGCATTTCTTCGTTAAGCAAATATGGTCCTCAGGATGTCATTGTTTGATTACATCATCGCACCGTATACAGTATTGATTGAGAAGCAATTGACGCCCGTTATAGCTGGAACTCGTACGCACGAAGACCAGATATGAATATCTCGACATAATGTTTGCATTGGCCTTGATTGCCACACGGCTAGTGGCATAAGAGGAGGCGTGATTACGGCGTCGGCCTGGCCGGATTTGCGTGACGTTATTATGGCGTCATGACTGAGCGGTTCACCTTGAAACAGCCTCACCGAAACACTTTGGTCATCTTCGCGGACGTGCATCACAAAAACAGGAAGCGTTTAGGTCTTAACAACGGCACGTATGCGAACTGTACCGAATAATCTCCAAGATGGCTATTTTAGTGCAAAACCCCATGCAAATGTGAAGCACCCCCTTTAAAGTGCAGGCATACAATGTGCAACGTGTCATTTTCCGCACCATCCGCTCGTGCTCGGTAGGGCTTTCCGGCGGGGCGTGGAGCAGCAGGAAAGCCGGCCATGGTCCGCAGCTCCTCCCGCCGCGCCAAACACAACCATTAGCCCAGAGATGGATGCGGATCGGCCCTTCTTCCGAAATGGGCCATCTCATCTGGACTAATGGACGCGAAAAGCCAGGTCACCGGCGAAACAACATGCGGGCGGGGATCTTCTCTGACATGTTTTGGTATGCTCTGATCTCTGACATGGTTAGAAGCCGTTGCTGCTCCGCCCCAAGGACCCCGCCGAGCCGTCACCGTCGTCACTCTGGCTGACATCAGAAGTACCACGCCACGTGAGAACGGATCAGAAGGGGGACCCACAGGATCGGTCGAGGTAAGGCAGGAGCGGGCGGGCGGACCCTGCACCGTCGACGGCGACGCCAAGCCCGAGATCTGGTCCAGGGGCACGTTGGGGGCATACCTCTGGAAGAAGGATAGGCCCGCCCGGCAACACATCGGAAGGAGGGGGCTTTACGGTAATACGATTGGACCGAGAAAAAATGAGGGCGTGCCGACCCAGTTGGACAAAGCCTTCCAAAAAAGTTTATCAAAGGGAGTCAGTTGAGAGGAAACCCCAAGGGAAAAGCTGAGGAGGGGGGGGGAGGGGGAGGTCTTCGAAGCAGACAGGGGAGAGTGCATTAGGAGCCGAGGGTCGTACCTCGAGGACGAGACAGCCACTACTCTCATTACCTGGCAGTGACTTCAGGCCCCGCGGACAACGGAATACCGGCGACAACATGCACGTGTGAGTCCGCAGGCTGTTGCCGCCATCCTTACCGAGCTATGGACTGGTGGCACTCCAAACGTGTCTCTTGACCCGTCCCCACCGGGCGGGCGTGGGCCATGGTCTCCTGTTCCCTCTCGTGTGGTCGAGAAAAGGGCGGGGGCACTGGCTAGGCGACCCCCCGGCCTGGCACTGTTATTGGATCCCTCCCATAATTAAGGGGAGGGCGATGCCTCACGCGGCTCGGCGGTGGGCCCCCGTGAACCAGGGAACTGGTGCGTCAAACCGGGTAAATATCTGCGTTGGTGTTTAATTTGTTGTAAATGTAGGTGACGATCTGTGTGTTAAGGGTTGAAGGCGGAAGCGAGGCCGGAGGTGATTTGGTCAGGCGATGAAGAGGCATTCGCGCCCGGCGCGGGAAGGCACGGTGCGAGGCCGTTGACCCGCACTTGGGCGCGATGGCTCGCTCGTTAGCCCGCGCCGAGGCTATCTTGATTTTGTCGTTGGAGGCGGCCACGTGGAAGCGCAGCGGCTCGTCGTGGCCCTTGCCGGTCCCGTGTCACAGCCTCGCGCGGCGTACGGGCCACACCTGCATATTCCTGAACGTCTCCTTTTGGCCATGGCGCTATTCTGTTGGTTAGTTGGACGACTTGTCTTTCTTGGTTCCCCGAATTTTTCTCGATAGGTCGGGGCGGCTGGACCCTCACTGAGGCCCGTCCAGCGCATGCGCACGGGTTCTTTTAACGAACGCGTGTGCTTCCCCTTCGCCCTGTTTTTTGTTTGTTCGTTTTTTGTATGACTTGGTCCGGCTCGATTCACTGACTGATCTGCACACGGTGCCATGCTCGGTTGGCAAGGGCCCCTCTCGTCAAGATGGGATTCGCTACGGACACCGGAGGTTTGGTGCGGGGTAGTGCGGCGGCGAACTTTCCGAAGCAGACGGGATCTCCTGGTTTTTAGCCGGCGGTCGAAGGGAGATCGTCTTCCGTGGGTGCTGCGGCATCACGGCGAGATACACCGAATTCGCTACGTCTCAAGGGACCGTCCACGACTCCGCGAGAACAGGGGGATGTCACTCGCGAGGCGGGGTAGCGCTCGGAAGCAGACGCGGAACGCGCCCGAGCAGTACGGCTCGGCTATGGCCAGGATTGAGGAGTCAGGCGACCGCAATCCTGCTCTTAGGCAGATGAACGTTTGTGGGTAGCGCGACTTGAAGGCGCGGTTTCGCTGTTTTTCTGTCTGGGAGACGGTCGCCTCGTTTCGTTATCTCTCACTTGACCTCGGATGTGACGGCATGAAAAGGCATTGGTCTCGGTATGACCAAGGACCAGTGGGGCCGCCGGGGATGCCAGATTATGCGCGGCGGTGGCTGGGTCTATCCGTTGGTGTACAATGTCTTGGAAGAGAATGAGACACAGCCTGTTCTCTTCCGACATGGTGTACGCCGGGCCTTAAAGTTCTTGATCGCGGATTGTTGGTGGCAGATACAGATCCCGCCATCGACGCTCGCAGGGAGGGCGACAGGGGGCCGAGCCGCCGGACAGTCCAGTCAGACTGAGTCCCCAGAGCGCGCTGGTCGAGGAGACCGTAAGGCGTGAACAAGGTCATGCCGGGTGCTCGCTGGCTACCGAGGGGCTCCACCGTCCCATCTGGCACGCTGTCTACCTCCAGGTCACTGAGGGACGCGCCGTAGGGCGGTGTCTTACAAAGCTCACTCTGGCAGGCGGGAGGCGAGCTCGCAGAAACTTCGGAGGCGACGTTTCCGTGCTGGACGATGTGCTGCCTAAGGCGCGTGCGCGGCTGCGGAAAGCTGCGAGCTGTGGGCGTGGTCCAAGACATGGTGGGCCTCCCACCATGGATGGAGCGCGAGCAGTGTCTTCTGAAGAGGAAGCCACCACCCTGGAGGTCAGGCGAGAGAATGAGTTGTTGTCCAGCTTCGGACGCCTGATGTCGGTTCAGTAGCTGGGTCGGTCCCCCCTGATAAATTAACCTGATGCCTGACATGTTTTAAAAAGGGCTTAAGCGTGGATTTATTGGATGCTTGAAATGTAATAACTAAAATTTAAATTAGCTTAAAGAGGACTCGCGCAGACGGGCCAATTATAGTGCTAAAGCGTTGGATATAGGAGGGGGGGGGGGGGGGGGTTTCATCACTGTGTGAGCCAAGAATTAGTGGGGTGACGTGGGCGCCAGCGGATGTGTAGGCTTGGAATGAGTGTGGTGGGGCGCCGAATGCATGAAGTCTGTGTGGATTAAATAATACCGATGGGGCTCCCAGGGTTCTCATCTAACAGGTCCCTGCCAAGGTAATTCGCCGATTGCGTGGGATTCCAGCCAATTTGGACGCATCATCAATGCGTCTAGACCAGTTTTTGCCCCATTTGAATATTATCGTCAGCTAAAAAGATGGAGGTGTTGTACCGTGTTTATGGGCGCACAGCCATGAAAGGGGCGACAGCCGTTCATGGGCTTAACCGGACTTACCGCCCCACCAATACCCCGGGCACCCGCTTCATCCTAGCTCTATGGCTTACGCGAGTGTGTGCTGCTGTCGGGTGTACCTGGGTCACAATGTGCCGAGTCGTACGCTTGCACCATCTGGCTCGTGTGCTGACCAATGAGCTTCTCATTATGAATTCGCTCTTGTGGGGAGGCATGACAGCGGCAGCCGGCGGCGCACAAACATCCAGCGGCGGCCTGGCAGCAGCGCAGCGCTCGCAACCCACCACAGAACACCCCCCAAAGAAAGGTATCCTTGGATATGGGAAATAGAAGTTGAAAATATCTGAACATGGTATTGGTGTTATTTATGTCTAATGTGCTGTTCATACGTCTTAGAACTTCGCATGCTTATCACATGCTAAGGTTGCTGGACCCGGTGAAAGCAAAAAGGCTGAGTTTCAGTTTAGGGACTCAGCACCCCCCCCCCCCCCCCCCACGCTTGAACATGTCATTGTATCCTCGAGACTGACTTCAAAAATTGACGTTTGACTTTCATCTGCTCGTTTTCTTTATACACTCCGCTGTTAGATCCACTGTAGTAGTGCCAAACAGCGCTCATCAATACGCGATTTTAATAAATTTTCATATTTCAGACATACATAACATATAAAGTAAAAACAAAGTTGCAGTGATAGGAGTGCAGAATGGGAAATTTATCTGTGTTTTAGGGCTTGGGACTGCAGTATCCCTGTCTGAAGTATAAAATGGTCTGTCCGCAGGTGGGTTTTTTGTATTGGTGGTAATGGTGGTTCACATTAAAATTCTTCCCTGCTGCTATGCCAGGATGAAGTGAGTAATGATTCCGAGCACATTCAGCAATTATATCAAGTCAAAACTACGGCAGTTTTTAGGAACAACCAATCATTTTTTCCACAAGGCCAGATATTAAAAGCTGCTCCTTTATAAACATTTGCATAAATTTTCTTTGTTCTGAGGGTGCAAGTGAGAACAGCAAATTTGCAAAGTTCCATGGACATCAACGTGAGCCCCAGTCACAGTCCCAACCTCAGCTGGGGCTTGGGCCGCGGCCGGGTCAAAGACATAGGGGGAGGGGTTAGGGGGTCCGGAAGCAGGCCTGGGATGGTGAAGAGGGCCCAGCTCTAAGATATGTTGACACAGTGTGCCGATATGACGTTTCACTGATATCATTAGTGCAAGAAGAAACCTGAACCGGATAATAACAGCCGTTCCTCCACTGGGTTGCAGGAGCACCGCTGTTAGGCGCCGGCCGCTGCCGTCGTCCTGTCTGGAAACACCGCCGCTGCTCGCCGACGGGCGGCTTCCTCCATGGGTGGCGGTTACCGGACAGAGGAACGTCTTCGCTGCCAGCACCTGATGCCCGGTGCTGGCAGCCCAGCGCGGGAGTGAAGCTGTTGGGCGCTGGCCGGCGGCCGTCGCCCGGCGTGTGAGTGCCGCTCCTGCCGTCGTCCGGTCTGGAAGCGCCGCCGCTGGTCTCCGACGGGCGGCCTCCTCCCGCCGGTGGGAGGCCGTCACCTGGCACAGAGGCTTCGTCGCTGTGCGCCGCCCTCTGTAGGAGCGATGACGTTGCAAACCGGCGGGCGGCCGTCGCTCGGCAAAGGGCTGCCATGGCAAGCTGGCAGGATGAAGGCGACTTTGCCAAGATGACAAACCTATCTGCGTGTGTCTCCGATCTGGCGTGACGTGGTCGTTGCACGCCCGATGCGCGGCCAGCCTGATGGATACGCGCCCAGCCTTATCGATATGTTTCGTGGTCGAATTGCGCAAATGGTGATATAGCCGCATTGTATTCACGAGCCCAAGCTGAACGTGCTGCGTGGGGGCTGTGGCGAGAATTGGGAGTGGGAAGCCTTTGATTTCGTAGTGACTGGGTTAGTACATAGTTGTTGCTCCAACCTTTAACCTAGGTTTCGCGTGGCCCCAGTCCTTGGCACGCGAGGAGCGAAGAGCCAGCCGGTTGCCTAGGCGAGTACTGATGCCGGACTGTTGCGTGGAGCGTCGGGCGGTCGTGTCGGTCGTCGGATTAGTATGTGAGCCATGGTTGCATAGAAAATTTGGGCCTCCCAAAATTTCGGGCTGAGCAGATATGTTCATCCGTCTCGGCAAATAGCAAGCGTCTACCTCAGTGGTGTATTTACATAGTGTTTCCCAGTACATGTGTCCACCCTTTATCATATTTATGAATGCATTAACATGTGGGTGAATGAATGCTAGCTTCAAGGAAGTATTTCACATTTGTGGGGGGCTTTGAGCTGAAATAACCATGGCGAAAGAGTGTTAAGTGCAGTTCACAGATCCTTATTAAGACCTAACCGAGTGTAGTTTCTGAGCGAGACATCCGCGAATATGTGCAGATCGTTCCATGCGGACTAATTCAAGGTCACACAGCATCCGTGACGCCCTACAAACAAACAAACAAAAAACTGAGTCTTTCACCACCCAGGGGCTTGTTCCACGTCCAGTGGGTATGGTCCCAGAAGCTCCCCTGGCAGCGTTACTGGCTCAGGTTGAGGTCAGTCAACCAAACGTCTCCCCCCCCCAAGACCTGATTTCGTTTCGGGATGATACCACGGAAGTACGCCGTTGAAGTTGGGATGGTTGCGGAACCTGCGTCTTAGCAACGCAAATATTTCATCAAACCATTGATCTTCTTATATGCAGCATATTTTGAGCAGCATCCACATTCGCCCCCCCCCCCCCCTCACCATCCCACCGCCGGCCACGGTGTCCTTCCTTCCCTCCCCCTCTTCTCCCCGGCTGAGTGGTTCTGCGACGAGTCGTAGCTATGGCAACCAGCTTGTGTGACGTAGCCAGCCAAACGTGTGACGTAAACAATCGCAGAGGTATGCCGGGCGGCTGTCGGCGCGCCGGCGGCCTCCGCGGCGACACGAAAGGTAGCCTGTGAAAACTGGGCTTTATGACGAAGGTCGGAGCACTCGGAGAGCGAGCGGACGTATGGACTGTCCTCTACATCAGCCACAGCGCGAGGTCAGCAGAGCCGATCGTCAGGGAAGTCGTGCCCAGGAACACGAGCGCCGCGTACGACTTGGTCGCCGCTTCGGGACGGACGCCAGCTGGCGTGGGAGTGACGCAGCACCGGAACGACTCTCACTCCTAGGCGCTAGCTGGTTCCACGCGGTGGGCAGTCCGGGATCTCATGTCTGGCGGACCCAAACCCTGATTCGGCTGCCCTCAGGCGTGTCGCCGCCGGCTGTGCCACTGACCCTGAACGGCGGGCCACATGCAGCGCAATCAGGTGCACAGAAAAGATCGAATGGTTTGTCGTGTGAGCTGAGACGCACTTATGAATCTGCTGATAGAACAGCGCACTGTCAAGGCATCAACATCCTAAATGACATCTTCGCTCAAGAATATGAGTGCTTCCTACATACTTTGCTCAGGCATATCCCCCGTTCAACTCGTGAGTACAATGGTGTACATTTTTATGTGTATTGAGCATACATGTATGATGTATAGCCACGCTGATGCAACAACGCCAGCCGCCGCGCGCGCTCCCTGACGACGTCGGTTCCCACCCGCCCGCTCAGTCCGTAGATCTCCCTGCAATGTTCCTCAAAAACCGCCGCTGTTGAATTGATGTATGACCTGGCCTGTTTAAATCAGGCGTTCTTTTTCTGATCAGGATGGCTTCAAAACTTGTTAACGGAGGTTGTTGAAATATGCTCAAGATAATATTTCATTGTTTAATTAATTAATTGATAACCATAAATTTACGTTTTGGTCCGATGATTACCTAAAGCTCTTATCTACCATCGGGCAAGCCTATCTCCCGATCCACGACGCCAACGGTGCACGCAGTATCGATTTTCCAGCTGCAAAAGCCAGAGGATCGGCGGCGTCTGGGAGGCCCCGCCACTTGTACGCCGGCCACGGGGGCGCCGGACCGTGCCACTGGTAACCAGGCCACTAGGACTGCGCCTCTGCGCGACACGTAATGACGTCACAGTTCCCACGCTCGGACAGCGCCCATGACTGAGTGAGGGGGCGGGCAGGACCACTGCGTCCGGGAAGGAGAGTGAGGAGGAGATCCAGCATTCCCGATGCATCGGATTACGTCACTGGTGTGCTCTATAGTCTACGCTTATGCATGCAAAGATACGGTGCAAAACAACATGAAAAACAAGCATGAAGTCTCAGCATAGCTCCGTTTCCGGCGTGTAGCCAGAGAATGGGGGCGTTTGGAGACAGCTATCAGGGCTAGCAAAAGCCAGGAAGGGGTCCGTAATAGCATATCTACAGAAAGCATTGCCGCATTCGACAGTGTGGCGACTTTGATGGCATGAAGCTACCGACATTCACCAACCCGCTGTATGAAGAAAACTGCCCATAATAAGAGAAATCGATTTCAGTGGTGATCCGGAACTGTGCGCAATAGTAAAAGCCATAACGTGTGAAGCTCCCAGCGAAACAAATAGCCGCGCCTCACCGCGTGCGCGATCAGGGTATTACACAAGACAATCCCCAGAAGTTGCTGTAAGTGATAATAGGTGGTGAGGCCCCCTGCCCCCCCCCCCCTCCTCTCAATACCCGCAGGAGAACAGATACCAACATTGGTTCAATGTTACGTAACGATAACATTGACCCCATCGGGTCAATGCTAGGCTGCATTAGGACACGAGGGTTAACAACTGAAAGTCTTCTTCCTGGAGCTTGGATAACTGACGATTACACTCACCCCTGCATTTGGCAGCAATCGCCGGTTCGACGTGGCGAAAAATGATTCCAGTCTCCATTCAAGTTCCGAACCAAGTGTGAACGGTGAAAGACAGGTTTTGAATGACAATTTTAGCTGTTACTGGGATTTTTGGGTGCGTCTTAAGGTCTTTCGCAATAATTAAGACTATTCAGTGTTTTATCAACGCTACGGCATTCTTTCATCTCTATATCTATCTCCACCCCCATGTCTTTGTCTCCAATCCCGTCTCTGGCGCCTTTCAAGAAATCTCCGCACTTCAAAAATCGATTGACAGGATCGGCACAAGCAAAGCAGGTCAGAAGAGCACGCAACTTTGCATCGCGGATCAGAGTAAACCACTCGTGCTCTCCAGGGCGCCAGTGACCGCCGCATTCAGAGATTACAAACTTCATAACGGACGCTTTTCATCCAAAGAGGTGTTGCACATCACGTCCAAACGTGACATTTTTCAGTTGAAAAAGATCTCTACGGAGCAAAACAACATTTAAAGAGTGTAGGCATGTTGCTGGGATAAGAAGAGATCGTTTTGTCCGTGCTCGATGCCTGGTGACCGTGAAACATTTGCTGATTAGGAAAACACATCAACACATTGCAGAGGAGATTTAAATGTCTTGTAAAGCATGGAAATCGTTTGGAAAATGCCCATGTACCGTTTTCACACTCAATGGATTTTTTTTTCTCCGCCGAAATCCTTTAATAAGTTTCCTAACTAACGTGAGTCGTTTGATAGGCATTGAAATATTTTCTGCTGTCTCTTATTAGTGGAGAACTGTAGGGTATTGTGTGATATCCGTCTCTCGACTATCAAAGCTCGTGGTAACTTTTCTCCGGTATTCGCCAGTTCTTCCCTGTCCTGCACTCTGTGCAGCAGATTAGGCCGGCTCGACATTTCACAAACAAAAGAGAGTAATTGTGAATGTGCTCTACTGCGCATTTTGGAAACAATTTTTTATGCGCGTGACGGATTTGCTTAACATTTCCTCCAAGATGGCAAACATGCTTGTCAGGCGTGTCGGGGGACAGCGATCACTTCTAGTGGTTCACATCCGCGTTGTGAAGCGTGGGGCTTACAATAGATTAGCTTGCAGTTGGTCACTGGCACATGCCTACGTGGTCATCGAAAGATCAAGGCCCGCTGTTGCACTCCGTGAGCAGAGGGCGGACAGCCGATGAGACGGCCAGCAGGTCCACCAGAGCCAGGGGCGTAAAAAACCCAGCACAGATCATCAGAGCCAGCCAACTCATCACTGTATCCAGGATTACACGGGTCATTGAAGCAAGGCTGTGTAGGACAGCACAAGTCGTTAGCACCAAGGAATTCAACTTCTTAAGCTGCGGTAGCGTCAGCACGAGCCATCAGAGCTAAGCACTATAGCACTGCACGCAGCGACAGCACGGGTTGGCAGAGCCCGTTGGCTCCGTTGTCGTTTGCTGTTTGCCTCGAGCAACCGTACATACGCATATTAAATAGCAAAATGTGTGAGCTACGGGGAACACAATAGCCTCAAACTCCAAACCGTAAGAGCACATGCAATCACAGCTGGGATCTCATTTCTTCGGGTCGCAGCGGCAGCAGTCATCAGGGTGGGGGGGCCTCATCTCTGTGAACCGCAAAGGACGCGTTCTTCGGAGCAGGGCCTTCTTTTTGCACAGCTTAACATCATTCTGGGCTGAAGGCTGATTCTAAAAATCACTTCCTTCTGCCGCCGACCACTGCCATTCTACGAAATGCATTGACGTGGCGGACAAATCTGCGCGATACGCGGGAGTCGTAAGTCTTTGCCGTTTTAGCGTCTTAAAGACATTTGAGGTCCTGGCTCGCACGCAGAAAGGCTGACGAGAATATTGGCTGAGTGGGAGGAGGAGGCAACCAGAAAGAGAAAAACTGTACCCCTTTAACTTCGGTAGCCTCTTCAGGGAAAGTCGAGGGCTTGAATCTTCCGGCTTTCACACCACCAAATGAACAACAGGAATGGTGTCATCAACAGACTCACAAGTTCATAGAGATAAGCATTCCGGCACTAACCGCGCTCCGTAACAGCAGAGAGCTTGTCCACCTCTACCATAGCATATCATTAGCACATTTCGCTCGGCGTATCAGCCGCACATCACCCCACGCTTCCCCGTGAGTGGCTCGCCAGACGGGCGGTTTGCCATATGCTCGGCTAATCAACCGGATTGCGTACGTTTCCACTGGATCGACCTTGGTGCCGTCTGCCTAACCATCCGAGCCAAACGTCTGTCTCCTGTCATCAATCGGCAGAGATGCCGCGGCACGTTCTGTCTAGCATCAACCCCCCCCCCCCCCTTCCAATAAAGAGACATCTTGCGGGGCTCTGAGAGCATTCCGCGCCGCGCTGTCGGCCGACCCGCCACTAGAATGGCCGTGGGACCTGCTCCTAGTGTCCAAACTACGAGTCAACAGCCGGGCTGACCGACTGCGAAGCACGCTAGCCGGCCATTGGTCTACTGGGAAGAACAAGTCAGGAAAAACGCGTGAGTTGCTAAGTGCATTTGCGAGGAACATTATGCGCATAGATAAGACAGAAGTGATAGCTTTACTCCTTGGAGAAAAAAACAGAGGAAGCGAGATATAAATGCATTCTTATTTCGGCAGCATGCCTTTATCAAAAGAAATATTCAAAATTACTTGCCAATATTCCTACTTGATTTTTATTTCCTTTTTTGAAAGAGCGAGCCGCAGTTTTAACAGGACATCAACATTCTGGGGATTAAGCTACAAGCAATTGCCAGCAATAATTACGATACAGTGGATATCCAACTCAGAATTTAAATACACAAAAAGTACGTGTACGTGCAAACGAAACCAAGAAAAAAGGCCTCAAATGTTGGACTTCATTTCAAAATGCAAGCGATTTCAGGTAAACAGGCATCGCGCATCATGTGTCAGGTATCGCTCATTCATGTGCACCATAATGAGCTAACACGCATCACATATCGTGACACTTATTACGTTCGCATAATCGACCATCCTGAGTCCTGTACGTTAAGATCTCGCCACCGGTATTTTATTTACAAGATTAACTTATTTTTCTGTCCGGGTGGTATTGTGCTCTGCAGATGACTTTGGGCTCTAAGAGGGATATAGGGTCCATACTTCCATGGATTTCAGCCTGAACTTGTTTGGCCAGAAATGGCTGCCGAAAGGGGTATTCCCTGTTTCGTTTTTAGCGCCTTGCTGGTGTTCATTATATCTCAAACGAATAGGCCGCATGTACGCCCCGACATAGACTATGTCCGTCCCATGTTCTTCACATTGTTAACGCTTTATTTACGCTCATATTTACGCCATAAACCATGTTTTTTAGTGTGAGCCCGTTGAAACCCAGACTTGCATAAATGACATCCACTGCCATCCTGGAACTTATGCTTTGAGATAGAAGTTTTCGCCAAAGACTTTTTTAACTTATCGTCGTTTTTCCAGGCTATGCGCACGCGCAGTTTTGATTTCCTAACGACGTATTTGATTTTCCAAAGCAAGTGCTCATCTATATAAGGTAGCGATAAGGATTCGTCGTCTGATAGGACGTGTTCCTGCATCCTACTACCCATCCCCCCACACGCTATATATTATTTGTTTTACTTCTTTCAACATTCTTCCGAGGAGTTGCGGAGAACATACATTGCCCAAGATAAAAGTTAATATCTTGTTTATGCTCTTTCTTTCCACTCCGCTACTTGAACAGTTGTTTAGAGCCCTGTGGAACATATTACGAATCATAATGTGCTTAGTGGAAGCTGGATTCGCAGATTCGCAATGCAGAATTATACCTGAGCTGGTAGGCTTGATTAAGAGCTCCGTTTCTAACGTTGTGCGGTTCTTCATCGCAAAGGCTAAATTTGGATGCCGGCTGGTCGTGGACTCTAAAAAAAATTTAAGGGCACGCCGCCCGTGCGTTCATACTATATCCCAATCATCGATGTGTCTAGCTAAGACAGTGGGTTTTGATGGGATGGCGGCCGGGGCCTTCGTTTCAAATCGGTCCAAACATATTATCGCCAGAGGAGGAGCACACAGGCTCCCCATTGCTATACCCAATATCTGTCGGTAGAAGTCATCTCCGGACGAGAAAATATCATCCTGGAAACACTGTTCGAAAAGACCTCAGATATCCTCATTTGATCGACCAAAACCATAAATTCCATGGAAATGTTTGTCTAACTTAGCTTTCACGGCGGCGGTAGCCTCATTGGCTGGTATATCGCCATACAAATTGGCAACATCCTCACTGAAAAATACTGCCCCCTGGTAAACCTTTTGCCTGTCAAATATTAGAAGCCTTTTTAAAAAGCCTCAGGTGTCCTACAGATGAATGGGAACAAACCTGAAGTGTTGATTGAATATCACAAAAGACAAAGTTTTTGTGTAAGACCACCGCACGCAGATATGACGGGTCTAAGGGGCACTGCAGGTTTGTGACCCTTGGGCAGCCCATAGAGCACAGGCGCGCTACTTTGTCCAGTTGTTAGATCTTTGATGGATTGCCCGAAGGTTTTCCGCTAGTTGTGTTCTTTTCCGGTGTTCTTTTTGTTTTAGCCTCTCCCTGAGAGACAGGTTTCCTATTCAGCTTTCATAGCTGTTGCTGTAGTTAATTGTAGTCTCGGCATTGTTAATAGCAGTTAGCTTATCTAAGATTACAAAGCCCTCACACTTATCGTGTCGTTCTCTCTGTCTCTGTCTCTGTCTCTGTCTCTGTCTCTGTCTCTGTCTCTGTCTCTGTCTCTGTCTCTCTGTCTCTCTGTCTCTCTCTCTCTCTCTCTCTCTCTCTCTCTCTCTCTCTCTCTCTCTCTCTCTCTCTCTCTCTCTCTCTCTCTCTCTCTCTCTCTCTCTCTCTCTCTCTCTCTCTCTCTCCTCTAATACATTTGAAATTCGTCTATGAGCTTTGGAAACAAAACGCGATGCCAAAAGCCCGCTGTCTCAACGTTCGAACGGTTGGAAAAGTCACTGGACCTGTGCATGAGCTATGAAATGCATGTAGAGAAGATGCAACGGTAGTGCGAGAACACGTGTGGTAAGAATTGTACATCAGAGAAGTGCGACAACAGTGAGAGGAGACAGCGTTGCGCATCATCAGCGCGTAGGATCAATCATAAGTAAATCGTGATTATCTGTCATTGAGCGATGCAGCCAGCAAATCTTAAATGAAGTCAGATTGGTGTTTAAGTCCCAAAGTCCATCTAAAGAACTGAACATAGTATTGTTTCGTTTCCACGATGTTTCCGCATTCCATGCAACACTGTTCCGTGGCTACCTCTCAAAGTCCTACATTCGATCTGCTTCGGGCTATTACCTGACATTCTGTAATAAGTTTAAGCCGTTAACGCTCGCTCATAGATCCAATGCTCTGATTGACACAACATTTGGCGCAGGTCGTTGATGCCATGCACTGAAGATACGATATAAGTTCCATTTCCATCACTTAATAGCAAATACGTTTTTTGGACTGATTTCGTACGCATTTGAGGGCTCTCTCTGCGTCACGCCATGCCGCGCCGCCGACCTTCCCTGCCACCGGCGCGGTCGACTGGCCGGTGAGCGGTGACCGCCGGCGCGTCCGACTGTCCGATGAGCGGTGACCGCTGGCACGACTGACTGGCCGGTGAGCGGTGACCGCCGGCACGGTTGACAGGCCGATGAGCGGTGACCGCCGGCGCGGTCGACTGGCCGGTGAGCGGTGACCACCGGCGCGACTGACTGGCCGATGAGCAGTGACTGCCGGCCCGGTCGACTGGCCGATGAACGGTGACCGCCGGCGCGACTGACTGGTCGATGAGCGGTGACCACCGGCGCGGTCGACTGGCCGATGAACGGTGACCGCCGGCGCGACTGACTGGTCGATAAGCGGTGAATGTCAAATTGAGCTTGTCCTCAATGATCTTGGCTTATTGCCAATGCGCGGACGTGTAGCATGGGCATTTTCCGTTGTGAAGGAATGCGTAAACAAGCATAATGCTTTTGAATCATTGGTTTCTCACCTTCCATTTTTCTTGGTTTGTAATTGCAATTGGAGCAAAAGTGATTATAAGTTGACAAGCCAAAAACCTGGAGCGCGTCTCTGTGGTGCTCATACCCTAGTAGTGTGTTATGCTGACGAATTCCGAATCTTCTCCAGCAAGGCGCATCATCTGAGCCGCATGCTGATTTTTGGCTATCACACGCTTCCCAGTGAACGCCATGGCTGGGCGAATGACACCTACCAGGGCGTCGAGGCTGTCCGTAACGTTACAAACAGAGCCAGCTACCTGAAGTTGAAAGCCTGCATCCACTTCCAAAACAACAAAGAACACGAACGAAACAAGAGCGCACGAACACGACCGCACCGCACGCGGTGGAGACGTGCGTTCACGCGGGGCCCACTGCGCAGATTCTGATCGAGCGCGATACCCAGATGCTCGGTCTGGGCACGCAGGGCCAAGCGTTGCCTACATAGGCGCCATTCCGACACATGCAGTAATAACCTGGACCCAAAAACAAATAGCTCGCTCTTACTGGCTCACCCCTCCCCACCCAGCTTGAAAGCCGGGAACGCCCCCCACCCCCACCCCCCACCCCACCCCCCACATTGGAGGGCCTGTGCAAGGCCCGTTCTGGTACGTAAAGGACCTATTCTGAACTGTAAAGGGGTTATGTAAGCCTATAACAGTCTATTCTGAACTGTTAGAGGCTCATTCTGGCCTACTAAGGGATCATCTGATTAAAAAGGGCAATCCTGAGCCTGCAGAGCGTCCATTCTGATCTGTAAAAAGCCCATCATTGACTGTGGAGGGCCCATTCGGGTTGTAAAAGGCCTATTATGGCCTGTGTATGCTCCAGTATTGGCTGCAGAGGGCCAATTTTGACCTGTAGAGGGTCTCATTCTGGCCCGCAGAGGGCCCATGCTGACCTGTAGAAGGCCTATTACCGGCTATGGAGGGTCCATTCTAGGGAGTTTGTGACCAATGGAGGGACCATTCTTGAGTGTGGAGAGCACATTTTGACCTGTAGAGGGTCCTTCTGGCCCATACGTGTATCATTTTGAGATGTAGCGCCTAGTTGGCTCATCTAATCTGTAGAGGGCCTATAATTGACTGTGGAGGATCTGCTCCATCATCCGGAGGGCCCATTTTGATCCGTATTGGGACCATTCTGACCTGAAGGAGGCCTGTTATTGACCGTGGAGACCCATTCTGGCTTGTAGAGAGCTCTATATTAACTGTATCGTTCATATTCCGGTCTGTGGAGGACCCATACTAGCCAGAAGAGGTTTCATTTCGACCATCAGACGGGTTATTATTAGCTGTGTGGGGCCCACTCTGGCCTGCAGAGGGCGAATTCTTTCCTGTATGTGGCCCATTCTGACCTGTATAGGACTAATTCTGTCTTGTAAGGGGCCCGCCGTCTAATCGAAGGCGGCTCACTTTTGCATTTTGGAGTTCGACTCCCCCCAACTTGAGCATAGCTACCGCGCCCTTGACCGCAGATGTCACATATGGATGGGCCCGCCCGCTGTTGCTCCGACTAACGTGCTGGTAGGCCCTTCCGCTGTCACTCTAGCTGACGCACTGTTGGGCCCCTCCGCTGTCGCTCTAACTGACGCTGTCGCTCCGACTCAAGTACAGGTGGGCCCGTCCGCTGTCGCTCCGACTGAAGTACTGGTGGACCCGTCCGCTGTCGCTCCGACTGAAGTACTGGTGGGCCCGTCCGTTGTCAATCCGACTGACGCACTGGTGGGCCCGCCTGCTGTCGCTCCGGCTGAAGTACTGGTGGGCCCGTCCGTTGTCAATCGGACTGACGTACTGGTGGGCCCGCCCGCTGTCGCTCCGACTGAAGTACCAGGTGCGCCTGCAGCCCACTGGCTTAGTTGTGGAAATGAAGAGCGTTTGGTGAGCATATGAGGTCTGGGGTCATGATATCTCTTCGTCGTCGGCAATCGTTTGATTCATTTTGTTTGTGTCGTGATGTGGCAACGCTTCACAGTTGTTAGCAACCGTTTAATGGTTTGTGATGAGCATCTAGCTTAATTGACCCCAAATGAACGACAGCCTGATCGTCTTATGTATCAGCTGTGTCGCAACCTTGGATAAGATGGAAAGTGGAAAGTGTTCGTAAATGACTAATGATCTGACCATCCGACCTATGAAAACGAAACGTGGGGAGCATGCCTTTGTCCATGCCTTCTCTTCCCACCAGATGGCTGGCCCCGGTCTTTGATACCGTGTTTTTGTATTGCCTCCGTTTCCTCTGAGCAGCAAGGCTAACGAGCCGACACGTTAATGATTTGTATAGCAGCTATTACCCGCTAACAATAGACTATCAGCGTGATAAGTGCCTGAATTAGTTACTTTAAGATTTCTGTCTCTTTTGAACTTCCTAATATTGAGCGATGAGCAATGCTGAAAACTGCATTGGCGGTGTTCCACAGCGCGTGACAAGTCAGGATACGTATGATCTTACGCCTTCCTATTCTTTCAGTGGGAATTCGAATGTTCTGATGGAATGTTGGTCAGTGATTGTCACCAGCCAGCTAATTGGCTAACCCGTGCTTCATGCTGATGCCATTCTAAAATGTCATTAAGCAGGTCACCCACCGCCAAGCGGCATGAAATTCCCTCACTGAAGCAATATTTACGGGAATAAAAGTGTACTTTTGTTGACATAGTTTGACGTATCTTCCGTCATGCCAACATACATGCGATGCAGGCTGATCAGCGCTATTTTCTGTGGTTTGTTCCGTCGTCGTATTATGCTTGGCTCTTGAAATAAGTGGGTGGGATCTACACATACAAAGCTCGACTTGCATGACCTGATTTGATACTTTACATACACCACCCACTCACACGCTGACATTTGCTTCAATATATATGTGATATGATATATGTAAAAAGATATCTGTAATACGATAACAATGAAAATATTCCTATCATACAACGGCTGTAATAACGTATCTGTTGTAAGATTCATATCATGAGATATCCGTGAACAGATATCAGTATACGGTATCTGTAGCCATGCGTAACGAGGTAACTAATAAGATATATCGACCGTAAGGCAGCGCGTCTGGGGCCACATAATATCGTGCTCCTAGCTGCCACAGCAGACACAGTTAGGAAGGGAGGCAAGGGACCATTCGTATTATGAATTCGGCCTAGTTTCACCCATCGAAGACAGATTGAGCTCATGTTAAATAACACAATCTAGTGCTGGTTAAGCTAAAACAGCAGCGAAAGCAGTAGAACATCCAACACAGCTTTCCGCTTTTGTTCTAGCATGCACACGTTTTAATGCAGCAGGTAGCCACCTGCTGCCCCTGCGGGGTCCCTTCGAGCCGCCAAGAGAAGGCAAGTGTCCGGCAGGCAAGTGATAACTGCCAGTCGCTCAAAGCATCGATCTTTCAGCTTTTGACGGCCTAGTAAAAATGTTAACTCATCCTTGAACACAACTATACAAACAATGGTTTTGTGTGCTTTTTGTCCATCTATGACATTAAGCTCTTGTTTATGTGCGCATTAGTGTAAACAGCAGAAGTTTTGACCGTGCAGCTGACATGACAAACCAAGTACGATGACGGGCGATCTCATGCCAGCTAAAATGTTCAAATGAGATCACATTGTTAAAAGTGAACGCCGCATCACGTTAGCATAATTTGTGGCCTTTTCAGGCATGAATTGATTTGATGTCACTTGATGTATTACCACATTGAAATTAAACTAAGTACATTTTATGGCTTACTTTGTGACGCCGAGCAAATCAGCTTTTGTAAGGTGTTTTATGCGGGGCTCTATAAGAACTACTGCATCAGTAAGATGTACTGGCACTCGCGCTTGAAACAACTGTGTTTTTCATGACATCTGGCGTCATTGATAATGCAAATGAAATAAGTTAGCTGTTTTCAGGATGGAAAGACCAGAGCTATTCATCAACGTTGGGATTGCGTTGGGCAGAGCTGCGTTGGATGTTATCAGGAGATCCTTGGACTGTGTACTAGAGCACTTCACGGCTCAGACCAATCTACGGATTTGGGATCCATCCACGATCCAGATTGGACCGGATCCGAAGTTTCCATGAAAACATGGATTGGGACCGGACTTGATTTCCAAATTTGCCAGTTCACACGGATTGAACGGATTTAAAACCAATCCAATGCGAATTATCATTAGACACTCTTGGACACGTTCAATGATCAATGAGCTAAAATATTCAATGACGTCAACTCAGATAAGGACTTATAGACCAATAAATCACCGTGGTTTTAATTCCAAGCAATGTACAAATAGGCTACATAGTGCCCAACTCAGCCACATATTCTACAGACGGATTTTCTGATGAACAGATCAGATTGGCAAATTGATATGAATGCCACTGATATATGCTGTTATGAAAAAAATTAGAACTCTGTTCCATCCCAATGTCACCAGAATGTCTGATTATCCAATAACCTACCTTATCACAACATAGCTATCATTTCTCCTGAACTTGTCGCTTCTGTGCCTCTGTGAACCTGGTTCACGGCTGGCTCTATTTTGGCACCTGGTTCATGGCTGGCTCTATTTTGGCGCCTGGTTCGTGGCTGGCCTTATGTTGGCGCCGGCCGCTACTTGCTCAGTCTTCCGCGGCAACATTTGTGCCTTGAAACAAAAGGTGAGCTTTCCTTCTTCACTACAGCTCCCCACTATAGTGTGCTACATAACTTTGTAAAGATCGAATCTACGATAAGTGCTCAGGGTAGGGTGCTATTGGCTGGCTCTCGCATAGGCGCAGGGGCGACAGCAGTTCTCGTAAGTCAGGGGGGGGGGGCGATAACTATTCAGGTCACTTGCTTCCAGTTAAGGCCTTTGAGGTGAAGGCTTAATTTTAAGAAAGTTAGGGACTCATCCCCTCTCTAGCACCCGCGCCCCTAGGTAGGCGTTTTGACTGCCCGCGCCGATTGAACTTGAACGGTTTTGCTAAATATAAGCTGGCAAAAGCACGTGCCCATGCTTATCATTCAAGACTACCTGATTGGGTCGTGGATATATGCATTAACCAGTAATAATTCGCTTGTTTCTAGTAAAAAATAGTTCAATACTCAGGCCGCATGTCTCCAGCAGTCCGCGCCCGCAAGTTTTCACTCTTTACGACGATTACATCTTAATCACTTGGCATATGCACTTGTAATTAGACCAACATCATACTCCCCTTGGCGCTATATGCATCTGGTGTCCTGGCTACCAAATACCTTCACCTACCCCCAACAGTTCGTCCTTTATTGGTACTAAGGCAGACTGATATCCTGGCCGGCCATCTCGTTCTGGACAGGATTTTCAAGTTCCACGCCGATTTCATTGTAATGGTAGGCCGTATAAGCTTGCAAAGTACATCATCATATCCGTCATTAAAACGTGCGCGATCGGCTTGCTGATCATATGCACCAAACGCTAACAATGCATTTATTATCTTTACGAGGATTTCCTATGTCCCGGCTGTCCCGCGCGTCGCGCTCCACGGCTAGCGACCGCGTCGCATGAAGTCTCGGTACCAGTGACGTCATCGCCTTGTACAAGGCTCATTAAAACCCGACTGATGACAAATCGCATGCACGGCATCCCCCTGCTTATTCAATAGGCGCGCTTAGCGATTGTGCACTGCGTGCAGCGGAAACCATCGAGTGGCATCCGGAGGTATGTTGGACCTAACCTTGAGTCTGAAAATGTTACGTAATGTGCTTATGTCTTGAGGTTATTGAAAGCAGAAGCCATTTTGGCAAGTGCTCCGTGAGGGTAGCGGTGAAATATTGTTAGAGTAGTTGTGAGATTATAAGATATGAGGAGCCTTGTTTGCTCTGATCTTCATGTAAAATGACATTTCCAACAGGCGACAAGGCGTCTGAGGTATATCAGCGCCTATAATCGGCGTATGGCAACTTCTTGTACATTTTTTAATAAAAACCAATAAATAACTAATTTTTAGAACGCTCAGATGAATCAAATTTGCTGTTTAGATTCTTCAAAGTACTTGATGTGCAAGTAGCCTGGCGCGGATTTATTTCGTGCACTTTCTGGTAAGCCGGACTGAACCGGTTTACATTGAGAAATCTGGGAAAGTGGATTGGCATGTGGATTGGATCTGGACTTGCCGGGCCGGACTGGACCGGATCCTGAAAATTCGATCCCTGAAGTGCTCTTCTGTGCACTGAAGGAAACAATGACCAACTATCGGACGACAACGCGCCTATGCCCTCTGCCACCCAAACTGCGGGCTGAGAACTGAGCCTGAAACACACATGCCAGGTTTGTATCCGCCAAGCCAACTGTCGACAGGCTGTTGACCGGTGAACGAAAAGCAGATGTGGATTCAATGTGAATCAAGAGTCACCTCGACTCGCGTCTAATGCTCTTGGTTTAGACCAGGTCGATGGTGTGACTAGGCTTGGGCCTTCAACTTTCTCACTATCACTGTGAGGAATAGGTGGATGTCGTGATGGTGAGCCTGCATTTCTCCTGGTTGATCCCGCGCCACTGAGCTTTTCCCGCGTGCTTGCTTAATGCGCGGGCAGGCACTACGCAAAGCTCCATGTGCCCCGCATCGGTCCGCTCACGGTGTCGTATGCCCCGCGACCTGACCGACCTAGCTGAGTCACGGCAACCGGCGCCGAACACCTGAGCGAGTCGCTGACGGTGTCGTACGGCCCGCAACCTGACCGACCTGGCTGAGTCACTGCAACCAGCGCCGAACGCCTGAGCGAGCTGTCTTGTGCCGCGTGACCTGACCGACCTGGCCGAGCCACGGCACCCGCCACCCGGCACCTGAGCGAACCGCTGACCGTGTTTTGTGCCCGGTGACCTGACCGACCTGGCTGAGTCAAGGCAACCAGCGCCAAACACCTGAGCGAGCTGTCTTGTGCCGCGTGACCTGACCGACCTGGCCGAGCCACGGCACCCGCCACCCGGCACCTGAGCGAACCGCTGCCCGTGGCCATAGCCAATGTACGCCCCTCTGCAGGCCTCACAAGAGAGGCCCCCGGCGCCCAAGCAGCCTGAGCGGGGCTGCGCCGCAGCGATCTTCCTTTATTTCGAAGAGAGTTTGCTGGCGTTGTGTGACCGACCGCTGCGTTTGCATCCTGCCAATAAGCTCATGGCTTCGTACATGTATGTATCGATACTTTGTGCGTTGCACATACAATGCGTGGTCCGCACATTACCCCGCTGGCGGCACAGTGCCCAAGGCAGGGCCCACACAATGCCCGCGAAACCCGTCTGCGTCAGGTTAAATAAGCCCACGCGTCAACAAAACAAACGAGAGATACAGGTGAAGACTGATGGTGGGATCGTTTCCCAAACATGTAACAACTGCCGGCCGACCGCCGGTACCAATCGGGCATCTCCGGCCGAGCCGTGGCCTTGCCCCAGCGGGGGGTTACGCCGAGCCGTGGTCCCCAGCGGGGGGTCACGCCGAGCCGTGGCCTTGACCTCGGTGGTCGGTGAAGCGGAACGCTGCTCCAGAGTCCGGCGGTAGGGGACCGCACCCTTTCCTAGTGGCCGCTGAAGGTGTCGAACGCCTTCTGCAGCCGCTCCAGCGCGTCGATGGTGTCCAGCCCGGCCACGGGCAGGCCGCGGCGCTCGTTGTCCGCCAGGACGCCCAGCGAGGCGATTATTGAGAACGCCACGTAGCTGACCGCCAGCAGGATGACCATCTTCAGGCCGATGTCTGCCAAGCCGTCTGCGGGTGACGGGAGGTGGGGTCGGTCGGCGTCAGCGTGCTCATGGACGGATGTCATGCTGACGCGTACAGGCTTCAGCGTTGACGCACGAGAACGGGCTGCTGGCCGCAGTCGTGCTGGCGTCACAAAACCCGATGCTGATTCGGACGCATTGATGTCGTGGGATCCATAACAGTCTAGGGATGTGTGCCTTGTTTTGTCGTTCTCACTGCTGGGTTAGATACTTAAGTCCGCCGCCACTGACCACTCACGCCTGACAGGTGTTAACAGTTGTTGAAATCACCAATATTACCTTTGAAGAAGTTGTCGACGGCAGAGACGCGATCAGCTGTATACCTGTGGAAGCACACGAGATTATTACAGGTGTTACACTGAGTTGCGTACAACTGGTGCATGTACCTACTTTTTCATGCAAAAGGTTTGTCCACGTAATCAAAAGAAATTGCAGAATTTAGCTCACTTCTTATAGATATATGTTCAATGGAAAAAAGACGCAGCCTTATGAGGCACCAGCCGAAACTGAATAAAGGCGTTGGCATGAACATAAGCATATTCTTTCGTCCAATAGCTGAGTTGGTTAAAGCAGCTGCTCTCCAATCCATCCATCCGTGATAGGGTGGGTTCGAATCGCTTCAGGCGCTCGCCAATTTCACTTGACTAGGCCGGCCTGCGGCCGATGGAGCGGCCACATGTCAAGTCAGCTGACACCAGAGAGCAGGACAGACCGTGCCGAGCGTAGCTGCACGCAAGACAGACCGTGCTGAGCGTAGCTGCACGCAGGACAGACCGTGCTGAGCGTAGCTGCACGTATTACCTTCTCCACCATATTCTGCCGTTGACCTAAAATGTAATGATCGGATGGTAGAAGTCAGGGCTTGCGCAACAAGCCCTGCATAGGGCGGGCTCTGTTCCCAGAAATTCATCCATCCGAAGGGCTCAGACCCAGTTTTAAGCGTGATATGCAGAGCAGGAGCAGTGAAAAAACGACAACGATCAAACGCAAAGACGTCAACGCTGATTCTGAAGTATGTAGTCAAAATCCCCGTTTTGTTTCATCAATGGTGCAGATTTGTCTAGCGCCCACTGTTGTGTCCCTTTTTACAGGACATTTTGTCTTGTTTCACAAGCTGATAGGCATGGTCAAAACTTTGGTACTATGCTGGATTCCAAGCCATGTGGGGATAGCGGGAGACGAGCTTGCCGACGTCGGCGCAAAGCGGGCCCCTCATGTGCCTTGCGCACGTTGTTTGCGGTCCTAGCTAGGAATTTCTATTCATCCATCACAGCTTATCTGAAAAGAAAATTGCAACGCGTCTGAGACACCGAAAGCAACAAGCTAAGAATGATAAAGCCACTGTTGGGCCTTTGGCCGTCTAGCTCGTGAGCGGCTAAGTGGGAAGTGGTCGCTCTGTGCCGGCTGTAAATTGGCCATTCTTACGCGATAAATGGATGTCTGTTATGTGGCGGCGGGAGACTTCAATGCCCTGAATGCCATGCGCCGTTGACAGTTTATCATGCGTTTTACCCCTGTCCACATTTCAAGGACGAACGACTGCGTCATTTTGGGTGGCAAGCGTCATGTTTGACTTATCGCGACATGTTGGGAGGCGACACTTCTTTGTTAGATTCAGGCCAGTTGTTTGCAGTTCTAAGATGCATCAAATTTTCAGCTGTATTTGTCCTCGCTAGTTAACAAATAGCACAGCCCGAAACAGCCGTTATGGGCGTAATAAGACCTTTGATATCGACGCGCCCCCAAATCCCACGTGACCTTGATCATCACAATGTTTCTGGCTGGCATGTGGGGCTCCCACCTGAGACCCCCACGCATTCCGTGTCTATTCTGAGGAACGCAGCAGTGGATCGTTTCATGCGAGCCGGATTATGAACACTACGCACGGCTTGCGATTGGGATGAAGAGGCTATGGCAGAGGCTCGCGGGTGGGGTAACGTATTTCAAAGCTTTTCTTGTTCGTCATGAATTTATTTATTAGCTATTTGACTCACTTGTGTGAATTTGTTACATGAATGCCATTTTGCGCGAATGGGGGTCAGGTACGCGTCCAGTGTTGCTCGCCTAGGTAGCACTGCGCGTCTCTGTGACCCCACAGCACCGCAGAGCTGCGCGGCTGTTTGGCACGCCACCTAGAAACATACACGTCATTCTTGATCCCAACGTAACCGACTGCCTCCGCCTGTCTCCGGTCGCCGGCAGCCGGCGACTACTCACGGATACTGGTGGTACCGACTGGGGTAGTAGGCGGGCTGCTTGTACGGCGTCGCGTGGTGGCCGTAGGTGCTGGCGTCCGCTTCGGCCGTCGGGACCACCACGACCACCAACAGGAGGGCGACAGTCGCCTGCTTCCACATGTCTGCTGGCGTCCAAGAACAGCGCGCATGTTACCCGGAGGACAAGGCAATGCAGGTCTTCTGCCGGGCCAGATATCGTTGCTGTGAAGATACATTCTGTTGCCGACGCCATTGTTTACATGGTTAGCCGTCATTTATTGCGTCGACCAATAGGAAAACAGACACTCAATATCAAATATTATCTAGACACCATTTCTATTGGAAATCTTCTTTGCATAAGCCACGTCTGAGCCTTATGGTCGTAGGTGACAGCTAACGGACCCATCAGTGACCATATTCATTCGTATGCTAATCGTCATTTGCATTCAAAAGCCACGAGAGCAGCCTCTCTCAGAAGTGGACGCTCCTCTAAAGTCTGTCGGTCCGTACAACTCGCTGGAGGGTGACGGCATCCAGGACCATTACGGGCGCAGACAAATCAACACTGAGTAACACCAGGCAGAAGCAAATTGGGCTCTGCCTGCACATCCATGGGGAAGCATCCAAGCACCAAGTAAACGGTCACAGAAGTTGTCGGTTCGATAAACAGCTTTCTAGGGTCGTGAATTGTCGCTCCCGTGGAAGCCAGTCATTAGACGCAGGCACTGGACTGTATCTTAAGTAATTTTCTAAAAGTCATTAGCATGATTGAAAATTAGCATGTTGTTCCATGAAACAACGCCTAAGGTGCCCGCCTGACAGCGGAGCAGCCTGTCTTACCTTATCGTAAGGCTGGTGAAGAAGGAATGAAGATTCTGGCCACTCGGGCTCCCAGGAGCACGCAAACACCGCAACCCTTCCTGTGACGTTACAGCCGCAGGCTGTGGGTCGGCCTGGAAGGGCTACTCCCCACTTCCAGAGTGTTGACGACCCCGGCTCTGGTTCCTGTTTGTCCTCCGGCGCCGGCGGAAGGTGAGGATCCCCCACAGGGTGCGATGGTCTGATTGGGTGAAGTGGCGCGCGGCCGCCATTAATGACCCCTTTGAGGTCGCCGTTTGCTTTGAGGGCCTGGAATTGTGTCACTGAGAGAATGGAAGAGAGAGAGAGAGAGAGAGAGAGAGAGAGAGAGAGAGAGAGAGAGAGAGAGAGGGAGAGAGAGAGAGAGAGAGAGAGAGAGAGAGAGAGAGAGAGGGAGAGGGAGAAAGAGCGGAGGGAGGGAGATAGGAAGGTTGAGATGGCCTTTTTTATTGACTAAAATAGCGGAGTTATTTGAACTTATTCTCCATGACTTGTCAGATCTACAGATCGGCTTGGAACTACTAGCATGGATTGAGGCATGTTAAGGGGGCAAATTCGGACGCTCGCTATGCTGTGCACGTAGATTAGATGACAGATACGGCAGACGCATTTGTTTACCCATTACGCGCATTCATACGTTCATGTGTTGTGTTCATTATACAGCAAGTTGTGCACCAGCCTTCACTGAAGACGTGGGCCGTGATTATGGATGGAGTCGGTGTCAAACTGGTGTACAACTTACCGACTCTGCTCACGCCGCAAAGTCACCAATGCAAGTGTTGAAATATGCTGTCTAATGATCAATCCATATTCTTGCACTAGTGGCAGCATGCATATGTGGTTCGAGGGCATGGCTCCAAGGAGCATGCTATAGCAAATTGGCTCCTGAAATGTGTCTTAGCCAGATCCGCTAATCGTTGATCACCCAAACTATGTTTCAGCACTTGCATTCAACTTCATGCAACGAACATTCAACGAACATCCAGCGAATATATTAAGTAGTGGTAAGCCACCAGGCTACTGGCCAGGCAGGCGGCAGAATTGAGGCTTTCTCCGAAAGCAGACCACTCTTTTGGTGGCAGACGGCATGCATCCCGCACAAAAGATGAAGCACAGCAAATCAACACGACGCCGCATCCTGCACCGCACACAGTGACGGTTCGGGCCGAGGAACACGTGCCTTTTCTGCCAGCACGGATCCTGGACGTCCCTATACTGAAAAGTACTTTTTTGAGTCGCCGCTAGTAAGCAAACCGCCATCTTGAGCCGGTGGCGTCACTGTAGAGGTGGTATAAGACGAGACCTACTCCCATCAGCAACAGTGTCGTGATAATCAGGTACGGTGTGATGCGCACCTGATCTGAAAACAAAAGGCGACGCGCACTGTAGACAAAGCGTTAAGCTGTTGATAGCGCTTGTTCCACACAACCAGTTTGGACGCTTCCTTAATCTGATCGGTTACTTGATGTCGAGGTTCATTCACGTCAGGTGCGCTCGTCCTGCCATGAAATGGTTCAAGAGCCAAGGACGGGATTGTTACGCTGAGGAGCCAAAACCTAGTCCAGGGAACTAAAGAGTATTCGACTCCGTATACAAAGACGCTAATCTACCTACGTTTCCTCCAGTCATATTTCTCATTTATTCCCCGGATTCAGCGAAATTTATTTTGAGGATGGGGTAAACTGCCGCCCCCCCCCCGTCCCCCCGCCCTTGCTGGAGACGCCTGTAAACGGCTAACACACCCACCGCTGGGGGGTCCACCGCGGAGACGCGTCGACTGTTGGGCTGCAGACCTCCGCCTGAAGGAATCGGCTTGTTAGCGCTCTACTCTTAAAACCCGTTCCATGACAGCGGGCGTGACCCCGCAGCCTGCCAGGAGGGGGGGGGGGGGCGTACAGCGGGCGCAACCCCCGCAGTCTGCCAAGGGCGCGCACAGCGGGCGTGAATCCGCGGTCTGCCAGGGCCGCGCATAGCGGGCGTGACACCCACGGTCTGCCAGGGCCGCGCACAGCGGGCGTGACCCCGCAGTCTGCCAGGGGCACACACAGCGGGCGTGACACACACAGTCTGCCAGGGACGCGCACAGCGGGCGTGACTACGCAGTCTGCCAGGGGAGCGCACAGCGGGCGTGACCCCCGCAGTCTGCCAGGGGTCACGCCAGACGATGTGCCGGCATCTGGTGGGGAATCGCCAGGTCATGGGTGACCCGTTGAAGGTAGAACATCCATCTTTGAAAGGCCGTTATTTGCCGAAAATTTTGCGATGAATGAAAAGTTTGCGGTCATCGCAAAATTTCCGGCAAATAGTGGCCTTTCAAAGATGGATGATCTATCTTGAACCGGATATCCATGCCCTGCCGATTTTCCACCAGATGTCGGCGCATCCATCCAGCCAGCCTGGCGGATGGGTGCGACCCTGGCAGGCTGCGGGGGTCACGCCCGCTGTCATGGAAAAGGTTCAAAGAATCGAGCGCTAGTAACCCGATTCAGTTTCAGATTTAGGTTTAACCAATGCGGTTTTCAAGCGGATTGATTAAATATCTTGGTTTAGAGTCATGCCACGCAGTGCTTGTGTGAAACCTTACCGAGATCTGAGCGTGCAATGGCAGTTTTGCTGTAGGGCAATGTTCGGCACGAGCAGCCCGCCCTCTGACCTCATGTCACTTTGAATGGCCGCTGCCATCGATCGTGGGCCAGTTCAGTCCGGGCAAACAGCGAGGGCCAGAGCTGCTTGTACCCACCCAACCCTCCACAGCGCCAAAGCAGCTTGAACCGATCACCGATAACGCCACGGGTGAGTTGGGAGACAAGTGCTTTGACCGATAGAGCTACGGGATGCGCGTCTGGCATGCTACTTTGACAAATGTCTTTAAAGTGAATTAATGTCCGTCTGTCTGTCTCAAATGTCATTAAATACCTTCATGTTGGCTTAGGAACTGTGATCAACATGGAGCTATGATTACCATATGGTTATGGTATCACCTATGACAACCAGCTTTTAGCTCACAGACATGTTGATAGCATATGCCCTTTAATAAGGTATACAGATGCTTGGACTCCGTGGACTTCAAATGAAATCCATTGAGCACTATTTCATTCGGGAAATCAATGCGGCATATATGCTTTCCATGTATCAAGAGCAATAACGACGCGTAGAACAGCCTCCCGGAAAGACTCGAATGGGTCCACGGATGCGATGAGCAGTGCTGACCGGCTACATATCATGGACAGTGCTGACCGTCTACATATCATGAGCAGTGCTGACCGACTACATATGATGAGCAATGCTCACCGACCACATAGCATGAGCAATGTCCACCGGCCACATATGACGAGTAGTGCTCACCGGCCACATATCATGAGCAGTGGTGACCGACTAGATATCAAGAGCAATGCTCACTGGCCACATATGACCCGACATCTTATGCGATATATGCATAATAAGATGGAGCGAACAGTCTGCCTTTCGGAAGTAAGAGATAAGATTACTGAAAAACTGCCCGATGCCTTCAAATACACTTGCGGAATGTCTGAAGCCCACCTGACAAGCGTAGGAATAGGCGGCCCGGCGCTAGATGATTCGCTGCTGCGCACTTCAGGCGTGTAGCCTTCCGCGATGTCGCGCCGCTCCCTTCCGAGCCCAACAGCAGGCGAAAACCCCGCGCCGGAAATGGCGATAATAACAGCACTACCTGCAAGTAGCAGAAGTAGGCAGTGGAGAAGCCATGCCACTGCCAAGGGGAGGCCCGCCGAAGACATGAGATATCTGGCCCTATAAGGCACCGCGTGCGGCTGCTACATTCTAAACCTTGCTAAGAAGTAAAACAATCTTTCAGAATTTGGCCACTTTATTCTCAAAAATGCATTGTGCAAATGCAAACGCAAAAGACGCAAATGCAATGCATATGTGGCCGGTGAGCACTACTCATCACATGTGGCCGGTGAGCACTACTCATATGTGGCCGGAGAGCACTGCTTGTTACATGTGGCCGGTGATGTGATGTGGTGTGATGTGATGTGACCATCACATCACCACGGATGTAGTGAGCACTGCTCATCGCATCTGTAGACCATTCGAGCCTTTCCGGAAGGCTGTTCTACGCGTTGTATTGCTCTTGATCCATGGGAAGCATATACGCCGTATTGATTCTCCGAATGAAACAGTGCTCAATAGATTTCATTTGAAGTCCACTCAGTCCGAGTATCTGTATACCTTATTAAAGGGCATGTGCTATCAACATATCTGTGAGCTATAGGCTTGTTATTTTAGGTAATACCATAATCATATGGTAATCATAGCTCCATGTTGATCATAGTTCCTAAGCCAACACGAAGGTATTTAATGACATTTGAGACAGACAGACGGACACTAATTCACTTTAAAAGCATCTGTCAAAGTAACATGCCAGTCGCCCACCTCGTAGCTCTAGCGGTCAAAGCACTTGTCTCCCAACTCACCCCTTGGCGTTATGGGTGGTCGGTTCAAGCTGCCTTTGCTTTGACGCTCTGGAGGGTTGGCTGGATCCAAGCAGCTTTGGCCCTCGCTGTGTGCCTCGACTGAACTGGCCCACGATCGATGGCAGCGGCCATTTAAAAGTGACATGAGGTCAGAGGGCGGGCTGACCGTGTCGAACATTGCTATACAGCAAAGCTGCCATTGCATGTTCAGATCTCGGCAAGGTTTCACACAAGCACTGCGTGGCATGAACTCCAAACCAAGATATTCAATCAATCCGCTTGAAAACCACATACGTTTGCATGTTACAATATCACGAAAGCCGGATATTCAAGTGCAGCGGGTGAACCGTTTGCACGACCACTTCCAAAGACGCCGGACCTCATTCCCCGAGGTTTGATGTCCTCTGCATTGGCATGACATGCTGCCTTTTCTGACGTCACTCTCCCGGCGACGTACGTGGTGTCTTGCTGGTAATTTACCCATCAGAATAATTGGTGTTCTGTCGGTCTTGTTACTTGGGATCAGAGGGGCACTCGCACGCTGTTCTTCCGAACAGTATAGTACCACACGGCACACCCGAGGGCGAACCTAGGTTGCGCACCATAAAACAGCAATAACGTGCCGTGCTTCAACCATTTGCAAAAGTACGCGCACAATAAACTGCATCGCATTGTAACCAACCGGATGAATCAAATCTGCACCGCATGCAAGTTATTGCACCGTGAAGAGTGCTCTGATGGAGAGTGTAGTCGGTCATCTGCCGCCGGCCGGTACTTTGGAGAGTGCTCTGATGGAGAGTGTAGTCGGCCATCTGCCGCCGGCCGGTACCTTGGAGAGTGCTCTGATGGAGAGTGTAGTCGGCCATCTGCCGCCGGCCGGCACCTTGACGCGTCCTCCGAGGGTGCAGACGCTGACAGGCTTGCGTCAGCTCGGCTCCTCGCCGCGATGGGGCGGCGTCCGCGACCCTGCCACCGCCGTCGTGGAGGCGCACGACTGCAGACTCGTGGGGAGGGAGGGGCTCAAGGACTGCAGGCTCCGCCGCCCACGGTGGCCTAGTCGAACGGCTTCCGCTGACCATGCCGACCCCGCGCCGAGCTAACGATAAACATCCGGGCCGGGTTGGTTTCCCTGTGCAGGCACCACTGGCTGGGCGTGACCGAGAGCCGTCTGGTGGACGGTCGTCCCCTGCCATCGCCGTGAGGTACCCCCGTCCACTGGGGTGCGCCACGCCACGGCTACGCTCTTGTAGGGCGGCTGGTCTTTTCCATGCTTCAATCGGCATCAGCTGCGTGCTTCTTCGAGGTGGCCAAACCAGATACAGGTGCTATTTTTTGGCATTTTATTTCTGCATCAGAAGCTCTTAGCAGGCTCCAATGTCAGCTGTGTGTGCCATAATGCTCCATAACAACAAATCCGACTAAATAAACATGTCCGCCTATCAGAGGTTTCAACCCTCCAGTGCGCAATACAATTGTGCGGAATGTTCTCAACGGTCGTATCGCACGTGTTTGTCCCGTAACAGCAGCGTCCTTTTAATAACAACAACAATAACAATATCACGGTGACATAGGGATACTACAAGTCCTCTTCCTTTCTTGTACTGTGTCTTGCCTCATCCAGTTGCCGTAGGTGAATCACTGAGACCATGAGTCCTCAAAGTCCCTGGTGAGCTGGTCCATCCAGACCGAGTGGCTGATCTCCCAGCTGTCCGCCTCCAGACCTCGTCCGGACGAGTTCAGCGTGGTGGTGAGCGCCCATCCGATCGCGGCAAAGCCGATCGCCGCCAAAATGAGCAATGAGAAAAACAGGAACGGAGCAGCCGCTGCAAACAACGGCTCTTGTCAGCAACGAGAACAACAGTAACGGAGCAGCCGCTGCAAACAACGGGCTCTTGTCAGCAATGAGAACGACGGGAACAGAGCACCCGCTGCAAACAACGGGATCTTGTCAGCAATTAGAACCACCGTGCGGGTGTCATACGGCAGTGTGGGCAATTCGTAATCGTTGCTCCCCCCCCCCCCCCACGCCCCAACCCGTTGCAGCTGATGAGGCCGGAGCACAGCCGGTGAGGTGGGGACCGGCCCTGCACCTCCAATGACGCAGTGGTACAATGGTGTGGTACAGAGTCCCCTAGGTCACAAAAGCTCACCGTGTGGAACAGATACCATGACACACATTCTTGGATCAGAGAGGTCACAGCTTGACACAACGTGTTGCACGTTAATTCTTGGCAAAGGAATCTGTTTGGTGTGCATCAGTTTTCAGTTATTCGCGTCGGGTGTCTGCCGTGGTGGGCGTGAACTACTATGTACTATGTTGCTACTATGTTCAGCTAATATGTTCACTGTTCAGACATCTGTAGCGGAGGCGTGGAGAGCCACAGAGTTCTTACCAAGGCTGCCAGCATCCGTTCTGTCGGAGATGGGCCGGAAGTATTTCTCGACCAGACTGAAACAAAGGCAGGGCTCGTCGTATATCTGCATATGATATATCGCATGTGGACTCACGCAGTGACGACAAATAATGCAATCTGTGAGCTGAGCGTCAGGTGCACAAACCACACCTAAGCAGTGTCCGCCCCGTCGCCGTGCATATGACGAAGAGACGCAGTTACGTCAGCATGTCTTCGCAACGATAAATGAGTTGGTTCCTTACAATTTTGGATATTAAATCAGCTTCTCAAAATCACCTCAATCAAGCACATCTAGGCACCTCACCGAACCTGTTTAAATCGCGCTATGAGAACTTATCAGCTGGTCGCTGGGCGCTCAGCTTCTCAGCTGCCACATTAGCCATGCACTAGCCTCTTCCACATGTGAATGGAATGGCCATTTTCTGCTAGCTAGTTTCTGCTGTAGTCAATTTCTGCTAGCGCATGTCAGTCGGCGGCGAAAGGTGCCGTCTGCATGGGATATCGACCTCAAGGCGGGGGTCTGCTTCAATGGAGGATTTCAACTACCGAAGCGGTTTCGGCATGCATCCATAAATATTGGCAGCATGGACGGCCGGACATGGGCAGAAAAACCGAACCTGCAGTCAGGATTGTGCTGTTATTCGCAGGTTCAAGTTCGCGTGTTCAAACCGATTGCGAAGTCACTCTACGGAGTTCCACCGGAGCAGATGTGAGCACTTCTTGGACGGTCGCAGTCACTGCTTCATTGCCCATTTGGGCTTCTGATTGGGCTCACTCTCCATGAGCTAGGACCGTTGTCGGCTGATTGTGGTGGAACAGAGATCTGTAAAGCCAGCCGCAATGCATTCGTCCTTGGCTGAACACGGCCAGTGCTCATGCATGACACTCCTCAGTCTCACCCGCTGACGATGCTTCCGCCGGGCCTGGTCTGACTAGGGTAGCTAGGGCCGTTGCTCGGGTAGCTAGGGCCACTGCTCTGGTAGCTGGGTCCGCTACTGGAGTAGAAGCGGTCGTCTCTGTGCTGGTCGGCCGCCGACAGGACAGCCAGGGAGACGAGAAGAAGACAGGCCGCAGTTGCCATCTGAAAGCAACGGCATAACCCTGGCATCAGGTGTGCGCCTTTACAACAGGAGCAACCAGAGCTGCTCTTTTGTCGTACAGACAAGGGTCGGCATGGTATTGGTGCTTGGTAATTCGGACGAAGAAATTAAGGTGCAAACTGACAGTATACAGCATTTTGCAGCGTGTTGAGGCATAATTTCAAATTCTTCAATGAAAACCCCTTTTGGTAAGCAGGAGGCGTGTGGAATTTCTGGCATGGCGAATTACAGCATCATATTTCCAATATCCATTCGATTCTACATATCTACTTCGATGTTTTGACGCTTCGAGGGTGCTTGATGATGTTTTGATTTTTGACATTCACTCTCATAATATTGACACTTGTAAAACTTTGATGGGGACTGTTTCCGCTCCCCCCCCCCCCCCCCCCCCCCTCCTCCCTCCCCTGAATACACCGCTGCACGTTTATGCGAGCGCATGATTTGGCACCAAAAATACGGAAACAAAATATTGCAATGTCACAGATCAAATAGGCAACAGTATTGCAAAAGCCCGAGTCGTACTACACAGTGCTACGTGGAAAACCTATTCCAGAAACGAAGACCAAAGTCACGGTCTTTTTTGAAGCAAGTTCTTAAAAAATCCTTTTATTTTTTCATGGTTGTCTTCCAAAAACAGCAGTCGTTGTGGTACTGAAAAGACATATTCCAAAAGAGAGAAACTCCATCTGAACGAGGAGAGCGCACAGGCGCATATGAGCGTGGCCTTGTTGGGCGAACTGGTCCCGGAACTGGCACCAGGAACGTAGACAAGAGTTGAGTGACGAAGGTGACCGGAGTTCTGCTTTGGATGCAGTGCCATGCTTTTCATTATCTTCTGGTTGAGTTGCTTTCATGAAACAAAGCACCAATGTTCCCATTAGCACCATTAGCTCAGATCCCTGCCCTGCTTACACTGAGTGGCACACATACTTCGCCAGCGCAGGTCATACCTTTCAGCGAACAGGATTTTCGATTGTCCCCACAATACGCACTGTTTCCACAGGACTCTGAACGTCTAACGCAGATCTTGTGATGCTGTTGTCTTCCTGGCGTTCCGACGGTTTCTGCGGCAAAGAGTGTCGTCCTCAGCTTTTGTAGCACGCCTGAGACAAGGCACCTGGTTCTCTTCGCGCTTCGACATGGTCTTGGCCAACGTGGGAAGAGCGTTTTTTGCCGCATCCTCCATCATCCTCTCCGCTCCCATGTGTCGGCGGGCGCCCCGTGCCGGTTTCTACTTGCTTCCAATGTCGGTCGATCCTGTTCGACGCGACTCATTTGCGGCTCACCAAGCGACCCCGTCGCCTGTCCAGGTGTCACACTGACACTTTCCCCATAACAAGCCAGAAGCGACGATTGGACAGACACGTCAGGAGAGCACAGCGCAGCTGGGACCGCACGCGTTGTCGGCTGGGTGCCTTACGCACCCGAAGCACCGCCGAGAAGACGGCCCTCCTCCTCCTCACGCTCAGGAGGACCGAACCGCGCGAAAATACACCTCTGCACCAGGCTGACTTGGTTCTCAGCCTTTGGACGCTTCAGTTGCAGGAGCTGTAGTGGGTTGGGAGCATTTCAGAGACAGGCTATACGCTGTAGGCCTATCGGTAAGTATTGAAGGGCAACCGACTGGCCTTTGTGGGTAAAGAATGTAATCGGGCGTGAAATGATGCCTTTTTGGTCATCCGCGACGCCTTCAGCGGTCTACCTGGAGTTGAACTTATACGACTGGGCTGCAATCTAACTTTACATGTAGGAAACATGAAACAAAGCTAGGTGAGAAGCAATGCGTCAAGCAATTACAACAATCGAAACTGTGTCTGTGCTCTTGTCGAAAGGTTCATCTGCACCGGAGTCACATTTGTTGGTCATGTCAAAAGTCCTGGCGGCTGGGACGTGGGTCTCAGCGCGCGAGTGGCTGGCGCATCGGGTTCCAGGCCACTGGGCACGTCGGTAGCGCTCAATCCAAAGATGTCCTGTTACGGAAAAAGGCGAGAAGAGCATTCTCGTGGGCGGCTGCGCCGCGGCACGACTGTAACTGACTCCTAGCAAACCCAATAGCTCATCTACTGGTCCAATAATAGGGTTATGAAAAGAGCTCTTGCTCGAGTTTTTACATCTATATTATTTCCTCCGGCTTGCTATCAGTTTGTATACCTTTCATGACGTGACGACATGCATGAGAACGCCATTTTGACACATTTTTCCATATGACGCTATTTTGTATTGTGTGAATTGCTGTGTTGTCTCATATTAAACCTTTGGTCGGTATGTAACAAATGCAGGGTATCAATTAGCTTAAAACACGTATCTTTCCTGCTTTTGCAACTGGTATGTGGAAAATATTTACTTTAAAATCTAGAAACACCGACCAGAGATTCAACAGGGCTTGTCTCTTCATGGCTTGGGGCTGCAAGGGCGGTCGGGGGTAAAGTCCGTGTAACTAGCCAGGCTTAGAAAAGTTGGTCGATTATTTTGCATCTCCGGCGTTGCGGCTGTTCCATCATAAAGTGACCTTGTTCAGCGTTTAGTCGAACACCTAGTGTCGCTGCTGTCCACGGAAACAGCTCATGCGACCTTAGGTAGCATTTGTGGTAGCTTACACACTATCGCATTCCATAGCATTTGATCGCTCAACTGTTATAGGCATACTCACGCACGGCATATCACATAGTCTCAATGAAGCTGGACCTAGCGACCATGTAGGATGATTTCGTAGAAAAGAGAGCAATACTTAATAAATTGCTACATTACTCCGCACTGTGGCATTATCAATATCTATCCCACCGCTATTTAATTGTTATGATCTGGTGCAGTCCCTTTCGGCTCAGATAGTCCTAATCTGCATGCCAGATTTATTTTTCTGAGTTCTAGGTGCTGTAATTACTATATTGCAATAGCCATGTTGGCCTCATGTAGCAACTGTCTTGTTCACCGCAAGTGTCAGTTACTCCCCTAAACGCACGGGAGTGCGTGGATTCCTGGGATATTGTCTTCGTACAATACGAAAGAAGAAATAGGTGCTCAGGAAAAAAACGAGCAAAGCTGTCGATCTGCTCCGCGTTGTTTTAGAGAAGCCAGCGAGAAGCCCTTGGGGATGAACCTGTCCCTGACTGGAATTGGGTTGAAGGGAGTGTTCCACATTTGTAAAGGTTTTGAACTGAAAGAGGCCATCGTTAAGATCATTCGGTGCAGTTCACAACATACTCTTCTTATTACCAAATGCTTCTAGTTTCTGACCGAGAAGTTCCCACAAAAATGTGCAGACCTTTTCGGGGAGACTATTTCATGGCCATTCACACATCCATGACATCATAATGATGTCATTCAAATTCTGCTATTTCGTTAGCCATGCGGTAATCAAGGCCAAAAATACAATTGGCGAGTTGTTCATATCTGGATATCGTGAGCATGATTTCCAGATATAATGACCGTCAAGTGGCTCTTAAATGTTGTGGGGGAGGTGCGATGACCTAATCAAATAGTGGCGTATTGAGGAACATCTTTGCTAAACAGAAAAAGTGTGTTGTCTAGGGCACTTCTTTGCTTAAAAAGTATGCCAGTGGTTATAACTGAACACATTTTATCATATATGATGCCCACTTCATTATCTCCAAATGTGGAACATCCACTTAAAAACGAATTCAGCAGGGTTAAGGGAGCATGATTCACTTTCATATAAATTTGTGTCGAACCCGGTTTCGACATTTCACGTTTTATTTTCCGAGGGCCGCGTTTAATCACAGGTACCGGCTGGACAGTATCGTTTTTGGCGCCATTGTTTTGCTGAAACTTCCAGGAGTATACACAGTAGCATGTGTCAGGGTCAATGATCTTAGGTCAAGAGAGTCGCACCCACGATCTAAGGCTTCACCAAAGTTTAAACTGGTGTTGCAGGATTTTGAAGATCAGATACGATCACCAATACATTCCCTACCATACGCCATCATACTCGTATTCACCTCACACCCGTCAGCTGGCCTCATTATGACCCGCCGAGCAGGTGCATGTTGACCACACCAAAATTCCCACAAAACCTTTACGTTTTGATCAAAGCTGTAATTTCCCGTTCAACGGATACAAAATGAGACGAAATTCAACACCAGAAGCCATAATAATACACTCTAGGTTGTAAGTGGTCTCACTATGTCTCAAATGCCCTCTGTAGCTTCTTTATTCGTCAGGTCTGGCCATTGGGGTTTTATTAAGCACTCAACTGCTGACGTTGTGGCTCCGCCTGCCTCGCACCATGGCAGAGAGTGCGTCATTCTCGATTTTTGAGAACCATTCTACTGAACATTTGAGCCCACGTGGAACTTTGAAATATTTTCAGTCTCAATTATCTCAACACTGGACCTTACTTGCCGTCCGCATCCTCACCACCAACCTCATCAACCTTGCCGTTTGTGAGACCTGAATTGGCGTTTAAGTATTTGTGACGCGCTTGGGCATGTCATCGGGACCCTCTCACAAACTTGACCCATAAAACGTACTCCTGACCGAGAAAAAAGGAGCATGTAAGCCCTGTGCACATGCAGTGCCTTGAAGCAAGTGTCATGGCATCACTGACCCGACCAGTGTGTGAAGTTCCGAGACTGATGAGTGGACGCTACAAAGAATCATTATTTGGTAGTTCAGTAAAACGTATTTTAGTCAAAATATTGTGTGGGATGGGGTGTTTCCATCAACAAGTTTTAGCCTTTCTCACCTTCGGCCGAACGTTCAGATTATCTTGATGTCAAAATGTCTGCGGCTCATGTAATGTGTCGGTTAGACCTTTCAGCCTGTGCTATTATTTGGTGGTGCCACGGGTGCAAATCGAAATTCTGTTAGGGGCTGAGTGTAGGAGGGAGGGGCAGACAGGTACGCAACCATACTCCGGCTCGAGAGAGCCAGGGGCTTTGGGTCTTCCGGAGTTCATGATGCCCAATGTGTCATTGTGGATGAGGACCGCCGAGTTCAGTTGGAATGCGCCGTGCTTGGAGTCCGGAACGAACGTTAATTCCTCAAGCGAGGCTTATCTATGTCATCAGCGTTTGTATTGCCCAAGGCGTCAACGTACCATGCTTTGGTTGAAACGCCAGACCAATGAACATCGACCACGACAAGGCGAAACAAAGATTTCCCGTCTCGGTCAAGCTCTGACACTTATCCGGGATTTGCCTCGCGCGTGGAAAATTATCTGCGATGATTCTTGGTATTCGCAGTGCCAAGCGCCATTCTAAGAAACGTAAATAGACGCTCTGGATAAAAATCAAAGATTAGCTGCCGGCCAAACGCGACGTGCTCCCCAAACTCGTTGTGAGCATATGTATTCCCGATGGAATCATTGCTCGGGCAATTCCCTCGTCTGGTGTGTTGAATTGTGAAAACACGTTTCAGACGAGGAAGACGGAACAATTGCTCCATCCGTGACACTAACCTCTTACCTTACTTCAAACTTCTTCTCAATGCTTCCGTAGGAATGTAAACAAACATGTTTGCACAACTGACGCCGTCGTAGTGTTCGAAATTTGCTGCCAGTGCTGACAAGCTCCCTTATCGGAGTACCATTGGCTGAAGCGATACGATACCACACGATACGTTGAAATGAACGATACGTACTCGATAAGGGGGGTGAATCAGCGGTGGAAAGTGTTCGGGGTCATCCGATAACTTTATACTTCCAGGAAAAATTTCGGACATCTGAAATATTTTCTCAATGGAAGCAATTTCGTAGAAAGAGGACACAAATTGTTTTGCACAAAAATTCCCCACAATCCTTCCTGCACAATGAATAGTCCCAATTCGACTTAACACTACCCCTTTACGGGCAATCCCTGCGTTAGTTATCGGGAAACAACGTCCAGCGTCCAAACAACGTTCAACGTATATTTCGTCCAGCCCTTAACACAAGTTGGCATGCGTCAAATACATTACTGGCAATTTCCTTTCATTGTTTAAGCCCGCATTTCATCTGAAGCTGCCGACGCTTCACCGGTGTCAACACTACACATGAGACTGCAGCATGGTATTCTGCTGACAGGGCCTCATAGGAATCGAGAAACAGGGATAGCCTCAGCTAACCCAGTAGTAACTTATCACACCCCTTCTCTCCCTTAACCACCAAACGGGCTGAGGAGGGTACCAACAGGAGCGACCCCGCCCCTGCCCTGTGTACTCGTCACGCCGTTGCCGAGGAGAGTTTCTCGCTCCCCACCCGCCCCCCCCCCCCCCCCCCCCCCCCCCCCCACCCCCCCCCCTTCCCACCCCCATCGGCCCCGCCACCGCAACAGGTGAATGGGTGGCGCAAAGTAAAGCTGGAAATCGATGAAGGCTTTGACTTCTACCGACAACCTCACAAGCTAGAGCGGAAATCGATAAGGGTTTGAGTTCTATCGATAAACACACATTTTACGCTATGTATACACAACTGATGACTTATTTATGAATGACTCTCACCATATGGATGGTTCATTAAGTACGTGTCTGGACCATGAAGCTGTGATGATATACATTGATTTGTTCTATGGACTCATATGAAATGAACCTGTGCTGTTATTAATAGCTGCTTAGATAAGACAGGAGAGGTGCCTTATTCCTCGGAGAAAAAAAAACAAGAGAAAGGAGATACAGATGAGATGATATTTCGGCAACACACCTTTCTCGAAACGACTAGCAAATGTAACCTGTTTGTTTCTGTTATTTAATAAGTCACTTTTGCTTTCGTTTCGATAAAGGCATGTTGCCTAAATATCAAATCGCCCATATTTCCGTTCTCCGTTTTTTCCGAGGAATAAGGCCATTACTGCTGCCTTATCCATGTGCATGATTTTCCTCGCAAATGCACTTACTCACTTACGTAAATAGCTCTATATTTTGCTTGGTATCATGATGTCTCATTTCGAGTCAATATCATAAGGCAATAATAAGGCAACCAGACGTCTTGTAATTAAATTCAGACGAAATCATTCCGACCACAATGGGAAGGCAGCGCGTTTAAGCCAATTTTGGACAATCCAATGCGAGACGCGTATGATACAACGTTCTTTCGCGTAAAGATCCTTCGCGAAGGGAACACAGAATTACAGTGGCCAGGAAATCTTGAAAATGTGTCGTTATTTATAAATGGCCTCCGACATCACGCATATGGCGTGTTGTTTGTGTCTCAGGTGCTATCTGGCGGTTCACGGAAATTAATCAAGTTGGATAATAGAGCTGCTAGTTTCGAGTCCACAGGCCCGCAACACGCCGGCTTGAAAACCGTCATGACGTTGAGCGAATGTCGCTACCTGCATTGTGGGTTCTGGCGAGCATTCGAGCACTCCCGAATATTGGCGAGTGTCTGCAAACGTATTTTATTGTACTTGTTGTACCTAAAATTAAAACTTATGTTTGCATTTGTTCATGATATGCACTGGTGGAAAAATAATTGTTGCAAAAAATGAAGTGAGGAAGTGGCATATCTATTCAAAAGTTTTCTAGTTGTAAAATGCATGCCATTTTAGAAACCCATAATATATGATACATACTGGCTGTAGTTCCAAGAGCAGCCTTCCCTGGCTTCGTAGTTGTACTACCTGAGCATATCTATACGTTATGAGAGAGTGAAATCTTCATACAAAAGCCAGAACCACGCTGAAATGATCCAGAAGTCATAACGCTGCTACGGATGACAACATATGTTACCGCTTCCGATTCAACAGCGGACCCAGCCCCTGACGTGAAAAGTTGGCCAAATACAGGAAGACACATATGTTTTGGAATATTTCAGGGGTAATTTTAGCCCTTCCATCCTCACCCCGCCCCAAACTGATTTCGTTACAGGTCATGATATCACGCAATGACAGGTGGGTGCATCTTACAGATGCAACTCCACGGAGCAAATTCAAACAACAAACAATACCAAACGTCAGCATTTAATCAAAAGCATGATCCTGCATTGAAATTTCAAAATAATCCGCCGAATCCATCGTAATTTGCCGCCAGTCTCGTCTTCTGCAGATCAGACCTTGTGGGCAAACTATGCAACTTATCTGTGACCACACTTTCTGCGATATGCGTGCCGTCTTTTTATGCATGAGCAAGGAAAACGCCGGCTGCTAAAGTGCTGTTGCAAACAAACGAATCCAAGGACGGGACCGGCGCACGGAGCTTGGGCAAGTTTGGTCTATGTTTCCAGCTGTTGAGTGAGCTCGTACGCATATTAGAGGATGATTGTTACGTGGCATATGGACGACTCGAACTCGGACTCGTGATTGCCAGTCGTGCCTGAATGGACAGTCAGCTTGATTATTCATCCATTTCAACAGTGCTCTTCCCGAGGTGTGCAAAATTCTTCAGTGCAAAATTCCACGCACGGTTAGGTATTTTGGATCGTTAAGACGGCATCTGCCTCCGCAGGGTAGGTGTCCAAATAAGACCTGGACACGGGCAGGTCAGAACTCTGAATGCAAATTGATGGTCCACAGCACGCCGAAGTTTTCAGGCGCCTCAATTTCGCCGGCTATTTTTATATTTTGAGCACTGCTCCCGTCCGCCGTCGGCGGCAACTGCCAGGGCTTGGCTGTCTCCCGAATGAGTGACCGCGAACTGGTCGTATGGTTGCTTTGCTGCATCGCCCTTACACCACACCAACGCAGAATAAAAAACGCTCGGGAAGCAGTCTGTTTGAGGCATGGACTGCTTTAACGGATATCCAATTGCTCCTCATTTCACGTAGCCGACTTGATCTACTTTTTGCGTAGACGGGGGCGTAGCAAGAGCTTTGCCAAGTGGGTGGGGCGCAGGGTTGACGAAAGCCTCCCCAAGGTTACCCCCCCCCCGCTGAAAAAAATCACCGGATACGATTTATGTGATAACAAGGGGCACGGTTTTCTTCGTTTTAAGTCAACTTTACGGTGTAGCCAGAACAGAAACAGAAACCAGAAGCTGACGCTAGATTTATTTTGTTTGTATTTTGAAGTCAATTAACTTAAGAACCCGGGCATTGAGCTACTGCATGGAGCAAATCACCGGCGCTATGAATTAGCGATAGGTCAGTGGAGTCTTTCTAAGTCGATAAACTTCAAAAGCTTCGTCAGAATTATATATGGGTTCTACAGACAGATTGAGGACCCTACGAAGGTAGATTGTATATTAAGATTGGTCAATTATGTGTAACAACATAGCCAAGCCATGTTAGTTGGGATACGTTCAACGTTCAGTCAGAGTCGGTTAGTCACAACTTATATAGCATAATTCTGAACATGCCTGTTCGCAAATCTTAGCAACAAAACCCTCGAGCCCAGGCGTTACAGTCTTCATAGGCCGCGCAGCGTCGGACCAGTGGTTAACACTGTGGAGTGGAGTCATGGCCAACGGGTGGACGAAAACTGATGACGCTTCTGAAATTATTACTTTTGAACGGTTTAGGGCATCAAATCTTGCTGTTAGGAGGTAGTCTGGGCGTATATTTTACTTGTGTAATTTGTGCATTGATGACAACAAACGATTGGCCCTTACAACACCGCTAAGTGGTGCTGGAATCTGGCGGTGGATCTGTAAGAGTAAAGGTAGAATCCCTGTTTTTCGCGACGGTGTAACTGTTACTCTGCCCAAAAGACAAATTAACACGGCGCCCGCTCACTTGCAGTGACACCAAGGTCGTTTGGTTTTACGGACGCTGCAACCTGGGCCATCGCTGTCCTTGCTTTAGGGGTTGCGGGCGCGTATGTTCAAACGTTATGATGTAAATTGTTTCCTTAACCGATTCTGAAAAAGACTGAATGCTCTGGGGCAAACATGGGATGGATTTGTTCGTTTTCGAACTGATGTGGACACACTGTATTCATCAATAATTATATTTTTTTCAATATTGCCTTCCGGGCAATGGGCCCCTTGGGTAGAGCACTAGGGGCACATTGCTGTTATTGGTCAGCAGCTGACTGGCCATTCCGTCCCATCGCTGGATGTCTTTCGGCTGTCATTCTAGTAGCACAGGGTGGCATACTATGGCCGATCCGGAGGCCCGTAGGGGATACATCATATATTGTTCCCCCTCCTGACGCGGAGGCTTTCTAACCCGCGCAGTTGGCCCCGGATCAACACAGAAACTCTCTCTTGGCGCAACAACAGCCCTTATCGCCGCAGATGGTCAAATAATTGTCACGTAGACTCCAGTTCCAGATTTGTTGTCTTCTTCAGAGATATTGGGTACTCCATGAACGTGCATTGTAGTTCGAAATGGTGTCCCAAATTTATATTGACATGTTAAGCCAATGTTTGTCTTAAAATGTTCGGCATTCAGTCAGAGTCGGTGACGTGGGTAAATTATTTAACATGGTTTTGAGCATGCGCGCTCGCACATCTCAACAACAGCCTCGACACCCGTCGATGCGGTCTCCATAGGCCGCGCGGCGTCGGTCCCGCGGCTGTGACACCGGGTGACGGTCAGTGGGTAAACGAGAAGACGACTAGGCAAACTGGCACGCATGTTTACGGTAGCAAAAAAGCAGGCTAAACGCAACTTAGGTCAGAAAAGTGGGAGCGTTAACATTGCTGCCCCCTAGACAATGGGGGAATGGCTCCCATCCCCCGCCCTGTTCCACCACCCATGCAATCGCCAACATCGTGCAGTTGGTTTTGCACCTTTTCTGTTCGTCCGTGAGGTGGGACACATAAGAGATTGTAAACATCCCTAAACGCACGAATCCATGATTTGTGAATGATAACGTTTGGTTGACTCCACGCGTTAACCCACTTTGTTGACAGTGCGATTGCTGGTTTTATTCTCTTTATTAGGATCGGTTAGCCTTGCTCGTTGAGATGCTAGCGTCGAGAAAGCATGACAGCCGGATCAGGCCAAACCGGTCAGGATGGAAAATATGTCACAGTTTAAGTTACGACCTCTCCACAAAGGTATTTTGTTACGCGCGGACGACGACGAAAAAACAACTCGCTTTCAACGGACGATAAAACTCACTGACTGTGACCTTTCCGTGGAGGAGCGTGGGTTGGACGGCAAGTGGAATTTAACCCGCCGGTTGTTAATGGAGACTGAAGCGCTGGGGCACCGGACAAAGTGCGGTAAAAAGGTAAGATTTGGCAGGATTTAACCCACAGAGAAGATTTCTGTGACGATTACTAGTATGTGACTAGTATAAAGTTGAAATGGTCTGTTGCTCACGCGGCGTATGGGTAAAAATAAGATTTAAATGAATGAAACAATAATAAATGACGTACAAAATTGTGGATGGTAAAATAAGCATCCATGAAACAAAGGTATACAATGATAATTACGATGATGGCCACATATCAATGACTTTATTTAAGACATTCAACACAAGTCAAAAATGATAACAAGCTTTTGGCTCAAGCCCACCAGTGTTTGTAAAGATTATTTTTCTTCCAAATGCATTACAGACACGCGCAAAGTATCACTCGCTTCAGCATTACTTGGCATTGTTGTTCGCGAGTTTATTTCCAGATGTGTCTAAGAAAATCAATCTCCAGAAAATGATCAATAAGAGGTCCTATGCATCTGATCGACACCAGAAAAAAACCCTGTCACTTTACAAAAAAAAAACAACAGTCTGTTTTACATGACCGCGGACGCTGTGGCAGATAAATCCTGCAATGAAGACAAAACCGCGTGCGGAGTTTATCCGATGAAGGAACCAAAGGCCAAAAACTTGTGATTGTGTTGAAAGTTAGCTTCTAACTCATGGCAAGATTTGATTGATTAACTTGGTTTCCACTCGATCTCGGTTGGTCGCAAGAAACCTGATCCAAAAGGTTAGTATTTTTCGGAACATGGATGGAGCTTTTACATGCCACTGCACGATGCACGCTCCCATAGAGGCGTGCCATTTCCAAGAAGAGAGCGTCCACCGGCTGAACATTGAGACAGTGTCTCGATTGGGGTATTGCAAAATGCTCATCGAAAAATACCTGGCAAATATCTCGCTTTTTCCCAAGTAAAGGTTTTCTGGCCCTTTCAAATGCAATACTTGTATCAGGTTTATACACTACGTTTGTATGCGTATTTACCGGATAAACCACAGGTACAAGTATACCAGCGTGATCGGTCAGATAGCCAGGGCAATTCGGTCAAAGCTGAAAACACAGGTTTTCGTTTTTGGGTGAGCCCGCTTAACAGAGCCATTCTTATCAAAATCTTAGCTTTTCTGATTATTCTATTCGCCATCTATGTCCGTTTCCATTCTTCACCATGTCCAGATCAGTAACCTAGAACAATCTTGTTGTATAAGCATGCTGAACTAAAATGTGATGACTCGAGGATTTGTGGCAATGGGTTGCTGTGAGCTCTTCAGGCGGTCTAAATAAATTATTCACCTAATGATATAACTTCCCGGACTTTCGATGACAGGATGTGGTCGTCATAGGTCACCGACTACAATGACCTTAGACCTGGCCGCTGGTACCATTTATCCTTGAACCATAAGTTACCGCTTTTGCACGTTGATTTTTTTTGTTGCCCAACTGTATCGTTCTTCACTGGCGCCTGAAAAGTTGACTTTCAAAGTAAGTCGCACGTTAGTAAGCTTACCTGACCTGGATGTCTATATTCTGAGACACAGTGCACATGGCCAGTTGGGGTTGCTCACATTCGCAGCGTCACTCCACAATGTCACTGACACATCTCGATGTGGTGAAGTTACACCACACTTGTCACATCAGGTAGCGACCTCATTGACGTTTCATGATGTCCAGATACGATTATATCTGATCTATGGTTAATCATTTGTATCTGCTAACTGGCATAGTAATGAAAAAGGTCAGCATCATTCACATAAGTTGGAAATGAAGTTGAGGTTGTGTTCAGAGCAATTCAGGCAACATCCATGGTTGCTCTCTTTTAAAAGGAGTATGCCTCGTTAGGAATATACTGTCCGTCCAAAAACGAAACAAATAACCTCGAAGACCTATGCTGACCTATGTGAAACACCCTGGGCTAGTGAAGCCGTCCACATACAGATCTTATGGCATATTGGTAATATGATTACACGCAGAGATGAAACCAAGGGGGAACACACGTGTCCGTTCAAAGGTTGGGGGCCACAGGGAAGTGGCCAGCTTTTCGTTTTTTGCCTTCACCTAGTACATTTCCAGTCCAGAACATTTTTACGGGTTGAATAAATTCGTGGAGGTCGGACAGATCCGTGGGTGCATTCGGCGTGAGCAGAAAATCTGGACAGCACAGATCAGGACCGATGCGGATGAAACATTACCAGGCAGCACAGAGTGAACGTAACGGCAGTAAGTCAAATCTGAAAAGGTGTTCGCAGGGTGTACAAGTGTTCCTGCAACAGCTCTAGGAAAGGAGCATGACTTCTTAAAACATGTTGGTTGCAATGATAGGTAATGGAAAGGTATCACCGATGTAATTGTGTCACTGGTTGAAACATTTCACAAATACTGGCTGCTTACTTATAATAACAGCGCAATAGGATAATACCAAGCAATCATGTGTCATTTGTAAAGACCTGTCGTTTGCCATAACTCCTGTGTTATGGTAAACCACGCCTGATTGCTAGCAATCTACCTAAAACACGTAAAAATACTCAATGTGGCTACAGCATTAGCAATCTTATCAATAGCAAGTTGGCAGCAATGCGTCACTCACATTACTGATGAATGTTTAGTGTTACAAAAAGCAGCCCTTAGAGGTATGCACACATTTTGGTATGTTATGTTTGACGCTACTCCTTGCCAACGAACTTTGCGTGTTGCTTCGAAGTAAGAACTGAAATCCATGACATATTCCCATGCTGCTGGGCAACTTTAATTCAGTTTTGCGTAGACATGAAGGCTAGGTGAAAATGCAAGTAGGATATCCCCACTGAAGAACTGAAGAGAGCTCGCGCCTTCCGACAAATTTTGATTGGTTAAAGGGAGTTTTCCACACTCAGGTGGTTTTTTTGAACTGAAAGATTCACCTTGAATACCCTTCGGTGCTGTTTACAATCGTGCCCTTCTTGAGCCTTAAACCTGTCTAATTTCTGAGCTAAACGCCTGCAAAATGGGGAAAGGTATATCGGGGAGGGTATTTTAAAGTCCCTTGGATATTCATCACGTCATACTAACGTCATTTAAACCCTGCCATTCCATAAACCATGCGACGATCAAGACCAAGAAAGTTACGTAACTTGTTAAGCGCATTTGAGAGGAACATTATCCATATAATTAAGACAGTAGTAATAATCTCAGTTCTCGGAGAAAAGCAAGAGAATAGGGATATTCTATGTGCATTGATGTTTCGACAACACGCCTTTGTCGACACGAATAGCTCATTGAACAAAGTATTCGCTTCTGCAATTCGTTTCGATAAAGGCAAGCTGCTGAATATCAACGCGTCTATACCTCTATTCACTTTGTTTTTTCTCCAAGGAATAATGCAATCTCTAATGTCTAATGTTGACTTAATGTTGACTAAGATTAAGAAAGACATAATGGTCGAAGCGCTTCTATCTTGTGTTCCTGAGCGCGATTTCTAGATAAATAGCCGTCGATTGGCTTTCCATCCATGTTGTGTAAGGTCGGATGGCGTAATCAAACCTTGGCGCATTGAGGAGCGTATTTATTAAACAGAAAATTGTGCTGCCTAGAGCAGTCTCTTCCACTTAAAAAGCACACCAAAAGTTATAAGTCAGTTTGTTTCACCCATATCTGATGCTTGCTTCAATGTCTTTAAATGTGAAACATTATCTTTAACTTCTTGACGAATATGTACGTACAGGTGCATCTACGCAGTGTACGTACAACCCCATAGGTGTAGCCAGGCAATATCCCATTTTCCGTAGGCAAGCAACGTTCCTGTTGCCGTATAATGCTCCTTCACTGTTCCCGCAGTGTTATTATCAGCAAGACGTGCAAGACGCTATCCTCACCGTAAAGCAATTGGTGGGTTCACTAGTTCGCTTCTTGTGTGCACTGGATTCGAATCTGCACATTTGTTCCACCGCCGTCCCCTATTCGAAGACCGTCGCTCTGCTGGGGACGGTGGAATGAATTGTGAGCAAGCAGCACGCCGGCGATTAATATCTACGTTAAATGGCGGATTCAGTTATTACACGGAATCCTTATCTCAAGGTTATGGTCTTAGTCCGATGGCTTAAATGACAGGGGAAACCACTTGATAGATACACCTGCAGTTCCCTGACGGACATGCGATGGAGCTTTGCGCGCGAGTGTCCTGCTATTCGTAGCCACATTCCTATTTGCTCCAACTGGCAGTGGAAATCTGTCCGGGCTGAGGCGTGGTCGGCCGTGATGAAGCTTAGCGTGGAGAGGCGTATAAACCCTTTGGTAAAACCTGCCATCGAAACTGGAGTTGCTTTGCTGGAGCGGAGAGGTCTGGGTCTGCGCAACAAGATACGCTTGGCATGTGCTCTGGCCCAAGTACCATTCCTCCGCCGATCCCAGAAGACTATTTTTTGTTAATGTTAGAACAGAGTATTTAGGTTGTCTAAGAATGTCTACGTTTCTATTTTTAATATTTTATTTTACTTTCATTTCATGATATATATATATATATGTATATATATATCATATTATTTAAATAATTTAAAATAGGCAATTGTCACGCGATATAGCCTCCTCGAAAGCTGCTTGGTCAAAAACCAGGTTTCGCACGTGTTGGCCGCGATATTCCCCCGATAGCGGCGGACCTGCTCCTCACAATCGACCCCCGACGGAGCCGCCAGCCGGTGGCCGGTGTCATGCGGAGCCCCACTGGAGCCGCCAGCCGGTGGCTGGTGTCATGCGGAGCCCCACTATCGCCGCTCACCACCTACCATGCCCACCGCTGGGAATTGGCTCAGCTCCAACAATTACTCACGGAGAAAAATGACGGCGGTGAGAGGACCCCATCTGTCAAGTACACGCTTTACACGCGACACGACGCGCTCATGACACACGCCTCCCGCCAGATTTACAGGAGAGGCGGGATTCGTGCGTTCTAGACTGGACGGGTGCAACGCACACTTCAGAGGAAGATGCGGCGCACATAAACGAATCTGTTATACAGACGAGGTGGGGCAATGCCATTTTCTGTAAAATGTCAAACGGGAAGCACTGACCGGATGGTTTTCTGCGCGACGGCCCAAAGTTTGGATGTGTTAACATGCGCCCGGGTGGGGGTCAATTTGACCCACTCGTTCCAAGGATTTTTCGTAATGGTTCCGAACGGCGCGGCGTAGCCGCGCCAATTTTTGCATAGCTGAAGATAGTTGAATAGCGGATCGTTTGGTATAAAAAATCAAGGTGTGCGTTGTAAGATCGCTGACCTACGGCAGGTCAAATTGGTCCGTGGATTCAGAGAAGACAATTTCTAGGAAATAGTTCAATCTGATGCATCAACAGGGCGTTAGACGAACACATACATTTCTGAGATAGTGCCTTAGGCAACAAAATCAGTTGAACGACCAGATTCCATTGACCTAAGGTCAGGTATGAAGGTCAGACCGAGTTCAAAACCAAACTGTTTTATTACTCCAGAGCTCGCTGTATGAGAAAGCTTCTGGTGCTCTATCAAACTTATTGATAACAGAAAATGCATTGTACACCTTCAATGGACTCTTAATGATCAGGATAGATTAATGACCTAAAATGACCCAGGTCAACAATTTTTCGAAACGTACTGCCTGGCGTAATCTTAGACGTTTATTCAACTGCAAAACCCCAAACAGTCTTGTATGATTGTGATTACCATAACCTGCGAAAGATCAAGCAAGGTCACTGACCATAAATGAACATCAGTGGCCCTTTGCTTAGAACGGGTAGCCAGGTTCTAGGGGCACTGTGGACGCCAATCTGGTGTTTGACCTTGTAAACCTGATTTACCCCGAAGTTAATGACCTAAGAATCCTACACTTTCGCACAAGTGAGTTCGCGCAGAGGTCAACACACCCTGTGAGCTTCGTATATCTAGCTCATTTAGTTTCTGAGATTGCTGCGGGGTCAAATTGACCCCCCCACCCGAGCGAAGAGTGCTCAAGCGGCCACCCGGTCATGTGTCTATGTGGCCAGATGAAGGTGCACGTCCCATGTCTTTAAACGTAACGTGGCTGGTGTCAAGTGACGTAGCGTAAGTAAGTAATGTGACTGGTGTAACGTAACGTGACGTGAATGGTGTCAAAGTTTCGCACCGATATTCTTTGCACAAAAGGCTGGCACGGAAGCCTTCGTACGCATGTCTTGGGAATTTTTCGCAGGCTTAATGCCATGTTCATGCAATTTTTTACATCGCTTATAAATAGCCACTTTGGTGGTACCTTACAGCGATAGTTTTGCAATTTTCCCCCGGACCACATTTGCTCGGGCACCTTTTCGTACAACGGATTGTTTATGGATACGCAATATCTTGAATTTTGTCTTCCTGAAGTGCATTTATGAGAACTGACATCCTCTGACTTGGCCATGCATTGAGGACATACCCTTCTATATTCTATGAGCTGGGGAAAACACACAGCGTCGGCCACCGTTCCAGCTCCGTCAGCACGCGGTCAGGAGACCCACCCGCTCCCGTGTCCATTTCCGCCAGGCACAGGTCAGACTGCTGACGCATGCTGGCTGCTGCGGTGATTGGCCGTCAACCACGGTCTCCCCACGGTTCTCCCAGGTTTTTGCACAGGGCGCTGACGTTCCTGTGTGGAGACTTCAAAGCGGCGTGGCCACTAGCCGTAACGCTGAGGCGCAGCGGGGCATCAGAAATGGTCGTACAGGTAATGAGCTAACTGGTGAGGGGAGGTGCACATGAGTAGCGAGCTCACATCTAGAATTTAATGGCGAGTATGACGGCGTGATTTGCCAGCCTATAACGCTAACCAATCAAATGCAAGGGCATGAAAAATGAGATGTGTACACACAATAATTGTATGGGATGGGGTGGTCACAAAATCAAGCTCTCTTTGGTATTGATGAGCAGACGTAGGTGCACATGACCAGCGAGGCAATCGCGTAGAATTCAACGTCTATAATCGTGTTGTGCTTTTCAAAGTTATTGGCTCACCATTACAACCAAATCGACGCGAAAATTGAACTCGCTTATACGCGCACTACTGCAGAGATGAGTTATTGGAACATCGGACTACCTTTGCACCGATATGGGCAAACTGTTGAGAGTAGATGCGCATGATCAAAGATCCGGATCGGAGAACCTAAATGGGAGTACGATGATGGCTAATTACAGGTTATATGCCAAGCGTTTTAAAATGCAATCAGCTTGAAACGCCAGTACGTTGACGCGTGAACTGTTGGGGACAGTTAGCCTAAATACCGGGCTTCCTTCTTTTACCGGTAAAGCAACAAGTAGATTATTGCTGGTAAGTGCACATATTTGCGAATCGTTTATATAATATTGAATGCGAGGAAGCATGACCACGTGCTTTGCGGCTTGTGTTCAGCAAAGCCGTTTAGATTCAGTCGGCCGTGGGCCAGGGAATAGCCTAAGCAGGGACACGGGTGCTAGGGAGGGGAGTGAACTCCTAACTCTCTTAAAATTTATCATAGCCCACATGGACGTTGGCTGAAAAGAAATAGACACAATGACTATCTCCTCCCCCCCACCCCTAATTGGCGAGGAACTTCCGTCGCCCCTGCGCCCTATGCGGGAGCCGACTAGCATCCTACGTTGAGCGCTGATCACAAATTTGTTTGTGGTGAATTTAAGTAAACACCGTGTTACAGGGAGCTATATGCAACCGGAAAAGGTCATCTTTTTTAGGAGGCTCGGATGTTACCGCCTAGGACCGACCAAATGGCAACCAGACACGAACACATCTCAGTTTTGGTTATGGATCGGTTACGGATACGGAAGCTTATGGTTGATTCCCAGGTCCTGGCTCCCACTGGTTCTTTGAACAAAATAAAACCCTGGATTTCTGGCTCCTGCTAGATCTTCTCAACCAACGAAGATCCTGTATCTTGGTGTTCATTTGGTTCTTTAAACAAAACAGAACCCTGGATCCTGGTTCTACTGCTTTTTTGACAGAACAGAATCTCGAATCTTGGTTTACGCTGGTTCCCTTAAAAAAGCCAATCCCGGATCCTGGTTCCATTGCCCTCTAGCAGATCATGGGCCTGATTCCTGTTCCTGCCTCTCTCAGTATTCTTGCAGACACGGGCATTGGATAATAGTTGTCACTGATTTGTACAGTTACAAAACCCGGACTCATGGTTCTCAGTCACAAGTCATGCAAGTCGCAAGGTGCAACCAATATATTTTTTGCCTTCAACATTTATGAAAATCCATCACATTACAGGCAGGCAAACAATTAGCATGCCATGACCTACCATGGAACCAACAAGCATCATCCGCTCGCTATAGATCATTTGTCTGCAGCTTAGAAGTGAGCGTCTGACAGCTGAAACTATCACACAGGGTAACCCATCTACGCTTACCCCACATCACATGAAAGTCGCATACCACAGACAAGTAATGCAATCAGCATGCCCCTATACCTCCACCGCAACCACAAGATCAACTGCTTATTCAAGATCATTACCTACACCTTAAGAGTGAGTGGCGACGGCTGAAACTATCACACAAAATGACCAGCATATTTCTGCTTTCACACTACATAAAAGTCACACACCACCGGTAAATAAAACAGCACACCCTCATGCCATCACACAACTGTCACCATGACAACAATACAGCTTCATGGTCAGCAAAGATCACCGCCTATAACTAAGAAGCGGGAGGGCAACAGTTGAAAATATCACCAACATGATCTACATATTTGCAATAAACAGAAGTAACACACTAAAGCATGTCAAACTGTAATCATGTCGTGATACGACCACTACAGCTAATAAAGCTTCATGGTTACCTAAAGATCATTGCCTTGAATTTGCGCTTGGATATGTGACAGCTGAGGCTATATGTTCATCATTGCAAGACAGTAGGGGGCTGTCTAGTATGAATGAACACATTAATTAACATCGCAAGGATCTTGCGATTCCCCACTAGACCTCGAGGTTATGGAAACGATGTTACAATTCCAGCCATCCAACCACCAGGGTCTCCGTAAAACGCTGTCAGAATTGCAATCGCCGGAGTGGCAACAGTTTTCCTTTGCAAAAACATTTTGCATTTTCCTCTGACTCAGGTGCGGCGAATGAAGTAGTCCGATGGGGCTCAGAACCCTAACTTTTAAAGATTCCAAATATGTAACTCTGCATAATCGGTCTATGCTCTGTTTATGTCATTCTTGCTTGTCAAACTTGCATTTTCTATCAAGAGGTGCCCTTCTTGTTGATATCGGAACAAGAGATGATCAGATCCCTCGGTCGTATAACAGATGAGATGGATGACATTAAGTTCACATATCGGATATTTGCACAACCAGACGTGTGTTGTTGCCTGTTGACGACACAACAACAGTGGTGTTGTTAGTGTGGGTTGGCACGTAATAATCTGTCCTCCATCCATTGTGTACGGTCATCCATAGTCTCTGAGCAAATGTAAAACAATGGTAAGCTCATTTCCGTTGCAGGTCATCATGCCTGATTTTGTGCTGATGAATTCTAGTGATTAATTTTGTGTAACTATCGGCATGCTTTTAAGCGTAAAAACTGCTCCTGACGACAAAAATTCACTATTTGGTGAATATTACGTTATTGCTTGGTTACGTCAGGATATGGAACATGTTTACGATTTAGGGCGTTGGGTGCGTCTGCGTGCACATTTGTGTTTCGAGCGTTATATGCCTGTGCTCTTGCCCTTTCTCGTGGTCTGCTTGCATAGGTGTACGTAACGTTATACTTTTACTTGTTTTCAGACTCGCGGTAACAGCGCATTCTTGGTTCTCGGTTATCTCAGTATTCTCGTTTCTCAGATCCCTTAAATTATTCAATTCAAGTTCCATGTTCGTCATAACTGTTAGGTCTGCCCGCATGTCTGTATTATGTATCACAAAGTGCGGTTCGTAATCAACATTTGCATTTAACGTGTTCAGCTGCTGGAAGGCCATCTGCTGCCCGTTGATGCGACGATTCGCGCTGACCTACTTCAGACGTGAATAAGTCGACGGTCATATATCTTTTGGAATTTAATACAGCATAGCCCTTGGAATTCGCATGTCTCCTCCATGACGTTATACATCTCTAGGTGTCTTGAAGCAGACGGCGCGGGCATATACATTTTACGTCACCCTGCCTATTTTTATTTTAAGCCTCGGAAGTGAATAACTGTAAACTGCAGAGAATGAGCTTGAAATGAACATTTCAGTAAACGAAACTGAGCAAATGTGAAACATATCTTTTAATCACAGGCATACCACATTTCAGCCACTGAGAACGACGTGGAATGAACAAAATGTATGCAACAAGTAAGCATGAATGCCTACTTCCCCATCCGAAAAATTAGAGCATAGGTGATGATGTTGCGAAGCCAGGAGATGACATTCATGATTCAGAATGGATATCATTCGATTCCTTGTGCTTTTGTGGATTTCGCGGTAAAGCGTCTTTATCGTGTTATGCTTTGTGGTATCGTAGCACGATAATAGAAAGTGCATACAACTGATGACTTGGAAAAATTCGTTACTTCTCACCACGTGAGCTGAGCGAGCCAAATCTTGCCTATTTAAGTACGCATATTCTCCATGGAATGAGTGATCCAATTCTGGAAACAATTGAGGACGTGATGCCACCCAAGATATTAGTCACCAGGTAGGAGAGTTCAGTGCACAATTTTTGATACAATGTCATGTAAAAACTCACTAAGGGTTTAATCATAGCTGGATTTTCATTAAATATAAGCCAATCTGTGATATCTCGGGAACTAAAACAGCCAGAGACACCAAATTTGCAATGTGTGTGTTGACCTATACGTGACCTCGCTTAGGTCAAAGTTTCAGGTTCCTAGGTCGTGACCTTCAGGTCAAAAGCGGTCAAACAAGGTCAAGTTCCAGGTTGGTCGCCAAAGTACCCCAGGAACGTAGATAGCCGTTTCTGAGCAAAAGGTCACGGTCTCACCTAAGGTCAGTGACCTTGTTTGACCTTTTGGGGGTCAAGTTGACCAAAATCATACAAGGTTGCTTTGAGTTTTGCATTTTACTAAGCGAAAAATATTACGCTAAGCAGTATATTCCTAAAACAAAATGTTGACTTCGGCCATTTCGGGTCAATAACCTATTCTGACCTCTAAGAAGTTCATCAAAGATATACAATGCGGTTCCTGCTATCAATAAACTCGAAATGAGCACTATAAACCATCCCATACAGCAAACCCTAGAGTAATGAAACAGGTTGGTTTTGACCTTGGTGTGACCTTCATACCTGACCTTAGGTCAATGTAATTTGTTCATTCAACTGTTGTGTTGCATCAGAAAGCACCTCAGGTGTGTATGGCTTCGTCTAACACTCCGTTGTTGGACCAGATTGAAGGATTCCCTAGAAATTGCCTTCGCTTAAACCATGGCCTGAATTTGACCTGCCATAGGCCAGCGATGCCAAACGATCCGCTATTCAATTGTCTACAGCTATACAAAATTTGGCGCGGCTTCTCCGCACCGTTGGTAAACCATTCTGAAAAACCTTCGGGGTCAATTTGACCCCCCCCCCCTCACCCGAGCGCGTGTTAACAAACAACTTTCTGTAGATAACTGGTAGAAAGATCCTAGGCCTGGCCGGCTTCGAATGCACGACATTTCAGTTATAGATGGAGCATGTACTGTGCAAAGAAGATCGCGGGTACGTCCAGGAATTCAGAAAATTTGCGACCGTGCGGAAAAACATTTGCCCAACATGTCGTGGGAGATTGAGTTCTGTAGAAAAGGGGGCGGGTCTGTAAAACGGCGCAAGATGATGAACCGATATTTCTATTCGTGTCAGGCTTATCGTAATCGGCAATATAGAGTTTGATCTAAAGCTCGTCGATAGACAAGCTTTTTACAGGTGAATCTCATGGGGCTAGCTTAAAAGTACGCTGTCCAGCGGTAGTCCTGCCTACGAGCATTTGTGTGGGCCAGGTGCCACCTCCTTGGTTTGACCTGTTTTGTGTTCGCGTTTGTCGACAAACCACATCCTGTGGTTTGTCGTGGCACATCATCGTTTCCGAAGCTATGTATATCAACTTCCGACCTCCTCTGAGGCGCAAGAGACTGTGCCGGAGCTGTGGTTTGCTGATGATTTGGTTAAAATCGGCCACACCCGGGGCGCGGGGTGGCCCATACACCTAAGGAGAAATCGTAATAACTCAGGGGGCCAATGGGGCTGGTCGGTCTGACTGGGGGCCGTAAATATAGTACCTTCACTTAAGCCACTCACGTTTATGGCCCCTCGCCCGTTGGTTAGTTAGTAGCCGGTCTGTGCCGGACCTGCCGTTAATTTGTGTCTTACGACCCCCGAACCCCGTTTGCTGACGGCTGTCCCTACCCTGGGGATGGCCGTAGTCTCCCCCTCCCTTCCCTCCATCCCGGTTGCCATCACCACCAACAAGTAATTAACGCACCGGAAATCTAGCCAGGTTCAAGCAACGAAAAAAATGCGTCTCTAGCTTAGAAATTGATCTGATATAAACCAAAAAATAATCAACCCTGATTCCCAGCGGGCTTTGCGAATCCCTATTCCGGGCCAAGAATTTGCATGTCTCCCCCACTCCCTCCGCCGGGCGGGAGGTGGATTTTCGGAATTTGGAAATTATTGGATTTCGAAAATTTCTAATTCGAGCGCGTCAGCGCAGCTGTCCAGGCTTTCACTTTCTAGCCCCTGATGCACGCGCTGCACTAAGGTTTGCTCGAAACACAGACGTATTAAGCCGACAGGTTCCCATGCCCTGCGCCAAACACAAAAGGTAGAAAGTAACCGTTATTACAGATACCTCACCTACAAAAACGCTGCTGAGATCACGCCTTCATGACGGCGCCACAGATTTAGGAGAGGTCTTCCCGGACACTTTCCGTTTGCCAGGGTATGTTTTCCGCTAGCCCATTCCGTTGTCCAGGGGCGCTTATACAAACACGCTACCGGTCCCCAATCGATTGTAACCACTCGCCGCCAGCCCGATAGTATTTTCCTAGCAAACTCGTTGTAAATTATGGAAAGGTTTTGGTAACGTTTAAAACAAAACCTGCGCCATTGCGTGAATAATACAAAAGTTTTGCGAACTGAGCCAATGATCGCCAAAGAGGCCCAAGCAGTCGCGATTTTTTTAAAGTACCTACCGACATTTTGCTAAGTCCTACACATGCCCGTTCCCGTTTTCATGATTTTCTCCAAATTTCTATCGAGCCGGGGCCGTCACCCATTCCATGCGGGTGCCCATGAGCTTACCCAGGTCGTAAAATACTCTAGTATCTGGCCTCTGAGCGCTTCTTACGTGCAGTCGTACTATTGAGGTCCGCGTTGTCTTGTGTCGTCGCGAAACTATCGTGATAGTTTTTTTATTTAAGCACAACATAAAGTTATTACAAGTTAAGCTGAGACAAATAAGACATTAGAAGGTGAACGTAAGGTTTAAGATGTGGGCCGTATGCTCCAATGCTGCGCATTTCTCTGCTCCCCTAGTTGTGTATGCGCTATCCGCATGCTTAAACTCCGCAAACTGCAGGTGTTTAGAGTCTTGATTGCTACGGTCTGTTATCCCAGGTAAAATATCCAATTTTTCTCTCAAACGGTCCTTATGCTGCGTTCCCCGACGCATTTTCTTTCAGCTCATTAGTGCTGTGGGATAAATTATGCTGCCAGCCGGACATCCCATGGTTTCCGGGGCTGATCCACTATATGGCCTTTAAACCAGGACCTCTGGCTCACGCCACCCAGGGTCGCGCAACCCGCTCGATCGCTCGACGACATTTGCCTGTTTCTATAGCATGCCATCGAGAATCGACTCTTCACACACCCAGTCTGTTGGCTTCACCTTTCCTAACTTTTTGGACCACTATCTGGAGCTGCTCCGAAGAGCACGGCCTTGAAATGTGAAGTTTCTCATACTTCACAGCTGTGGCTGCTTGATATATCTGATTAACCAGATATTCAAAAAGCCAGTTATGTTAGCAGTTAACAGTTATCCTAGTATATTTAAAGCCAATTATGTTCAGCATAAGACCCATAACCATACGAACTGTCGTCCTAGTCTGAGGTGTACATTGAGTGGGTTCACTTGTACGTGCGTGCCTGCGTGTGTGTGGTTTTGTGTGTGTGTGTGTGTGTGTGTGTGTGTGTGGTGTGGTGTGGTGTGTGTGTGTGTGTATGTGTGTGTGTGTGTGTGTGTGTGTTTTCTGTGTGTGTGTGTGTGTGTGTGTGTGTGTGTGTGTGTGTGTGTGTGTGTGTGTGTGTGAGTGTGTGTGTGTGTGTGGTGTGTTGTGTGTGTGTGTGTGTGTGTGTGTGTGTGTGTGTGTGTGTTGTTGTGTGGTGTGTGTGTGAGTGTGTGTGTGTGTGAGTGTGTGTGTGTGTGTGTGTGTGTGTGTGGTTTGTGTGTGTGGTGTGTGTGTGGTGTGTGTGTGTGTGGTGTGTGTGTGTGGTGTGTGTGTGTGTGTGTGTGTGTGTTGTGTGTGTGTGTGTGTGTGTGAGTGTGTGCGTGCATGCCTGCGTGCGTGCGTGCGTGTGTGGTGTTTTTTTCGTGTGCGTGCGTGCGTGCGTGCGTGCGTGCGCGTACGCGTGCATCATGCTTTCCGTTCGGACAGGGCGATGTCACGCTCACATTCGCGTCAGGATTCAGTCGGCGCACGTGCGCGGCACCGCACCATGGCTCGTCGGTCCGAGACGGAGACAGTCCTGGCGCTGCAACAAAACTAGCGGAAGCCTGCCCGGTTCCTAAGCCCGTCCTTTTCTGTCGCCCACGCCTTTCCCGCCGTCTGCTGTCGCTGTCATCGTTCACGCGCGCCATCGCCAGCGTTGATGCTCGGATTGATGGCCTTGGAGACCTTGGCCGTGCGATGGACCGTGTCGGTGTGAATCGGTCTCCCGACGGCGGGGCGTGTCGGAGGAACGCCGGCGGTGCGCCGCGTCTGCTGGCAGTCGAGATAAATGATCGGAGGCAAATCCGGCGCGTAAGTGGGCCAAGCTCGTCACACCAGACCAGTGCAGTTTGTTCTACAGCTTGTCTTTTCTGTGGGCCAAGTTCGCCATGCACCAGATCATGCAGTCCGTTCCACAGCCGCTCGTCTGTGGCCAAGCTCGTCATGCATCAGACCAGAGTGGTTCGTTCCACAGTTCTCTCGCTTGCGGGCCAAGCTCGTCATGCACCAGACCAGAGCGGTCCGTTCCACAGCCGCCTCGTCTGTGGGGCCAATTTTCGTCATGCCAGACCAGTGCCGTCCGTTCCACAGTTCTCTCGTCTGCGGGCCAAGCTCGTCACGCATCAGACCAGAGCGTTCCGTTCCACAGTTCTCTCGCTTGCGGGCCAGTTCGTCATGCACCAGACCTGCAGTCCGTTCCACAGTTCACTCGTCTGCGGGCCAAGCTCGTCATGCATCAACCAGAGCGTTCCGTTCCACAGTTGTCTCGTCTGTGGGCCAAGTTCGTCATGCATCAGACCAGAGTGGTCCGTTCCACAGCTCTCTCGCTTGCGAGCCAAGCTCTTCATGCACCAGACACTGCCGTCTGTTCCCACAGTTCCCCCGCCTGCGGGCCGAGCGCGTCATGCGCCAGGCCCGCGCAGTCCGTCTCACAGCTCTCTCGTTTCCGTCGCGTGGCTCGCTCGCGTCGCCCCGGCGGTCGCCGACCTGAGCGGCGTACGCCACTCGCACTAATAGGTGGTAGGGTGTCCTCAGTGCTGGAGTCGATTCCGAATCAGGTCCGCGTGGCTCAGGTCCAATATGAGCCTACTTCCACTGTGTTCAGTGATGTACGGCCTGA